>NC_057350.1:125257279-125567779 GCF_016509475.1 Prionailurus bengalensis
AGAGACCTGAGAGGGAAGTAGGCAGCACATGAAGGTGGCCATGGGTGCTGGGCCCACAGGCCACTAAGGGCTCTTCAGGCTTCCTCAGAGACTGGGCAGCCTAGGAGGAAGAGGTAGTAATGAGCACAGGGGCAGCCACTCCTTGCCCTTTCAGACATAGGACACACCCCTGCATGACATCCATTCAGTCCGCCTTCCTCCCCCAAAGTATCCTGACCTCCTCAGTACCAAGGAGGTGGGAGCCTGGGGATTCAAAACACCAGCCATCTCTCTCACACTTTATGATTGCAGACTTTTTGTCAAAGCTAAGTTAAAACTGTTAAAAAACACAGCTGCCTTTTCTGCCAGCATTCATTTTCCCGGAGACAATCTCAGGGCATGCAGGTGTAACTGGGACCCATTCAGACTTCTGCTTAAGGCAGGTGAGCATCCATTCACCCCTCAGCCCTAGAGAAAGATCAGAACAAATGTTTGTCAAGAGAGAGATTTGAACAAATGCCTCCCTCACAGCCTCTTGCTTTTCTTCCCAGTCTGTAACAGAATATTGACAAAAGAAGGGGGAAAGGGGGAAGGGAAGAAAAGAAGGAAGAAAAGAGAGAGGGGAGGAGAGAGAAAAGAGAGGAAAAAGAAAGAAGTTCGCGGAACCACGTTTACTGCTAGATGATACACATGTACCATTACATATCTGTAAGTATGAATGTTTTACCAGAAATATAAATCGCACCTTGTCCGTGTGCATACCTGTGTTTTTGCACCAGTACATGTGTCTCAAAGATAGACCCTCCCCATGACCTCTATATGTGATACCAGTGTACATGCAAATAAAATCCCCCAAAGCCCCACAGCAACAGTCACACCGTGCAGGAGCAGGACTAGAGTAGGATCTGCTTGGTGTTGTTAAAGCACACATACGACCCTACCCGTAGGATTACAACGCGGATTCTGAGGAGGGTCCCTAGGTCCAGGGGCAGCGCAAGGAAAGGTCAAGGGGCTTCGGGCGGAGCTTCTGGGCACCCCTTCCCGATCCTCTTCTCAACCCCATTCGGCCCAGTCACTCTGAAAGCGCCACGGACAGGCCAGGCCAGGCCGAGGCTTCTTGGTTCGGTGACCCTCGTTTCTAGGCTGATTTTCCCAAAGCCACCGCACAGCTCTCTCCACCCCACCTCCATCCAGCCCCCTCCCCGTCCCGCCCCTCCCCCAGCCCCAAGCTAGAAGTTTAGCCCCGAGACCGCCGCAAAGGGCAGAGCAGAAGAGTCGTTTTCCTTCACCTGAAAGCCGCGAGGAGGCTTGGCGCGCCTCTCCTCGCTAGGGCCCGAGCTCCCTGGGCACTGGCCGAGAGCGGACGGACCCCGCCGGGGCCCTCGGCATCTCCCGGCCCAATCCGCAGAGCCAGCACCCGCGGATTGCAAGGGCTTGCGAAAGCGTGAGCCCGGTCGTCCGCCGGGCCCCCTCAGCTCGCTGGGAGGGGGCAGGCCGGTCCGGGCTGTGCGGGGCGTTTACAAAAAGTGACTTGGAGATGAACTCGCCCGTGCGCGACTGGCCGCCCCGCTATAGGGGCGAAGGCGCCTGACGCAAGCGGAACTCCGCGGAGCCCATACGAATCAGAACTGAGCGAGGCTCCTGGCGCACTAGGGACTCCAGGAGGCAGCTCCGCCAGAGACGCGGGTCGTGCCTCGGGAAACCGGAGGGTGGGGGGAGGGGAAGAGCGAAAAGAAAACCCACCGAGGCGGGGACTGGCCTGGGCGGGGAGGGGCGGCGGGGCCGGAGCCCCTCTCTGCTGGGCGGACTCCCCATGGCCAGAGGCTGAGCTCCACTCCCGCCAGCCGCTCCCTAGGGGAAGGGGAAGAGGAGAGGAAAGGAGCGAGAGGCCGCCAGCGAGCGAGCACGGGCGGCATCCGCAGTCTCCAGAAGTTTGAGACTCGGCGGTGAGCGGACTTGTGCGCCCGGACTCTCTGCCGCGCCAGCGCCAAGGGAAAAGAGCAGGGGCTGCCTGGCCGCCGCGCGCCGGCTTTGTCATGATGGCCAGCTACCCCGAGCCCGAGGACGCCGCGGGGGCCCTGCTGGCCCCGGAGACCGGCCGCGCAGCCAAGGAGCCCGAGGCGCCGCCGCCGCCGCCGAGCCCCGGCAAGGGAGGCGGCGGCGGCGCCGGGACAGCCCCGGAGAAACCTGACCCCGCGCAGAAGCCCCCGTACTCGTACGTGGCGCTCATCGCCATGGCGATCCGCGAGAGCGCCGAGAAGAGGCTCACGCTGTCCGGCATCTACCAGTACATTATTGCCAAGTTCCCGTTCTACGAGAAGAACAAGAAGGGCTGGCAGAATAGCATCCGCCACAACCTCAGCCTCAACGAGTGCTTCATCAAGGTGCCGCGCGAGGGCGGCGGCGAGCGCAAGGGCAACTACTGGACGCTGGACCCGGCCTGCGAGGACATGTTCGAGAAGGGCAACTACCGGCGCCGCCGCCGCATGAAGCGGCCCTTCCGGCCGCCGCCCGCGCACTTCCAGCCCGGCAAGGGGCTCTTCGGGGCCGGAGGCGCCGCGGGCGGCTGCGGCGTCGCTGGCGCTGGGGCCGACGGCTACGGCTACCTGGCGCCCCCCAAGTACCTGCAGTCCGGCTTCCTCAACAACTCCTGGCCACTACCGCAGCCGCCTTCGCCCATGCCCTACGCCTCCTGCCAGATGGCGGCGGCCGCTGCAGCGGCGGCCGCCGCCGCTGCAGCCGCGGGCCCGGGCAGCCCGGGCGCGGCCGCGGTGGTCAAGGGGCTGGCTGGCCCGGCCGCCTCGTATGGGCCGTACTCACGCGTGCAGAGCATGGCGCTGCCTCCCGGCGTGGTGAACTCGTACAACGGCCTGGGAGGCCCGCCGGCCGCGCCCCCGCCGCCGCCGCACCCTCACTCACACCCGCACGCACACCATCTGCACGCGGCCGCCGCACCCCCGCCGGCCCCGCCGCACCACGGGGCAGCCGCACCGCCCCCGGGCCAGCTCAGCCCCGCCAGCCCTGCTACCGCCGCGCCCCCGGCGCCCGCGCCCACTAATGCGCCGGGCCTGCAGTTCGCCTGCGCCCGGCAGCCCGAGCTCGCCATGATGCATTGCTCTTACTGGGACCACGACAGCAAGACCGGCGCGCTGCACTCGCGCCTCGATCTCTGAGAACCCAGCGCGCGCCGGCTGCGAGGATGCAGGGACGTGCGACGCCGGCCTTAGCCGCAGCCACCGCCGCCGGCCGGACCACGCGCCCTCTGTGGGGCCATCTTCTGAGCCAGCGTCCAAGGCCCTCTGCGCCTCCTCGCTCCCTTCAGCTCCTCTCGCCCCTCTTTGTCTCCTCCGCTTCTCCTCCTGTTGCTCGGCCCCCTGCCCTCTCTGCCCTCTCGCTCCTCCGGCCTGCAGGCCGCCTCTCCGTGCGCCTTTTGCAGGCCTCGTCTCCTCCCGACGCCCGAGCCTCCGGGCTGGACACCCCATGCCAAAATTCAGAACCGAGAGGAAGTGCCGGGGCCGAGGTGCAGCCGGGCGTCGGCCGTGCAGACCTCTTGGCCTTCTCACACAGGTCGGTGCGCTCGCGCTCGGCTTTCCCCGCCCGGCTGCCGCGCAGTCCTTGCCTGGAAGCGTCGGTCCGGGCGGGCAACGAGAACCCGCGCCGCCAGAGAAAGGGACAAACGTGTGTTTGCTCCACGCTCCACGTAGCCTCCTGGAGCAGCTCAGAAGCGGCTAGCCGGGGCCCACTGGATGGGGCGGGGGTTGGGCCCGAGCAGGGAGCGGGGCTGCCTCGCGCGGCTGCCTGTGCGGGGGGGGTTTACAGCACGTCCGGCCTCAGAGACAGGCTGCGCGTCCTCCGTTCCCGGTCCCGGCGCTTCGGGAACCTCCAGGCCCCAGGCGGCTGGCTACAGTTTCGCCCAAAAGATCGGGAGGGCTGTTTTAGATAACATTTAAAAAATATTTTTTTAAAGAAAAAACTAACCGGGAAAACCGGCGAAGTATTGTGGCCTTGGAATTTGCTAAAGCAAAACATGAAAATCTCTTCCAGGAGATTTGAAGTAGAATTCCTGTCGGGCCTTCAGAAAGCTATGTTCAGAGAGGTAGGAGAATATGCTCAGTAAAAGATGGTTTCCTTTACGAATTGGTGGGGGAGGGGGGTTCTCCCCTCTATCTAAAAACAAACAAATCAAAAACAAGTTTCCCCGGATCTTCCGATGCAAGCCCGGAGTGCGGGGAGATCACTGCCTGCCTGGCGGACGCTACAGGGACGGCTTGTGCTCTCTCTGATTTTTGTTTTGCAAACGTCTTGCTTCTCCCACCTTGGGCAGGAGAAATGTGAAACCTGGCAGCAGTCGGACCAGGCGGGCTTGTGGCCCCGAGCCGACTGGCCCGAAACCCCTAGACCTGGTTGTTCCGTAGTGTGTCGTTTTGGAGGACCAAATTTTCTAGAAAGAACTAGAGCACTTTTGTTGTTTTGTTTGTTTGTTGTTACTGTCTTGTCAATTCCCAAATAAATTTTTTGTTTTAACACGGACTTCTATTATTTCCGCTTCGCCTAAGTATGTTCAGCAGCTGGTTAAAAGAGGGAGATGTCCAGCAAAATTTTCTACTCTTTCAGATAAATAAGAGTTGAGGGCAGCCCGAGTGGAGGGCGTTTGTGGTTGTCGCTGCTGCTTTGTTTTCCGGGAGATTGTTTTCTGTGTCATCGCTGGTCTGTTGCGGCTGTTTAACGTCATCAAAGAGACTTTATCAGTGGTTCGTTCACAAGGCGTAGGTGTAGGTAGGATTTGTTCGATTTTTGCAACTGTTCAGGTTTGTATTTTACCTCTTACACAGTGGTACTAAGTGTATGGACTGTGTTTTCATTATATTGAACTCATACGTTTATATTTTTCCAGACAAATATAGTAACTAGAAGAATTTATTCCAAATAGAGAAAATCCTGGTTGGGGAAATGTTCTGCAGGCTGCAAACCTCTGTACAAATGTAAGGAGCGACTTACATTGATTGCTTTATTATTTTTAATAATCAGAATTCATTTACCTTAAGATATGTGTAAGAGATTTAGGAGTATCAGAGAGGAATGGACACTGCATGGCTGTAGAAATCTAATTTTTTTCCTTCTTGTCCTCTACTGAGACTCTTCAAATAACGAATTCAGACTGGTGCTTCTGCACTGGCACACGGGCATTTGACCATGTTGCAGACCCGGGAGCTCTAGGGGTATGATGGGTGGGCAGCCTTCAGTCGGCTGATGGGATGACAGGTATTGGCTGGTTTTTCCCAGGACTGTGGTAGAGCTTGGGCTAGACCCCGCTCCGTCCATGTGTCCGTCACCACCCCTACTCAGGCCCCAGACAGTAGTGGCCACAGGTCCAGGCTGACCAGCGGCCCAGGGGCACCTGGTGACAGGGACCAAGGCTACAGGCCTCCCACTTCAATCTATACTACTGGCCATGCTGTAGGATCATGGCGGGGGGGGGGGGGGGGGGGGGGGAGGGGTGATCCCTGTTATGTGTTATTAGGCCCCAAGAGGAAGTAGCTCTGATTCAGGACACCTTTCATCCCTTGGGTATCACCGGGGAGATTGGAAGGTGGAGGATAAAGCCATGGCTGTTCTGAGGAGCATCACCCTGTGCCCTCAACTGGAGCCTGCCAATGCCAGGGGAGCCGGAAAGAGCAGGCTGGTGAGGGAGGTTCAGCTGGGGTGAATAGCCCAAGAGACTGGTCAGGCCTAGTATCCGCGTGCTTCTAGTGAACCATTGCACCATTGTCTGGCTAAAAGGAGTCGCAGGAAAGAAAGTGGACTGCCGTGTGCTTGTCTGTCTGTGCTTTCTGTGGTGTGAACATGTATCCCATGGGCAGTTGTGTTGTCTATGCCTGCTGCAAATATGTGTGTACAGTGTAAGTCATGTCCTGGTGACAGGATGGGAGGTGTGTACGTCTGTCATTAGCCTTCGGAGAGGGCACATATTTGGGGCGTTGTAATAATCATATGCCTACTACTCAAGGAGTGCTTACTGGGAGGACCGTGTGTGTTGCATTCATAAGCCATCGGTAATGTGTGCAGTTATGTTCTCAGTATATAATCCTGGCTTGCTGAATGATAAGAGAGAATACATACAGACACTTTGCTTGAGCTGGGTAAGGCTGTCTGTTCCAGGGTTAGTTCTCAGCACCTCCTAACAGCTATCCCAAGCAGAGAAAGCAAAAAAGGGAAGTCTCCAGAGCAGAGCTTTCAGTGAGGTAGGGGAAGCTGGCCTAGGCCAGCACTGGAGGACAGCTTCTCTCTGTCCCCAAGAGCTGAAAGGCAAGAGGCACCCAAGGCTGCAGAGGGAGTGGGAGTCTCACCAAGTATGGAGGATGAAATGAAGGAATCAGTGAGGGATTCCTGGTCTACACAGGGATTAGAGGAGAGATCCCACACAGGGAAGGCAGATAGATCATACCCCCACTTCCCAATGGATGCCCACAGGAAGACATCTGTCTCTAATTCCAGCCCTAAGGGTTTCTCCATAACTCTATAGTTTGGTCATTTCCCCCACTGCTAAAAGTTTGAGGCAATGACTGACCTTCTTCATCTCTCATTTCCTTTCTCTCCTCTCCTTCTTTGCACTTTTGAATTTCTAATAGAGAAGATGATTTAAGGAATTCCCTAAGTGAGGGCAAAAGTATTTAAGAGAGTTCCTGATATATATATAGCAGATATGCCTTAGCACTTACAGTCTGGTCTAGATGGCTGGACTGTGTGGGTGTATGTATTTATGTTTGTCAGTGTATACTATAAATACAATTTAGAGTTTGATGCAAATACCCTGCCAGTTTCTGCATCTCCTGGGTAACGAGTGCCTACACATGATATTGAATGAGGAGTATGTGTGTGCTTAAGCATGTAAACATCCTCACACTCATCACTGACAAGATGAGCCCCCCTCCTCACATTTACACACAAATCTTTGGTCATCCCTGCCCCCCTAAGACTGCCCAGCCAAAATACTTGGGTTGAACGGGGTAAGGTGTCCTGTTCTCAGGGGGATGAGGGAGAAATCAGTGCCAGTGCAGTACATGTACCAAGGAACTGTCAAATGGGGACCTAGGGTGTTTTCTGGGATGGCCTCACACCCTACTCCAGAGGATGTCGTGGCCCCACTTCCCCTTTGCATAAGTAAAGAGTTCACTGCCCTACATCCCCAGTTTGGGCGGGCATGAAGCTTAGGATACTTCACCTGAGGTTAGGTGCTGGGCTGTCCCACTAAGGGAGGCTGGAGCTCCAAGCTTCTAAAAGCCCCCTGGTGGTGGGTGGAAATCAGGGGCAAACCACAGCTTCTTGCAGTCAGTGGGGCAGGAGAGGATGGGCCAAGGAACTGGGTCAGACCCAAGACAGTCTGCCCATGAATAAGCTCTTCCCTTAATGGAGGCTTGGAGCACCAGAACCACTGGGCCAGGGAGGGCATCAGGGTCAGGAAGCTGCCTGGTTGGGAGCCCTGCAGTGCCCCTTCCCTGTGGAGCTAAGCTGGTGGTGACCATGCCTTATTGGTCCCACTCGCTACTTCTATGGGGCTGTCCCTGCTTCTTGGAGTAGCCTGTGGGACCTACAGGAAAGGATGGGACTAGGAGGCATACCTCTCCTGTGTGGTAGGGACCAGAGCCATGGAGCGGTTGGGAGCAATCATCATGCCCCTGGTTCTGCCTTAGAGACAGCAAGAAATTAAGGATTCTTGAAACCAGGCACTCTGTATCTGCTTTCTAATTTCTGGAGACACGGCTCTATTCTGTCTCTTAGCTTACATTTAAGGAACCAGAGGTCCTGAGAAGAAAAGGCCCATCCAATGGTCATCCAGCTATCTGTGGGGCAAACGGCCTTGGGAATTTTAGAAAGCACTGTGAGCACTGAGCCCAGCTGCTCACTGGGCTCTCTGAGTGGCACAGGCCCTGCAGCCCGATGTTTGATGTTCCAGAAGCTCCGTGGGTAAAGGGACAGCCAGCCAGAGGAGAAAGAAGCCCAGGACTGAGCTGCAAGCAGATTGTCCCCCCAGGACATTCCACTGGGCCTGCTGTTTGCTGCACAGGCTCCAGCTTAGCGATAAGCTCTGACAAGCTTGTTGTGAGACCATGTCCGCCCAGGGAGGTGGCCTATGCGGGATGGGGCAAGGCCTATTCAGCTGGGAAGAACTAGTGTAGAGCCCAACAACCCCCTGTAATAACTGTGCGACCTTGAGCAAAGCACCCATTCTGAATTTCAGTTTTCTCATCTATAAAATAGAAATAAGTATATATATTTCACGGGGTTATTAAAGTAATTAAATGTTCTAATGTAAAAATGCTCAGTTTGTAGTAGATGGTCAATATGGTTTTCCGTCCCACATTGAAAGGAGGAAAGAGAAGGAGGGAGGGAGGGAAGGAGAGAAGGAGGGAGGGAGGGAGGGAGGGAGGGAGGGAGGAAGGAAGGAAGGAAGGAAGGAAGGAAGGAAGGAAGGAAGGAAGAGAGGGAGGGAGGGAGGAAGGACGGAAGGGAGGGAGGAAACGCCTTCCGTAGTAACCTTGTAAGGTCTGATATTCTATCCCAGTGGCCATAGCCACCCCTGGGCCCCTGAGAGCCCAGACCATGGAGCACCTTTCCAAGTCAGGGCGCAGGGGATTGCGTCTCCCTGCCCCAGCCCCTTGACCTTCAGAATGAGGTGCGTGCTGTTGCTGTGGCAGTGAATGCCCGAGCCCTGGGGCTCCTCCAACCGCCCTTTCTTCTCCTAAGGCAATCTTCTCGGATAAACGAGGTTTTCTCTGACAAAGGCCCAGCTGACCCGCGGAGTGTGACACCCGTCCAGGCACAGCCGCCACCCTCAGGCTCTTGGGCCGACGCCTCCCACCCTCAGGCGCCTCCCTTTGGAACGCGGAGCTGTTTGAACGTTTTCCCCGATTTTTCAGAAAAGCGGTAGGTAGCCACCGGGCGGGAAGTTGCGGAGGTCAGCTTGTGGGAGAGCCCCCCTCCCTCCCGCCCTCGGTATTTGTGGAGAAACGAGAAATCTGAGGGGCAAACGCAGGAAGCGGGTTGGGCCGAGCTGCGGCGGGCAGGGGCCCCGCGGGCGGGAGGGGAGCAGGGACGGTGTGGGGCCAGTGGCTCCGAAGACCCGGGCCTGTGCCGCCGGAGCCTCCGGTTTGCAGGCCCGGTGGCGGCGCTGCAATCGCGGAGCTGCGAGCGCGGAGCGGTCGCTTCCTGGCAGCTCTAAACAAAATTCGGGGTAAACGACTGGGCCGCTGTGAGCCCCGGGTGCTCCCGCCGGCAGGGAGGGCAGAGGAAGCGCGGGAGACCCCCAACGTCCCCAGCGACGCCGAGCGCAGAGGACAGAGGCCGCCCGAGCCCCCGCCACACCGGCAGGCCAACTCCGGTTCTCCAAGTTGGGAGTCCAGCCTGACTGTGTTGGTAATAATACTAACGAGCCGAATCAAACAAAACCTTTCCCCGGATTTTCCTCTACGTACAAAGGAAAATTACTCCTCTAGGCAGGCAAAGAAAAGGAAAGGGCAGGATCCCAGGAAACTTCCATCTCTATGGACGAGGAGGGAAGGCGAATATGCTTTTTGCTTTTTTTGTTTGTTTCTAGGGGGGAAAAAAGGAAATTCGACACATATTTTTAAAAAATCTCCCCCCAACAAACGCTAAAGTCTGTGAGTGTGAGCAGAGTCAGGAAACCGAGCCCCAGCCTGCAGTGACACCGGGCCTTTGTCTTCTTTCCTGAAGCCCCCAAGACTGCTGACAGCGCCGAGATAAAGGCCGGGTCAGAGCCCCGCGGAATCCCGAGGGAGGGGGCCGCCGAGCCTTCCCACTGGCCACTTCCAACAGGCCGGCCTTGCCGGAACCGGGGCTACCAGGCCGGGCGCTGCTCCCCGACCCCAGGCCCAGCTCCGGCACCGAGCCGCGCCGCCCGACTTTCCCCGAGAGCCTTCCGCCACTAAATTCCTTCTGCCACTACGTTCCCACCAGCATTACGTTCTGCTCCCTAAAGGCTCTCAGAGGGTGAGCGGCCGTGGCTCCCCGCCGGACCTCGCCCGACTTGGTCTTCAGAGTGGAACCGTGCGCAACTCTTGCGGAGACGCGCGTTCGCGGCGGCTGGGCTCGGTTGGCCAACAGGATCCGAACCCGTTTGGTGTCCGTCGCAGCTAAGCCTCTGTGCCTTCTCGCGGCCCGGGAAGCTCCTCCAGCGCATGGCCTCAACTTTTCTGCCTCACGCTCTCTCGTCCGCCGAAGGGTCTGCGGGAGATGGCGGGAGAGCGTTTGTGGCCCCATCCTATTGGTGTGTGCGGTTTAGAAACGCGGGTCGCCGAAGGACTCGAGCCTCTGCGGCGTTGCCTCTGCGTGGCGGCGGCCTGGGTTTCCCAGAGTAGAGTACGCATGGACTCCTTTTCTCCGCAGACACATCCAGGTGATGCGAGGGCTGGGCGGCTCGGAATCCTACCCGAGAGAGGGAAAACGAGCCCCGCGACCCGCGGGTGAGGAGGTGGACTGACCTCCCGTAGCCACGCTGCGCGCCTCCCACGCACACCATTTGCGGGCCGGGAGGGCCCCAGTCCGCTGCAGCCGCACATCTTCCTCAACGGAGAGAGAACCCTCGGTTCGCCTGTCTTCCTGATGGTTTGTGAAGGTAGGGGCCCCAGACCGTCTCTCCTGAGCTGAATGGAGGAATCTGGGTCCCTCTTTTGTCTTCCTCGGGACGCAACGTAGGGAGGTAAAGAAAACCCGACAGAGGAGTGAGGACCTGCAGCCTCGCGTGCTTGGAGTGCCCTCCACCTCTTCCTTTTTTTGCCCCTTGCCCCCACCAGCCGATTCGCGGATGCGGATCTTGGTCCCCAGCGAAACTGGAGCTGCCCACCGGCCTGCAGATGAGAGATGAAGGAGCCGGGCGGCGCCGAGTCGCTGACCGGATCCGGGCTTTCCCGCACCGTGGAGCGGTACGTTTCCCCGGTGGCACCGACCCAGTTGGAGAGAAACGGGTCAGCTGAGCCGCGCGCACACTCTGCCTTTAGGCACAAACAGTAGTGTTCGAGTGCAGAGTGTGCATGCACACTTCAGCACGAGGGTGTCCCGTATCTATGTGCATGTACAGTAGACGCATACATGTGTGCCTTTGCCATGCATCTAGGGAGACAAGCAAACACATTGTCACACGAGTGACGTGCATGCGCCCACGTTTGTGTGCTGTTCTTGCATGTGTCCTGTTCACACGCTATGAACACAGATGAAGTTGGCTGCTCATGAGTGAATTATGCCTCACATTTACACAAGCCTATTCAATTTTCAATCACGATTTTCACAACTACCCTGGGACATGCTCTCCTGTGGAATTTCAGACCGGGAGACAACAAGCCAAGAGAAGTTCA
This sequence comes from Prionailurus bengalensis, assembly GCF_016509475.1. NCBI lineage: Eukaryota > Metazoa > Chordata > Mammalia > Carnivora > Felidae > Prionailurus > Prionailurus bengalensis. The sequence goes on from NC_057350.1 coordinate 125,268,628, forward strand.
TGGATGCCCGTTTGCACACCGTCTATAAGAGACCAAGGCTAGGCAAAGACTGCCTGCTGTGGAATGTAGATGTGATGGCCCAGTGTGCTCTTAGGTTGGCCTGTTTAGCACCCAAGCAACTCAGGCCCCTGGGCCTTTGGCCCTTCGCCAAGCTTGCCAAGACACTCAACGATCCGGTGCTGGGCTTCATTCCATTGGCGGATAAGTGGGCTCTGCCAGAGCTAGTGAACCCGATGCCCAAGACAGGGGAGCTCAGGTTGCCCCGGAGCACGGAGACGGAGCACCCGAAGATTCCAGGGACAAGGCAGTCACGAGCAGCTTGATCCCAAAGCCTGGCGGAACTGTGTCTCCAATACAGCCACATCGGGCAAACGCGGGGTGCCGGGATCTTTTCACTGGAGCAGCAAACGCAGCAGCCCTGTGTTGTGCCAGAGCCGAAGCAGTGATGAAACTTGAATTCATTGAGTTTCTGCTGTCTTGAATCTCTCAAAACCGTACAAGACCTGGAGCCCAACCATGCCCATTTTACAGAAGTGTTTAGTCTGGGTTGGAATCCCCAATTATCTCTGTCCGGATCCCTCTGTCCCCAGTGCAGATCTCCAGGCTGCGGCTTGAGCCACGTCTCCTGCACGCCTCTGGGAGCCTCCCAGCTCCTAGCCTCTGACTTTCCTCCCCCAAGGACGTGAATATCCTAGCTCTCACAGCATCATTAAAAAGGTTCCTACACGCTTGGAATCTGTTGTAGGTAGGTAGGTAGGTAGGTAGGTAGGTAGGTAGGTATTCCCTGTGTGTGTAGGGTTTTGCTTCTTGCTTCCTCTTCTGGGGCATTTGGTTACTATGGGCCCCAAGCCCTTGGTCTCCCAAACTGAGATTGTGGGAGGGGTGTAATTGACCACAATTTGCCAGGTGCCCTTGGGCCTCGGCGCCTGACTCCTGAAGAATGAGATCGCAGGTTGCCACGCTACAAGGCCACCCTCACCCAGCAAAGCCTGGGCGCTGGAAGGGAGCCCACTGTATGGCGAGGTCGCCAGGCGGCCGCGTAGCCTCGAGGCTGCCCTCTGCTGGCACCAAGCGACGTCATCGCCACCTCCCTTAGCGGCCCCGGGAGCTATACCGACGAGGGGGTCGCGCAGGGCAAGGCGACCCCACAGCGCAGAGCGAGTGGCCCCACTCTCGCTGGATCCTGGGAGTGGCCGCCCCACTTGCAACCACTGCCTGGACGCTCCCGTATTTCTCGATCCCTGGCCCCTGCACCACCCCTCGGGCCCCCCTCCCCCATCCCCCACGCCGGCGCCAGAGATTCCAAGTGCTGGGACTAGGGGCCTGCTTGGAGAGCCAGAGCTCTACATTGGCAATCCAGCTGCTCTGCTGCTTCCGCCGGGTTCCCCAGCCGACTGGCCCTCGGGAAGGAGCGGAACAGGGCGTGGGAAGCCGCAAACCCGCAGGCGTCCATCGGGCGTTTCCCTGAAGGCCGCTGGTGGACTCTGGGGACCTCAGGGAGAGCCCCGGGCTGTGCTCAAGCCTCTTTATTCCAGCACCATAGCATTGATCGGTATCCCGTGCGTTACTGCCCACACCAAGAAAACCCTGCCCTTCCGCTCCGATTGACTTCCAATCCCGTTTTAACGGTAGCCTCGGCGCCTGGATGCCTCTAGTTATAGTGCACTTGTCTCCCGAACCAAATTAAGAGCCTTCAAGGACTTGCAGGGGCCGATTGCAACCTGCCCCGCACCGAGTCTCTCTCAGGTTCTGCCTAGTGGTGAGGGAACCGATTTAAAACGCCTCTATCCACGCTCTTGAAATAAATGCTAGACGGTGAGTCGGGAAGACATTCTGTGAACTGAAATCCAAGCTGACATACAAATCAACCAATAATCATATCTGTTTACTTCCAGTGCTATATATAGGACTTTTCACATTTTCACTTTTTCCCTCCTTTACAAAGATAATTCAGATTGAAGAAAGGTGGGGAAATAAAACATTAAAATTCAAAAAGAAAACAAAATTACAGGTAATCCCATCCCTCCCCCATGAGGTAACCACAGTTAACATTTTGGTGACTTCCCTCTATTTTGATTTTCATATTTTATATAATTGTACATGATTAAAGCCATATTTTATATAGAATTTGCAATTTTGTATCCTGCATCTTTTAATCTTTCACCATATCTTATTGAGACATGATTTTCTTTTTTTCTTTTCTTTTTCTTTCTTTTTTTTTTTTTTTTTTTTTTTTTTAGATTTTACTTAAGTAATCTCTACACCCAACGTGGGGCTCAAACTTACAACCCTGAGGTCAAGAGTCATATGCTCTACCAACTGAGCCAGTCAGGTGCCCCTGAAACATGATTTTTTTTTAATTTTTTTTTCAACGTTTATTTATTTTTGGGACAGAGAGAGACAGAGCATGAACGGGGGAGGGGCAGAGAGAGAGGGAGACACAGAATCGGAAACAGGCTCCAGGCTCTGAGCCATCAGCCCAGAGCCCGACGTGGGGCTCGAACTCCCGGACCGCGAGATCGTGACCTGGCTGAAGTCGGATGCTTAACCGACTGCGCCACCTAGGCGCCCCTGAAACATGATTTTCAATGAACCTTTAATAATCCATCGTATGTGTGAATCATAATTTTTTATATAACAGAACAAATCTCTTTGTTTCAGGTCCAGGAAAGTCTCCTTAGCTTCATTCTCTGGGTCCCTAAATATGTAATCAGTCATTAATCAATACATCTAGAGTCCTTTGTTAGCCCAAAAAAGAGAGTTCATGGTCCCACCCGCAGGGCACAAAGGATCCACCCAAAATTTGGGATTGCCTGGAGCCAGGAAAGGACCTTCCAGTCCCTGCTGACAGCTGTCTCCCTTTGCAGACCAGTGAAGCTGGAGTGCTGGGAGAAAGGTCTTGAAAGAAAGAAAGCAGGGACCAGCAATGTATCAGGAGAGCTGCCCTGGAGTGCTTCTAGGACCAAACCTCCACACCCCCAGCTGGCACACAAGACAGTGTCTGTGCCCTGAGTTTCTGTGTATCTTGTAATAGTTAGGAGACAAACACGCCTGCATTTGAATCTTGAATCGTCCCCCTTAGAAGCTGTGTGACCTCAGAAATGCTGCTCAACCTCTCAGAACCCCATTCTTTAAATTGGAATAATAATGCTACCACAATGAGCTTTTAAAGTACTCAAATACATAATTTGAATTATTCAAATAAATAATTTGAATAATTACATCACTTAGCCCGGTGCCTGTGCAAAGAACTCCTCAATACATGGTAGTTACTGCTCCTACTGCCTCTGCTGTTGCTTCTGGCATTAGCTTTGGTCTTGGGGATCACTGCAATTGCCCTCTCCCTCAACTCCTGACCCCATTGCTACTGTTAAACACAAACCCAAATCCTGGCACCAAGCCGGGTCCAGGTTCTCAGGGCTGAAGGAGTCATTTCCAGCACTCTGGTTGGGCTGCTCAGGACCTTCTGACAATCAGGCCTGGGCTTGGACTGTTTATACTAGAACCGTTAAAACAGGAAAATATGCAAACCCTTCATTCACAGGGATCCGGCTATTGTTGGGTCAGAAATGATATTTTTGTTTCTAAAATAAAAGGTACATTTGTTCCTTTGCACACACACACTTTTTTTTTTTTTTTTTTTTTTTTTGGTTGTGTCTACAGAGCTAAGAGGGCAAAGCGAATGACCTGGTTCATTTGACCGGCTCAGGCAGTTAATCTGGAAAGGTCCCTTTGGCCTGATTGCTTGTATATATGGGCTCCAACAAGCCTGAACTTTGCTGAGTTCTACTCTGTATGCGCACAGACTAGGCTCTTATCCATCTCCCAAACAAAATGCCATCTCCCAGACTTGACAGGGACACCAGCTCCATCTAGAAATGAGGAATCTCAGAAATCACATTAATTTTTTTTTAATTTTTTTTTCAACGTTTATTTATTTTTGGGACAGAGAGAGACAGAGCATGAACGGGGGAGGGGCAGAGAGAGAGGGAGACACAGAATCGGAAACAGGCTCCAGGCTCTGAGCCATCAGCCCAGAGCCCGATGCGGGGCTTGAACTCACGGACCGCGAGATCGTGACCTGGCTGAAGTCGGATGCTTAACCGACTGCGCCACCCAGGCGCCCCAGAAATCACATTAATTTAGCCAGTCTGATCCCAGGAGACTCAACAGCACAGCAAAATCTCATGGAGAGGGGAGCCTAGGTAGCTCAGTTGGTTAAGTGACTGACTCTTGATTTGGGCTCAGGTCATGATCTTGTGTTTCCTAAGATCAAGCCCATTGTTGGGCTCTGTGCTGGCAGCAGGGAGCCTGCTTGGGATTCTCTATCTCCTCTCTGCCCCTCCCCACCTCCCAAAATAAATAAAGTTAAAAAAATTTTTTTTTAATCTCATGGAGAAAGTTTTTAAGGAGTGGATTTCCAGATCCTCTTCAAACTGTCCAGCTTCTGCCTCTCTGGGGCTGGTGCTTGGCGATCCACGTCTGTGTGTATAAGTCAGTTCCTCCAGATGATTCTGATAAAGACTATGAACCCACATTAGGGAACCACCGCTGTGCCCAATTGAATGGAAACTGAAGTTTCTCCAAGTGGACTCCACAAAAATACAGATTCCAAAGAATCCTCCTTTGGGACCACATGGACTCACAAAGAGCCTGGTTCAAACAGCAGATGTTTGTGTGAGTGTGTGTGTGTATGGGGGTGGGGGGAATACATGTTTGTTTTCGTGTGCTTTTGTTGTGCTGTTGTCTGTGCACGTGTCAGTCCTCTTTGGCCACAAGTAACATAAATCCACCAGAGCTGGCTTAAACCAAACAGTGCGGGTGAGAGGTTGTTATAAGGACTTGTAAGGGAGCCCTGGAGCCCTGGGAGGGGTGACAGCCAGACTTCCTGAAGGGCTAGAACAGGGGCTGGGGTGATGGCAGCAGCCCAGGTAGCTTCCTGCCACAGACTAACTTTTCTTGCTGCCTCTTCAAGCCTCTCCTCTGCTCTGTCCAAGGGAGGACCTCAGGGGGCACCTGGGTGGCTCAGTCAGTTAAGCGTCTGACTTCGGCTCAGGTCATGATCTTGCGGTTTGTGAGTTCAAGCACCATCTGTGCTGACAGCCCAGAGCCTGGAACCCCCTTCAGATTCTGTGTCTCCCCCTCTCTCTGCTCCCCTCCCCAGCTCACACTATCTCTCAAAAATAAATAAACGTTTAAAAATTTTTTTGAGGACCTCAATTATAGCTATTATCTCTGAGTCCCAATTCCACTTTCCTGTGAGAGAGAAACTGGCTCACCTGGGTCAGATCTTATCCTGGAGGTCCACCGGTGGTCCTGTCAACTGGAGCCACTGGCAAGGTGGCAGGTCCTGTAGGTATTTCTGAGGGTCTCTTCCTAGGGGGAGAGGGCAGCCACGGCACTCATTGGAGGGTAAGAAGACAACCCCTGAACTCTGCTTTGCTTCAGTCTGGCCCCTCCAACCATGCAATAAGTAGTGAGCTGCACTCCAAATGCCACCTGGGAAGTAAAAAAAAATATTGCACCCAGGCTCTACATCTGGGGTGAAAACTCCATCAAGAGTTTCAAAGCAACCCAGGTGAATCTAATATACAGCAAGGGTTGAGAATCATAGAAATAACCAAATAGGAAACCTATAGCCAATTTAGCCATTTCTTAAATACACAGCCTCAAAAATACAACTAATTAAGAGGATAATAATTAAAACCTAATGGGTTGCATATGGCTGATTTTCATCTAAATTGGAAAGTGACATCTTAATCCAAATTTCAAATGCCATGATTACTAACATTTAACATTTTCTAAACCTCTTGATATAAATGTTCAGTTACATTCCTAAAGAAACGTGCCTTTTCTAGAGATCCTAAACCACTAGAACAAAGGATGCCTCCCCATGGCTTTGGTTGACTGACCCCAGCCCCCCCCCCCCCAGACCACCTGCCCCTTCTTTTCCAAGGTCTCCAGCTTGTTGGGGCAATCTGAAAGCTCCCAACGCTGAATCGAACTGACCTTGTTTGCTCATGCCCACAGGCCTGTGCTTCAGGATTCCCACCCAGGAGCATCTGACACAGGAGACCAAAGAGGAGAGGTTGTGCCTCCTTCATCAAGCTAGCTAACAATGATCAAAACTTTGTCCTAGTTCATGGCAAGCTTGAGGAGTGTCTTCATTTTGTTTTGCCTTGTTTTCCCTCCTGGTGAATTCCCAAACAATTTATCAGCCAAACAGCAAATATTTCATAAACAGCTATGATGTGCAAGGCACAGAGTAAAAAGAGAAGTATCATCTCCGAGAGATCCAGTCACTGGCAGAAGTGCAACAGCGACCCCTCTAGGCCTGGCCTTGCGTGGATCCCAACAGCATATGAAAGGGATCCCTTTCTCAGCTTCCTGTTCTTTCCAGCCTGGCCCAGGGCTGGGACTCAAGCAAATGGGAGAGGGAAAGGATGACAGGACGGAAAAGGGAGCTGTCATGCTTGGTTGAATGCAGGCATGGGGGTGGGAGTTGGGGGATGCTGCTCTTCCCAAGCTTGAACCACCCTGAGAACTGTTTCCTGGCCCCAGCACCAGGTAGCACAGACGGCAAGACCAAATTGCCTTCAGAAAACTGGGAAAGGCAGTCACACAAAGGCCAGTGGCTGATGCAGGCTGTACAGGCTGGGCATACATACCATGACCACTTTGAGGTACAGAAAGGGCTTGGAGATGCCAAAAACAGCCTAAGGTAGCACTTTGCAAAGTGTGGAGCCCAGACCATCAGTATCACCTGGGATCTTGTTTGAAATACAAACTCTCAGCACCACCTCAGACACACTGAATCAGCAACTCTAGGGGGTGGGAACAGCAACCCAAGGCCTCCAGGTTATTCTGATCCACACTGAAGTTTGAGAGCCATTGGTCCACTCTAGGGAACGTAAGGAGGGAAGGCACTTACTTGTCCCAGATAGCCCACTCCTGAAACACAGAGTAAGTCTAACTTCTTCCAGGCTCTTAGATCTCTAAGCAGGTTCCATGACCTCAGATGTCACCCCAGCAAGAATTACTGCCACTGTCCTCCCCACCACCCACCCCCTATAACCCATCCCCCACCCCACCCCACCCCCACAGACTCTCCCTGTCAGAGATGACTCACAGCCCAGGCACAATGACACAGAGCCAGGGGCCTCTCTGGAGGCTGGGGATATGGAGAGAAACATCACCCTGCCTGGAGTCCTAGGGCAGTTAGTTACCAGTGTTTTTCTTTTCTTTTTTTTTTTTTTTTTAGTTTTTTTTAATGTTTATTTATTTCTGAGAGAGAGAGGGAGGGAGAGAGAGAGAGAGCAAGAGCCAGTATGAGCGGGGGAAGGGCAAATAGCGAGGGAGACAGAGGATCTGAAGCCCGCTCCATGCTGATGGCAGCAGGGCTTGAACCCACAAACCGTGAGATCATGACCTGAGCTGAAGTTGGTTGCTTAACTGACTGAGCCACCCAGGTGCCCCACCAGTGTTTTTCAAAGGCCTTCAGCACTTGCCCACTTACCTACACATGCTGCTGGGAAATTCCAGCCCCTGAGCTTTGGAGTGGGACTTGCTTGGTACACTGCTGGACAAAGGTGGTCAATCAAAAACAGGCTCCAAAGGAAAGTGAAGCTAGGCATATTCATATCTACCAAGTGATTCTCAAAGTGGTGTCTGTGGACCAGCAGCATCAGCATTACCTGGAAAACGTAAACTATGAGACCCCACTCCACCTACAGAATCAGAAAATCTGGGGGTAGGGCTCAGCAATCTGGGCTCGTTCTTTTTTTTTTTTTTTTAATTTTTAACGTTTATTTTCAAGAAAGAGAGAGAGAGTTGAGCCAGGGGACGGGCAGAGAGAGGGAAACACAGAATCCGAAGCAGACTCCAGGCTCTGAGCTGAGAGCACGGAACCCTACGCGGGGTTCGAACTCAGGAACTGTGAGATCATGGCCTCAGCCGAAGTCGGACACCCAACCGACTGAGCCACCCAGGGGCCCCAGCAATCCGTGCTTTAACCAGCCCTCCAGGAGACTCTGAGGCTCCCTTACCCAAATGTGAGGACCACTGGCGGGGAGCTGATTTCAGCTCATCCAGGAGCCAGCCCAGCAGCGGGGTGCCTAGCTGACTTAAAGGATTAGGACCCCCCCCCCCCCACCCGCGGGCTGTCGGCCCGGAGGCCGGGGACTGCAACGTCCCCACCGCGTAGCCGAGCTGCCCCCCAGTCCGCGGTCCCTGCCAAGTGTCGCGGGGTCTGCAGGCCTGGAGCCGCAGGCAGTGGCCTCGCGGGGAGGAATGACGGCCGTGAGACTCCACTCTGACTTATTTTGTTCCATTCCGGGAGGAATAATTTGTTTCGTATTGGAATCAAAGCGCCTCTCGCGGCGCTTCCGTTTTATCCCGGCCGCCCTGGGGCGGGGCGGGAGGAAGAGGCTCGGCCCCGCGCCGCGGCTGCTTCCCATTAGCGCGGGCATGGTCCCCATTACGCTGCGGAGCCTGTCCCAGCTAACCGGACGCAGCTGACCCGCCCCTGCGCCGCGACACCCAGAGACTCATCCCTCCCCACCCTGATGGCAGATGGCCCCGGTGGCGGGATCCGACCCAGGCCGTCCAAAGAGCTCACCTCCGCGGCTTGGCAGGCACGGTTCCTGCCATTACCCCGTTGGAGGTGCTCCTTGGGGTCAGACACTGCCCTTCGGAGGGCACTTCCAGGCCTCATCTTTTCAGTGGAAGTTGGTTCAGGGGGCTCCTCCACGCCAAGCGCGGAGCCCAACGTGGGGCTTGAACTCACAACCCCAAGATCAAGATCTGAGCTGAGATCAAGAGGAGGACGGACACTTGGGGGCGGACGGACACTTGGGGGCGGACGGACACTTGGGGGCGCCCGGGTGGCTCCGTCCGTTGAGCCTTAGACTCGATTTCGGCTCAGGTCATGATCTCATGGGTTCGTGAGTTCCAGCCCGGTATCCGCGGCATTTGCTCTGACAACACAGAGCCTGCTTGGAATTCTCTTTCACACTCTTTCTCTGCTCCTCCCCTGTCCGCTCTCTCTTTCTCTCAAAAAATAAATAAGCTTAAAAAAAAAAAAAAAGTCAGACACTTAACCAACGGAGCCACCCAGGCACCCCCCCCCCCCAAATTTTTCACTATTAAGAAAGAACAGGGGCACCTGGGTGGCTCAGTCGGTTGAGCAACCGACTTGATTTTGGCTCAGGTCATGTTCTCATGGTTCCTGGGGGAGTCAAGCTCTGCACTGACAACAAGGAGCCTGCTTGGGATTCTGTCTCCCTCTGTCTCTGTCCCTCCCTTTCCCTCTTTCTCTCTCAAAATAAGTAAACGAAAGAAAGAAAGAAAGAAAGAAAGAAAGAAAGAAAGAAAGAAAGAAAGAGAGAGAGAGAGAGAGAGAGAGAGAGAGAGAGAGAGAGAGAGAGAGAGAGAGAAAGAAAGAAAGAAAGAAAGAAAGAAAGAAAGAAAGAAAGAAAGAAAGAAAGAAAGAAAGAAAAGAAAGAACGAACACATTGCAGTGGGGATCTTTGATATTTGTTTCTTTCCTTTAAATTGTTGAGGGGTGCCTGGGGGGCTCAGTTGGTCAAGTGTGGGACTCTAGCTCAGGTCATGATCTCACTGTTTGTGGGTTCGAGCCCCGTGTCAGGCTCTGTGCTGACAGCTCGGAGCCTGGAGCCTGCTTCCCATTCTGTGTCTCCCTCTCTCTCTGCCCCTCCCCTACTCATGCTCTGTCTCTTTCTCTCTCAAAAATAAACATGAAAAAATGTTAATTGTTGAGTGTATACTATATTTTAATAACTTTTGTGTGATTATATAGGCAATAGATATTTTTTGCAGGGAATGTGAAAAAGCCAGGACATTATAAAAATAAATAAAAATCAACTATCATCCATCCCAACTCCCCTTTTGTTCATCAAGCTTTTCTTACTTCTGAACTCTTAATATCATGCATCCCTAGATTCCTACAACTTCACTCACTTTCATCTTGCTTTGTATTTAATAGTTGCTTGTCTTTTCAATACTTCTTCATTATGATATCATTGAAACAAAGGCCAAACCTTTTTCATCTGGATAATAACCATAACAGCTACTTTTTACTGGGTACCTAGTCTGTAACAGACCTAATACAATGTTATCTCACTGAATTCCCATAAACTATATTATATTTCCTATTATTATATGAGAAAAGTTAGGCTGAACAAACTTAAATAACTTGTGCAAGGTCATGCACGCATCTTGTAAATACCAGCCTTGGAACAGAAGTGACATCACATTCATGCCCTCTCCCTGTGTGAGCTTAGAGTAGAATTGCATTGATAGATGACCGCTAAAATCTCTTCTGATTCAGAACTATATTAATCTAGTTGTGATTAATAACCTGCTGTATCTCTGCATCAATTACAATACTTCCAAATCACTTTAAGAATTTAAACAGTGAGGGCTTTACTATTTCACAAAAGAGAAGACTTTGAGGTTAGTGGCTCCAGGCTCTGGATACAGTCACTCAAAGACTTGAGCAGGAGCCCTGCTACTTGTTAGCTTTTACCTCTGTGGACTATAGCAGGTCCAAGCATCACATTTAGATTTTAAAATGTCCAATGGGAGGGGCTCCTGGATGGCTCAGTCACTTGAATGTCTGACTCTTGATTTCAGCTCAGGTCATGATCCAAGTCATGGGATGGAACCGTATGTTGGTTCAGCATGGAGCCTGCTTCAGATTCTCCCTCTCTCTCTCTCTCTCCTTCTGCCCCTCTCCCCCACTCATGCTCTGTCTCCCTCTAAAATAAAATTTTAAAAAATAGGGGTACCTGGGTAGCTCAGTCGGTTAAGCATTAAGTGTCCAACTTCGGCTCAGGTGATGATCTCATGGTTTGTGGGTTTGAGCCCTGCATCCGACTTTCTGCTGTCAGCACAGAGCCTGCTTTGGATCCTCTGTCCCCCTGTCTCTCTGCCCCTCATCCCATGTGCGCGCTCTCTCTCTCTCTCTCTCTCTCTCTCTCTCCTCAAAAATACATAAACATTTTTTTAATGTTTATTTATTCTTGAGAGGAGAGAGACAGAGTGGGAGTGAGGGAGGGTCAGAGAGAGAGGGAGACATAGAATCTGAAGCAGGCTCCAGGCTCTGAGCTGTCAGCACAGAGCCTGACGCAGGGCTTGAATCCACGGACCATGAGATCATGACCTGAGCCAAAGTCGGACGCTTAACCGACTGAGCCACCCAGGTGCCCCAGTACATAAACATTTTTAAAAAATAAAATAAATAAAATGTCCAATGGGAAAAGGACCCATTTCTTTGAGGCTCTCTCTTAGGAGTCTGGACCACTTTCCCAGAAGCCCTCAGCAGACCTCCCTGCTCATCTCATAGGCCAAGGCTGAGCCACACGCGTGTTCCTATTTGCTGGCAAAAAAATGAGACCACTGTGGCTGGCTCAGACAAATTGGGGTCTGGCCCAGAGTGGAGCCAGGGTCTCTGCAGTATTTGAGTTGCATCCCTAAACCTGCATCCCTGAGCAAAATTAGGGTTCTCTGAAGAAGGAGAGGGGGGAATTGGCTGGGGGGCAGCTAGCACCATAATCTTAAAGGTGAATATACCAATAAAGTAATGAATGTGAGCTAAAGTGAAAGCAATTTGAAATTTTCCTCCCCGCCGCCATGCACACTTGGAATATTATTACTCTTCTTTAAATATGTCTATAGTTTTTTAAGATTTTATTTTTAAGTAATCTCTACATCCAATGTGGGACTCGAACTTACACCCAGAGATCAAGCATCACATGCTCCACTGACTGAGCCAGCCAGGCGCCCCTATGTCTATAGACTTAAGTAAATTAGTTAAATGACAATTGTCAAATGATAGTGTTTTAGTTAGACTCTGAAATTTCTTTGGGGAAAGAAAAAGGGACTCAATTCCATGGCCTGGAGACCAGACTACCCTCAAGATCAGAGGTTTCTCTGTGGTCTGGCCTTGTCTCTCCTGGACTGCCTAGTCTCCCCCAGGGACTCCCTGCTTCTCAGCATGTCCCCCTACTCTCTACTTTCTCAACTGGGTCCCTCCTGGGTTTAGTGGCCACTGAGGCCCCTCCAATTCCCACTTCCTCTGCAAATTGACAACCTCTTTTGGAAATTCCTAATTCCAATCGCCAAGACTAGTGACTCTGTTTGGGGCTGATAATCCTGCCAAGACAAGCCACCTGAGAGGTTGCTGGCCTGGCCAGCATCTGGAGTGGCTGCCCTGGGGAAATGAGCTACCCCAGCTCCAATCGGCTCTGACCAAGACAGGGAACAGAGTCACTTGCCACAAAACCCGACTGTTGAAATGTGCCCCTTTGGGAAGTCCCAGTAGGGATGGGGCAGGGCACTTCCCATTAGGTCTGACAGCTGAAATTCATTTTGCTTTTCTATAACCAAACGTGCACTCCAGGTAAGTCAACCCTATCTAATTCAATTCTGAGCATATAGTCGGTGCTCAATAAGTACCAACTAGTTAGTCAACTCATCCCAAGGAGTTGCTATAGGCCAGTGTTTATCCAACTTTAACATGCATGCAAACCACCTAGAGCTTATGAAAATGCAGGTGTTAATTCAGAAGATCTAGAGTGGGGCCTGCAGTCCTAAAACACTCACAGGCAATACCCTTGCAGATCCTCTGGAGGACACTTTCAGCAGCAAAGTTGTGGGCAACCTTTGGGCTTCCTTCCAACCCAGGATATATATAGTGTTAAGACTCCATCAGCGTGTACCCTCCCCTGCCGCCAGACTGCCTGTGACTTGCCCCCATCAACCAGACACTTTCCTCCTTCAGTTCCTTTGCTTGGACATTTCCTCTGCTTCAAAGTCCTCCCTTAGTTCCATGTTCTCCAGATCACCACAGCACTACCGATATTTGGGACCAAATCATTCTTTGTTGTAAAGGGCTGTCCCGCATGCTGGAAGATGTTTAGCAACATTCCTGGTGTTAAAAAGAAAACCATATGCCCAAAATGGCATCACTTGGGCCAGGCCAAGTCACCAAACCCGGAGCTTACCTGACCTAACTGCAGTTTCAATCTCCCCCTGAAATGTAAGTCTCCAGGCACCTGGGTGGCTCAGTCGGGTAAGCTTCTGACTCTTGCTTTCTGCCGAGGTCATGATCTCACGGTTCCTGAGATCAAGACCCTCCTCCGGTTCTGGCTGACAGCACAGAACCTGCTTGAGACTCTCTCTCTCTCACTCTCTCTCTCTGCTCCTCCCCCTCTCAAAATAAAAAAATAAGCTTAAAAAAAAAAAACAAAAACAAGAGGGGGGCCTGGGTGGCTCAGGCAGTTAAGCGTCTGACTTTGGCTCAGGTCATGATCTCATGGTTTGGGAGTTCAAGCTCCGTGTTGGGTTCTGCATTGGCAGCACAGAGCCTGCTTGGGATTCTCTCTCTCTCTCTCTCTCTCTCTCTCTCTCTGCCCCTCCCCTGTGCTTTCTGTCGTTGTCAAAACAAACAAACAAACAAACAAACAAAAACAACAGCTAAACTTAAAAAAGAAAAGAAAGAAATGTCTCAACCAATCAGTCAGGAATTTTCTGAGAAGCACCGATGAGGTAACATGTCACATAGGCCCTCTCCATCCCCCAAAGGAAGATGAAGTAATCCACCTAATAAGACTCCCTCTCTTTCCCTGTAAGGGAAGCTACCCTTGTTGTGAACAATCCTATCTTTTCCTTCACTAAGAACTTTCTTACCCCACCCTCCTTCCCATAAAAACTCACAATTTTGTGTAACTCCCCAGAGCTCCCTTCTGCTTGCTAAATGAAATGCTGCCTGGTTCATGAATCACTTAATAAAGCCAATTAGATCTTCATACTTACTGAGTTGAATTTTTGTTCTTCAACAGTAGTCTCTACCTGTTAGATGCCGGTAGCTCCCTTCCTCAGCTGTGACAACCAAAAATGTCTCCAGCCACTGCCATGTGTCTCCTGGGGGACAAAATCACCCCTGGTTGAGAACCACTGCCCTAAGACTTTGAATCAGAATCTACATTTTAACAAGATCCAAGGCAATTCACACGCATGTTAAAATTTAAGAAGCATCGCTCTACGATACAGCTGTAGTCCCTTCACCCTCTCCTCTGAACTCTCACCCCCTTTGCTACCTGTGCCTCTTACTGGACAAGTCCTCACACCTCTCCTGTACTGGCATTTAGCTGTAGCTGGGAGGCCCAGCTTAAGCCCCATGTGTTCTCAATGCAGGAATGCAGGTATGCCTAGAGGAGGCGCACACTGAAATTGTTTCTATCTGGCATCTATTCTCCTTTCTTCTTCTAAGAGAACCTTGACGTCCTTCCTTTTTTTAAGATTTTATTTTTAAGTAATCTCTACACCCAACATGGGGCTCAAACTCACAACCCCGAGATCAAGAGTCGCACTTTCCACCAACTGGGCTAGCCAGGCGCCCTGAGAACCCTGATGTTCTATGGGAGAATGACCTCCCCTCATTCTCATTTCAGTGGTCCAGATGGGGCCACCTCTATTCTCATGGGAGAGGATGTTGATTTCAACCCATCTTCCACACAGATTGCTTTGGTAGCAGGCAAGTGAATTATATGCCAAGGAGACCTAATTCCAGAACTTTTGTGGGGACTAAAGACAAAGGGAAGATCCCTTTCCACCAAGACTGGTGGCTATGAGGAAGATAAAAACCTGGAAGTTTTGGGGTCAGCCAAGTGGAAAAAGTCAGCCTGATTGAAGCCAACAAAAGAAAGGACTGAGTTCTGACCACAATGTTTGAGCTCATGGCTCCAGCCATACCTGAAGACTTGCCATGAGTTTTCAGCGATATAAAGTAATACATTTCCTTTAAAATGTTTCAATGTTTTTTGTTTTTGTTTTTGTTTTTGTTTTTTTTGTTTTTGTTTTTGTTTTTGTTTTTTGAGAGAGAGAAAGAGAAAGGGAATATGAGCTGGGGAGAGGCAGGGAGAGACAGAGACACAGAATCTGAAGCAGGCTCCAGGCTCCGAGCCATCAGCACAGAGCCTGATGCGGGGCTCGAACTCACAAACTTTGAGATCATGACCTGAGCTGAAGCTGGATGTTTAACCGACTGAGCCACCCAGATGCCCCAATAAATTTCCTTTAAAACAATTTTTTTGAGCAGCTTGAGTTTCCATCACTGCAAACAGCAGACTCCCGGCTAACGTGTGTTAGCTGTCTAAGGAGTCAGGGCTGTCTGAGGAGTCGGGTCATCACGGATATGTGCCGGGATCCTATGCAGCCACAGGCTGAGTTAGAAATCTTCATCAGGAGGGTCCTAAGAGCCCCCAACTACCAGCAGTACCGCATCCGTGCCCAGGTCACCAGATGCAACCCCGATGCGAGGGAGGGAGCATCCTCCTACCCCTGCCAAGGTCACAGCCCGGCTGCAGTGAGACCACAACTGTGCGGTCCCTGTGGATCCTTGAGGACTGCCACTTTGACGGCTTGGCAGATGCCCCCTGGATTGAAAATAGCCTCAAGCCAGGATAGGGAAGAGCCACCACCCTCAAGTGACTTCATAGGCAGCAAAGTTCCACAAGGGGGCAGGGCAGTCCAGAGCAGACCAAGGTGGGAGAAATGTGTTTATGAGTTCTCTGAAAATTCCCCTGGTGAGTCGGGCGGCACTGTGGGGACAGGATAGCTCTGCAGCAAACTGAGGTCTTGCATTCTGCAGATAGAGACTGAAGTCACTGAAGTCAGGGTTAGAGCTGGGTACCCTTAACACCCACCGGTGGGAAAGGCTCAGTGGACTTTAGTTTAGTAATGTTCCTGAGGATGCCCTGGGGAGGAGGCAGAGGCTCAGAGGGAACAGCCACATGCTACACTGGGGCTCCCAGCTTCACCAGCATGGCAGTGAGACAGCAGCAATGCCAGGCCCAAAGGGACAGCAAACAACTCGGCTGTAATGTGTGGGGACCAAGGTCACAAGGGCCCTGACATCAAGCAGGATGGGGATTAGTCAGAATCGGTATCATTTGAAGAGGACCACAGCTGCGCTGTTTCTCTCAGCGTATTTGTGGAATGGCATTAGGTCCTCTGTGTGTGGTCTCAGACCTCTCCCGGGCACGCTGGCAGGGAAGGGAAAGTCCAGTGTGCGTGAGTAAACTTGGAAGGGAATCCCAGCAGCAGGGACCTATAGGAGCCAGGCTCTTCCTGGAGCCTCCTAGCGGCTAGGAGCCTGGGGACAGCTAAGGGTGAGGTCTGAGGCATCCTCTCAAGCCAGGATAGGACATCCACAGTTCAGTCATGTGGCCTCTCCCCTGAGCATAAATATAAGTGCCTCAACCTGCAACAACTTAGGAAGCAGAAACCAAACTCCAGCAGGTAAACAAACTGGTGGGAAATGTGCTTTGCAAGTCGAAGCACCAGAGGAAACTCTAGACTCAGAGGCTCTGTGACCAAAAGCCCCTCACACATCACACAGCCCAAGTCCCTCAGGAAGCCAAAAACCTGAGAAGGCAGGGGACTTGCCCAAGGTCACACAATAAGTTGGTGACAGAGCCAGGAGCCAAAGGCAAGCCTCTCGATCCCCAAGTCTGGGGCTCTGTGCCATGTGCTATAGGACTCCCCTCCTGAGGGAAACCTCTATATTTCAGATGAGAAAGACACAAGGATTTTTGTGCCATGTGTTTATCTTTGCATCTGGACTTCACACACTGGAATCTCAGAGTGGAAGCTCATTGCTATCACTTCCTCACAATAATGTCTATTGCCCTGACCTATAAAGCTGCAGCCTTTTTAACCCAAACCAGCCGGAGCCACTGCTGAGTTAGATGATAACAGCAGGAGCCATTATTTACGGAACACCGGTCAAAGTTCTCCAGTGCAAAAGGTGAGAGATTTTAAGGAATTGGCTCATGAGATTTTGGGGTCTGGCCAGTCTGAAATCCTGAATCCTGTAAGGCATACATACCACCAGGCTGGAAATTGCAGCAGGAGTCCATGTTGCAATCTCAAGTCCAAAGGCAGTCTGAAGCAGACTTTCTTCCTCCTGAGGGGACTGCAGTCTTTTCCTCCAAGACCTTCATCTGTTTCGAGGCTCTCTCACATTACTGAAAGGTAATCTGCTTTATTCAATGTCAATCACATCTAAAAAATAACCACAGAGCAGCATCTAGACTGGTGTTTGACCAAAGAGCTGGGTATCGTAACCTAGACAAGTGACACATTAAAAAAAAAAAAGAAAGAAAAGAAAAGAAATCACAGGGGCACCTGGCTGGTTCAGTGGTACAGCATGGGACTCGTTCTCGGGGTTGTGAGTTCAAGCCCCATGCTGGGTGCAGAGCCCACTCAAAAATAAATTAGTTGAGTAAGTAATTAAAATAACCATCACAACCTGTTACTCAGTGCCAGGCACTCAGATAATCCCCAAAACAACCCTATAGGCAGTCATCATCATCCCCACTTTACAAAAGACAAAACCAAGGGCTTAAACCACAGAAACCACAACAAGTGGGGGACCAGGTCTGAAACCCCAGTCTCCTATCCTTGTCCATAACTTCCTCCTACCTCATCCCTTCCTCTTACTCAGTTGCTAGAGCACCAAAAGATGCATCTAGGCTACGGGTTCTCAGTTACGGATGCACATTAGAATCGCTGGTAAAACTGATTTAAAAAACAAACAAAAACCAACATTCAGACCTCCAGCCCCCACCTTACCCCCCCACCCCAAGACCCTGATTCTGTTCATCAGAGGAAGGGCCCTGAGTGTCAATATTTTAACCTCCCACTCTCCTAATGGGCAGTGAGGCCGAGAATCCCTATTCTAAAAAATAAAAAAATAAAATTATGTTTATTTATTTTTGAGGGGTAGGGGGAGAGGCAGAGAGAGAGGGAGACACAGAATCACACAAGCGCTGACAGCACAGAGCCTGACACAGGGCTCAAACCCAGGAACCTCGAGATCATGACTTGAGTCAAAGACGCTTAACTAACTGAGCCACCCAGGCACCCCAAGAATCCCTATTCTAGACAGTGGGACAGTGAAAGGCATGAGTACCTCTCTTTTGAGGAGTGTAGATTGCGCAACAGAAAATACACAACTTAAAGGAAATCAAGTGGTTATAAAGTAGCCTGTGGGAAAACTAACAAATATTTTTCCTCTCTCAGCATGAAATTAGCCATTTCCTCTCTCATTTTAAAGTAGCTTACAGTGAGTACTTCCTTAATTATTTAATTGGAAATACAAAAGGGGGAAAGTGAGTATACTTTATTCCGGCAATAAACATGTTGTAAGCACCTGCTGAGTATCGGCCACCATGCCGGACTGCCAGCAGTCACGTCTATCAAGGTGCCTATCCTTAGCCAGCTAGTCATTGAGTGGGCAGTCAGAACCACAAAACAATGTGGGAAGTAGACAGAGACCTGTCCCAAAGGTCCCAAAGTCCAGAGATGGTGCCCAGCCACAGAGCAGGGACGTGAAACACGGAGCTTGATACTGTGAAGCCTGTGTTTTCAGAGACTTCCACTCTGAGTGGATGTCCCTCCCTGATCACCAAGGCCTCAGGGTGCTCACGGCAGCCAGCCCCTGGTGAAGGGAATCATCCAGGGCTCCTAGATGCCCGATAGGACCCATACTGTCCTTGCCTGTTCCACCAGTCCTTAGTGAAATACGAAAAACTTCCATTTAGAGATTCTTGGTGTTAAAATGCCCCCTTCTTTTCTGAAGTGATCATAGCATTTGTTTTGGCCAATGTCCTGATGTGCCAAAGCAAGTCTGTGTTGTTTCCCCAATAACTATAGGGGATACTTCACAGGCTCATGAACTCCAAAAACCTAGGAACCACTACATGAGACAATGGCTCTAGGCCGCATATGAGTGGGAATCTCTGGGAACCTCAGACTCTGCACCCAGACTTGTCCCCACTCTGTCTACCCATAGGCTTTCTCAATAAACTGCATGACACGCCCAGATTGTCAGCTCTTTGAAAGAGAACACCGAAGTTTTGGAGCATGATATTCGCAGAATTGTTGAACTGGCTATTTTTGTGGGCTTATGAGGAACAAACAAATACAGTCTCATACTATGTAAGGTAGAAAACAAGGATAGCATAACAAACCAGGAGAGCGGCCCACAACCTTTGGTTTCTCCTGCCCCAGACCTGGGATCTGGCCCATCAACTGAAAAAGGGAATCACCCACGGTAAGAGTGGCTACCAATAATACATTAAGGTAAATCTACTACAATAAAATAAAATTGTCTTTGAGTAGGCAACAACCTTATGAGGACAAAAAGGACAAAAAATTTAATCAAATTTAATCAAAAAGAGACAGTGAGAAACCTTGGGGGAAGCCCCTTGCCACCCTCTGACGGGAGGGCTCCACCAGCTATAAAGCTGCCTCTAGCAGGGTTCCAACCTTGGGGTGGATGGGCCAATCCTGCCAACATCAGGAAGGGTGTGGACTTGACCCTTAACGGAAGGCTCCTGCCAGGATGACGGAAAGAGAACTAGCACACCTGCACTCCCAGGGATCACAGGCCTATGTTCAAGGGAAGGGGAGGACTTCCAACGGAAACAGTATTTTCTTTTCCCTTTTTTTTTTTTTTCACAATGACTATGCATCATTTTTATAATCACAAAGGCCCTTTCAAGATTAGAATAAAAAGAACAATATAGGGAACACCTGGGTGGTTCAGTGGGTTGATTGCGGCCTCTTGATGTCAGCTCAGGTCAGGATCCCAGGGTCGTGGGATGGAGCCCCACAGTCGGCTCAGGGCTGGGCATGGAGCCTGATTGAGATTCTCTCTCAATCTTTCCCCCGCTCCTTTCCCCGGCTCGTGCTCTAACTCGCTCTAAAATAAAAAATTACAAATTAGAAAAATAAAAAAAATATATAGATGGGGTGAGGAGGGGACTACAGAGGGCCACTACACCAACCACGAAGGCAAGAAACTTGAGTTCCAACACCAAGAACTATCCTGTTTTGTCATTCCTCAGCTCTTCAAAACCGATCCCCACCTAATCGTGCAAATTTCCAAAGATCCAGGCTCCCAGCCACTAAGTGAAGTAGACTGAGGAATTGCTTTAGGGGCTGGCCTAGAAAGAGACGCCCAAAACCAGGATCCCTCGGGCAAGTGACCCCTAAGGTATGTCTGGTTCGAAGCCTGCGGCCGCCAGGTGTCACCCTAACCTCTGCTCCCACTGCTGCGGGCTTTGCCTTCCCCTAAGGTCTGGGGGCAGGGCGTCCACCCACGCGGCGCACGCCGGGACGCGCCTAGTGCCGGTGAACCCGTAGAACTCGACCCAAATGCATAGGCACCGCTTGCTTTCACCCCCCAAACTCTAGTACCGGGCAGGGACATCAGGTCCCCGCGAGGACACTGGCACAGCCCTCGGCCCCGCCTTCTGACCTCCTTCCGCGCGGAGAAGGGGGGTCAGATGAGACCCGAGGTGGGCCCGGGGAAGAAGCCAGGCCGTCCAAAAATGAAGAGACCTCACGCTTGAAAAGTCACGTTTGCGGATGACAAGGTGGGAGAAGAGGCCAGAACCCCGACCTTCCTCCCTTTTCCCCGCCAGCCTCGCCCTGCGCTCCGCCCTCCCTCTGCCCTCCTTCCTCTTCCCGCCTGGGGCAGAAGCAGAAGTGTCTGAATGCCGGCAGGAAACGGGCCGGGAGCTCCCGGGGTTCCCAGCGCGCCAGGCCAGGGGGGAGGTCCTGCGCGCAGCCGAGCGAGGCGCCGACTGGCGCGGCAGGGACGCCGGGCCAACGAGGCCCGCCAGGGGGCGCTGCGGCACAGGCCGGCTGCCGGGGGCGTGGCCGGCAGACGCGGAGGGCGTCGCCGCTGGTCACACTTCCTCAGAAAGAAGCCGAGGGACCTTGAGCCCAGAGTAGGGAGAAGCTCTTTGGCTGCTACCCCCAGCAGGATTCGCGTTGGGCCCTGAGGGCAGGTCCTCTGTCTTGCTGGCTGCTGCACCGTCACTTCCTGGAACAGTGCATAATAAATGCCGTATTCACCAAATATTGATTGAAAGCCTGCTAATGCCAGGAAATGTCCTTGGCACTGGGGATAAATGAGTGAACAAAACAAAGCCCAGGCTCTTGTGAGGTTTATATTCTGTTGCGGGTGCAGGGAGGGGAGGCAGGAAAGACGAGCAATAAGATAGAAGTAGTAAAAAGCAGCACATGGATGTCAGAGGGAATAAATGCTATGTAAAGCAGAGTAAGGGGATAAGGAGTTGTAGAGTGGAGTGGGGATTGTTATTTTCTGCAGTGTTGTCAGGGAAGGCCTCTCAGAGGGAGACGCTTTAGCAGGTACCTAAAAGAAGGGGCGACAGCACCCAAGCAGCTAGCTGAGGTAAGAGCAGAAAAATAACAAACACTTCACACTTGTGTGAATGAGGTTTCCAAGTAGGGCACCGAACTGGGCAATGGTTCCTCTGAGACACCTAGGCGCCCTCTCTCCAGACTTGTCTGCCCCCGTTCAACCATCCATCCATCCATCCATCTATCCATTTTCTTAGTCAGCAGTTGGGGGAGCACCTGCCTACTTTATGCTGGACTGTATGCTGGGTGTATTTCATTTTCATATCCTCTACAGCCAGGATATGGAAGTAAAAAAGACATACTGTTTGAAAGAAAAAAGGGCCTCCACCTTCACTCTGGTGGGACAGAGACTGTCACAGCCTTCCTGGAGAGTAATTTGATAACTTTTTTTTTTTTTTTTTTTTTAAGATTTTCAAGCAATCTATACTCCCAACGTGGAGCTCAAACTCACAACCCCAAGATCCGGAGTTGCCAGTTCTTCCAACTGAGCCAGTCAGGCCCCCCAACAGCATCTTACTTGTAAATGTACTTACCCTTTGTAGATGGAACTAGAATGTATTATGCTAAGCAAAATAAGTCAGTCAGAGAAAGACAAATATCATATGACTTCACTCATATGTGGAATTTAAGAAACAATACAGATGAACATAGGGGAAGGGAAGCAAAAATAAGATAAAAACAGAGAGGGAGACAAACCATAAGAGACTTCTAAATACAGACAACAAACTGAGGGTTGTTGGCAGGGTGTTGGGTGGGGGGATGGGCTAAATGGGTGATGGGCATTAAGGAGGGCACTTGTTGGGATGAGCACTGGGTGTTACGTGTGAATGATGAATCACTAAATTCTATTCCTGAAATCATTATTACACTATATGCTGACTAACTTGGATTTAAATAAAAATAAGTAAATAAACTTACCCATTGAACCAAATGCCTCAATATGGGACTACTGACTGGAGCTAGATTGACTGGGTTTTTGTTTTTGTTTTTTAAAGTTTATTTATTTATTCTGAGAGAAAGAGAAAGCAAGTTGGGTGAGGGGCAGAGAATGGGGGTGGGGGGTGGGGAAAAGTGAGAATCTCAAGCAGCTCCACACCATCAGTACATAGCCCCATGCAGGGATGGAACTCACAAATGGTAAGATCATGACCTGAGCCAAAGTTGGAGGCTTAACCAACTGAGCCACCCAGGTGCCCCATTGTTTTTGTTTTTTAAGTAAACTCTACACACCCAATGTGGGGCTTGAACTCACAGCCTCAAGAACAAGAGTCATATGTTCTGTTGACTGAGCCAGCCAGGTGCCCCTAGAATGTCTGGAATGACTGGGTTTTAACTCCAGCCCCATCTCTTATCAGGTCTAGGACCCAGGAAATATTGTCTACCTGTATGCCTAAGCCTTCACATGTATAAAATTAAGCTAATAATAATGATACCTAACTCAGGATTTTTGAGAAAATACATCACAATGGTTTAGAGCAGTGCCTGGCTCATAGCAAGTGTTAGCTATCATTATTTGCTTCAGCAAATAGTAACTACTTGACAAACTACTTGACAAAAAACACAATTTGACCTGTTCACCAAAATGCTCTCTATAAGGTCATCTGCTTAGCTCCATTTTGTCGCAACCTCAATAGGGACATGACTAGGCAGATTGTGATGAACGCCTTCTATAGAATAAAATATAACTTTAGGAAGATCTTGCCAATAGAGACATCTTGAGACCCGTAACAGCAAGTCAGACCAAATGTCAAAAAATGGTGAGTCCTGTGCAATGCTGGAATGTGTGTCATGGGAGGACTGAGGAGGAATTGGCTCTAGGGGCCTCACTTCCTCCCATGAGAGCTAGTTTGACCTGTTATCTGAATAGTCAGTCAACATCAATCAAAATTTTAAAATACACGTAGTTTTTGACCCAGCAATTCTACTTTTAGGAGCTTATTGTAAACATATACTAGCACATTTGCACAAAGACTCATGAACGAGGTTTGTGGCAGTCTTGTCAAAGATGGAACCAACTTTGGGGCACCGGGGGGCTCAGTCAGTTAACCACCTGGCTCTTGATTTTGGCTCAGGTCATGATCTTATGGTGTGAGGGATCAAGCCCCACATCGAATTCTCTCTCTCTCAAAATAAATATAAACAAACGTAAAAAAAAAAAAAAAGATGAAAACAACCTAAATGTCTGTCAACAGAGGAATAGTTAAATTATGATGCATTTATCCAATGATTGTGTAGACGTTAAAGTTAATGAAGCCGATATGGAAAAATCTCCAAGATGAATGAAGTTAAAAACACAAATTAACTGGGGTACCTGGGTAGCTCAGTTGGTTAAGTGGCTGACTTCGGTTCAGGTCATGATCTCATGGCCTGTGAGTTTGAGCCCTGCATCAGCCTGGAGCCTGCTTCAGATTCTGTATCTCCCTTTCTCTCCTCCCCTCCCCCCCTCAAAAAAATAAATAAACCTTGGAAAAAGGGGGGGGCGGAATTGGGTGGCTGGAAAATAGAGGTAGGAGGGAAACATTTCATTGAATATTGTTTTGTGCCTTTTGAACTTTGAGCACTGTGAATAATTATTCATTCAAAACAAACAACAATAACAACAACAACAACAACAACAAAACAACCAGTCCTAGCATGCCTGTTGGTATATCCTATAAAATATCCCATTCTAACCAAAGCATTAATATAACAAGAATTAGACAGATAAATAAACTCAGCAATACAGGTTCCTCCTCCAAAAGTCTTCCCTATTCTTGTTAAGTTATTGTCTCAGGACATTTTATCTGGGCAAAGGTCTGGGGAGGCATTCAGTAACTAGATGGAAAGTCTGAGGTGCTGGTCTGAGCTTCCTGAGGAATCAGTGAAGCTTCCCAGAGGGGGAAGTCAGGGACCCAGTGGCAGGAGCTTAGTGGCACCCTGAGGAGGCAAAACTAATCCAAGTAGGAGACAGAGGAGACAGAACTGAAGAGCCACAAAGTGAGACTGGAGTGCAGATGGCCAAGAGGCAATCGGGCAGCTAAGCTGGGGAAGAGGATAAGCTGCAGTGGAACAGAACATCCTCCGGGGTCTGGAAACTAAAGAGGAGAAGAAGGAGTGGCCCATTTACCATCTCTCCCATGACCAAATTTGTGCTACCCATGCCTGCAACTCTGGACTCTGCAAGGTAGAAGGTTCTGGTCCCCAAACGGGCTACACTCTTGCCAAAGAATACAAGTTCCCACTGAACTACAAGCTACGGCTCCTCACTAGCATCCTGCCGATGACAGAAACAGTCACCATTGTGGAAAAGGCAACTGACCCTGATCAGCAGAAGGAGGTAGAACTGCTTTTACACAGTGAACAAAGGGGAACACATGTGGAACCACTGACAGTTTGGATTAGATCATTCTTTGCTGGGGAAGACAGTAGTATGCATTGTAGGATATTCAGCAGCATCACCAGCCCCTACCTGCTAATACCAGTAACACTCTCACAGCTATGACAATGAAAAATGTCTCCAGGCATTGCCAGATGTCACCTAGGGAGCAAAATCATTGTCAGCTGAGAACCACTAATATAACTAATAACAGCAAAACTTTTCTTCAAAAAGAGATCAAGCTAAAATGGAATCATACAAAAATCCTCAGTTAAAACCAGAGGAGGCAGAAAAAAGGGGACAGACAAATAAAGAACAAGAATAAAAATAGGAAAAAGTTACAAGTATGGTGAATATTAATCCAGTGATATTAGTAATCACTTTAAATGTGAATTGTCTCAAGAGAATCAGAAGACAAGCTACAAATAGGGAGAAAATACCTGAGAACTCTCCTACTTTCTGCTCAATTTTGCTGTAAGCTTAAAACCGCTCTAAAAACAAGAATATTTCGCAAATAGTTTTCAAATGTGAATCATCTAAATACACAGATTAAAAAACAGAGATTGTGGGGCACCTGGGTGGCTCAGTCGGCATCTGTATTCGGCTCAGGTCATGATCTCATGGCCTGTGAGTTCAAGCCCCATGTCAGGCTCTGTGCTGACAGCTCAGAACCTGCAGCCTTCTTTGAATTCTATGTCTCCCTCTCTCTCTGCCTCTCCCCCACTCATGCTCTGCCTCTCTCTCTTTGTCTCTCTCTCTCTCAAAAATAAGTAAACATTAAAAAAAAAAAAACCACAGAGATTGTGAGGACACAAAAAAATGGAAAGATACTCCACACTCATGGATAGGAAGAACAAATATTGTTAAAATGTAGATTCTATCCAAAGCAATCTACACATTCAATGCAATCCCTGTCAAAATACCAAAAGCATTTTTCACAGTACTAGAACAGACAATCTTGAAAATTTTTTGAAGATTTTATTTTTTTTTTTAATTTTTTTTTCCCAACATTTATTTATTTTTGGGACAGAGAGAGACAGAGCATGAACGGGGGAGGGGCAGAGAGAGAGGGAGACACAGAATCGGAAGCAGGCTCCAGGCTCCGAGCCATCAGCCCAGAGCCTGACGCGGGGCTCGAACTCACGGACCGCGAGATCGTGACCTGGCTGAAGCCGGACGCTTAACCGACTGCGCCACCCAGGCGCCCCTGAAGATTTTATTTTTAAGTAATCTCTACACCCAACATGGGGCTCAAACTCACAACCCTAAGATCAAAAGTTGCATGTTTCTCCAGCTGAACCAGCCAAGCACCCCAACAGTCCTAAAATTTGTATGGAGTCACAAAAGACCTCGAATCGCCAAAGTAAACTTGCAAAAGAAAAGCAAAACTGGAGGCATCACAATTCTGGACTTCAAGTTATATTACAAAGCTGTAGTAATGAAAACAGTATAGTACTGGCACAAAAATGGACACATGGATCAAAGAACCGAATAGAAAACCCAGAAATAAACTTACAATTATATAGTCAATTAATCTTCGAAAAAACAGGAAAGAATATCCAATGGGAAAAAGTCTCCTCAACAAATAGTGTCAGGAAAAAAACTGGACAGCAACACGCACAAGAATGAAACTGGACCACTTTCTTACATCATGCATGAAGATAAACTCAAAATGAATTAAACATCTAAATGTGAGACAGGAAACCATTAAAATCCTAGAAGAGAAGAGAGCACAGGCAGTAGCTTGTCTGACATTGGTCACAGCAACTTTTTTCTAGATAGGTCCCCTGAGGCAAGGGAAATAAAAGCAAAAATAAACTATTGGGACTACATCAAAATAAAAATGTTCTGTACAGCAAAGCAAACAATCAACAAAACTAAAAGGCAACCTATGGAATGGGAGACAATATTTGCAAATAACATATCCAATGAAGGGTTGGTATCCAAAATATATAAAGAACTATGCAACTCAACACCAAAAAAATAAATAATCCAATTTAAAAATGGGCATAAGACATGAACAGACATTTCTTCAAAGAAAGCATACACAGATAGCCAACAAACACATGAAAAGATGCTCAATATCACTTATCATTAGAGAAATGTGAATCAAAACCACAATCAGATATCACCTCACATCTGCCAGAATGGCTAAAATCAACAATATAAGAAACAATAAGTGTTGGGAAGGATGTGGAGAAAAGGAACCCTCATGCACTATTGGTGGGAATGCAAATTGGTGCAGCCACTCTGGAAAACTATATGGAGGGTCCCCCAAAAAGTTAAAAATAGAACTACCCTATGATCTAGCAATAGCACTACTGGGTATTTACCCAAAGAATACAAAAACAGTAATTCAAAAGGATATATGCACCCCTGTGTTTATAGCAGCATTATTTATAATAGCCAAGATATGGCTGCAGACCAAGTGTCCATAGATTGATGAATTGATAAAGAAGATGTGGTATACATATACAATGGAATATTATTCAGCCATAAAAAGAATGACATCTTGACATTTGCAACAACACAGATGGAGCTAGAGACTAAAATGCTAAGCAAATAAGTCAGAGAAAGAGAAATACCATATGATTTCATTTATTTGTGGATTTTAAGAAACAAAACAAACTAGCAATAGGAAAAAAAGAGAGCGAGAGAGAGAAGAAACAGATGCTTAACTGTAGAGAACAGTTACCAGTTACCATACCCCTGATGGTTACCAGCAGGGAGGTGGTGGGGGGGGATGGGTGAAATAGGTGATGGGGATTAAGGAGTGCCCTTGCTGTGATGAGCACTGGGTGACCTATGGAATTGTTGAATCACTATATTGTACACTTGAAACTAATATTACACTGTATGTTAACTATACTGAAATTAAAATAAAAACTTAAAAAACAAAAAAAGAGAGATTGTCCAAATGGGCAAAAATCCTTAGAACTAATATCGTACCTAACAGTGAGAAACTGGATGCTTTTCCCCCAAAATTGGGAACAAGTCAAGGATGCCTTCTGTCACCATTCTTTTTTTTTTTTTTCCCCATTTCATCTGCCTGGGTGGCTCAGTCAGTTAAGCGTCCAACTCCAGTTCAGGTCATGAAATCATGGTTCGTGAGTTCAAGCCCCACATAGGGCTCTCTGCTGTCAGCACAAAGTCTGCTTCAGATCCTCTGTCCACCTTTCTCACTGACTCCCTCTCTCACTGTCTCTCAAAAATAAATAAATAAGTCATATATATATATATGTTATATATGTATATAAAGTAGTAGGAGAAATATATATAATTTATATAAATAAATAAATAAGCCACATATATATATATAAAGTAGTAGGAGAAATATATATAAATTTATTTATTTATTTATTTGTTTATGATAGTATTAAAGTATTAAAGTCCAAGAGGTATTGGACTGGACTGGACTGGCCCTTATGTGGTCTCTAGTGGTTGGGAGGAGGCAGAACTGAGTCTCCGAGAATGTGAAAACATTATCTCAAAAAGACAGCAGCAGCTACCGTGTCAAGTTTGACGGCCCAAGCCACACCCAGGGCATACACCCAGCTGTGTGTGGTAGGGCTTGGGCTCTAGCTCTCGGGGAAGAACAGGGGGTGAAAACAGCTTTGTGACAACTGAGCAAAGAGGAGCCAGCGTAGAAGGGTCTGGTGGGAGGAAAGGGGACGGTGAAGGAAGGAATCTTGCTCTCCTTTCTCCTCCTACTTAGTGGCTGAGGCGTGTGACCCCAGCAAGGGGCCAAAGTAGGAGGTACCTACTTGGATCCCATTAGGGAGAGGCCACTCCAGGACTGGTTAACTGGCATTGCCAGGCAGTGGAGTACCAACCATAAGAATAGAGACAAGCTGTTCCAATTTCTGCACAGCTTGTTTCCCGGCCTCTAGTACTTTCCTCGTGATTGTCTCCTGGCTTTCATAATCCAGGATGACTTCCTTAGTGTTGAGGGAGAAGCCAAAGGCTCAAAGTCCATGGCGTTTTGCAGCTAGAACTTCTGGTACTGTGCTCATGCCGACAGCATCTGCCCCCATCCAGCTTCTGCAGCAGGTGAGGCCACAGTCTCGTAGGTGGGGCCCACCACCATCACATACGTGCCTTGCTGAAGCTTTCTCTGCCCCCCCATTTGTTTCCAGGCACCGTGAGCCTTCTGCCTCACATCCCGGTCATAGGCCTCAGACATGACAGGGAAACAAGTTCCAAACCTGTCATCATTGGGCCTTCTGAGAGGGCTTGAACCACAGAAACCAGGTAGGTTGATGTGATGACAGATCAGCATGATGTCTCCAACCTCAAACTTGGAGCTGCATCAGTGATCACCAGGGTGTCCACACCCGGAAGGCAGAAAACCCTCACTGGGATTGTCACCTTTGAGAGCAGGTCGACTTCATCCCTGTGGAACCCGCCTGCATCATCACTCAGGATCTGCCATTCAGGAATGCAGACACATGGGTGTTTGGCTGGCACTGTGCTTTGGGGAAAGTTTGGTATCTCACTCTAGTGAAGATCTAGACCCGAATCTACTGATTGGCCAGACCTCCTAACCCAGGACCACAGATCGCTGCCACTTGAGGCCAGTGTTTGGTGTGGTACAGGGGCCATTTTGCAGTGTTCTGATATTCTTCATATGTAAATCCATTCTCCCTGGTCCCACAGACTCCCTCTCCGGGAGCCTGCCCTTCTACACTCAGATACACTCTGCTGAGCTGTTGTCGCTGGGTAGGGTGAGGCACATGGTCGTTCTCTCACCCCTCTTTTTTTTTTCCAAATGTTTATTTATTTACTTTTGAGAGAGACAGCATGAGTGGGGGAGGGGCAGAGAGAGAGGGAGAAAGAGAAACTCAAGCAGGCTCCCCACTGTCAGCGCAGAGGCAGATGTGGGGCTCAAACTCACGAACCATGAGATCACAACCTGAGCCCAAATCAAGAGTCAGTCCCTTAACTGACTGAGCTACCCAGGTGCCCCGTTCTCTCACCCCTCTTAATCAACCTTGTGCTAGGAGTCCTAGTTACTACAATAAGACAAGAAAAGGAAAAAAAAGATATGCAGACGGGGGGGGGGGGGGGGGGGCACCTGGTGGCTTAGTCAGTAGTAGGGCATGCCACTCCTGATCCCAGGGCTGTGAGTTCATGTCCCATAATGGGCTTAGAGCTTACTTAAAAGAAAAAGAAAAAAAAAAAAAAAAGATATGCAGATTGGGAAGGAGTTACAGGTGACATGATTATCTATGTAGAAAACCCCAAAATGACTTCTGGAGTTAATAAATAAATATAGCAAAGTGTTAACTCATACTGATGTAAACAAATGATTAAATAAATGAACGAATAGGGGAGAAGTGATAAATCTCCTATGCAGAAGAATTCCAAATAATTTATGTTAAAGTCCTAAACCGCAGTACTTGTGACTGTGACTTTACTTGGAAAGTCTTCGCAGATGGGATCAAGTTAAGATGAGATCACTAGGGTGGGCCCCCATCCAATATAATTGGTATTCTTATAACAGAGGGACACAGACAAAGACAACAGGGGAAGAACACCTGGTGCCAGTGGGGGCAGGCACACTGGAGTGTTACATAACAAACCAAGGAAACCCAAGGTTTGCCAGCAGCACCAGAAGCTAGGAGGGGGCATAGATGAACTTCTCTAGAAACTTCAGAGAGATGGGGCGCCTAGATAGCTCAGTTGGTTGGGCATCCGACTTCAGATCAGGTCATGATCTCACAGTTGGTGGGTTTGAGCCCCATGTTGGGCTCTGTACTGACAGCTCAGAGCCTGGAGCCTGCTTCAGATTCTGTGTGTGTGTCTCTCTCTGCCCCTCCCCCACTCACCCAGGCGCGTGTGTGCTCTCTCTCTCTCTCAAAAATAAATAAATAAACATTTAGAAACTTCAGAGAGAACATGGCCTTGCTGACACCTTGATTTCAGACTTCCAGCCCCCAGAACTGTGAGAGAATAAATTTCTGTCATTTTAAGCCACCTAGTTTGTGTTAGTTTGTTACTCAACCCTAGAAATTAATACACCCCCTGAAGGAACCTGAACATAACTCCCTACTCCTCCTTTATGTGTATGTTGGACATAGTGACTTCTTTCTAATGAGAACAGTATGGAAAGAGGGAAAAAGAGTACTTTGACCGTGGAGAAACCTGACCACCTCAGCCAGGGGATTAATGTCAGTATCAACAATGATAACTCATACTGATGGTGTGTACCTTGATATGATATAATGAACATGGGTCTTTTTCTCTGTGGTTGTCTTCCCTGAAACCTATAATGTCAAGCTAACCATGAGAGAAACATTGGAGAAATTCCAATAGAAGAGCATGGTACAAAAGGGACTAGTGCTCCTCAAAATTGTCAAGACCATCAAATCCAAGGAAAGTCTGAGAAACTCTCATAGCCAAGAAGAGCCCAAGGAGATAACGCACAGCAATATGGTATCTTGAATGGGATCCTGAATCAGAAAAAGGACATTAGGTAAAAATCAAAATCCATTTAAAGTTTCTGAAAAGACAATAAAACACAAATACTGCCAAAATGTCAATATTCTAAAAAAAAAATTTTGTAAAAGTTAACAGCATTTTTTAAAAAGGGATCAAGTTTATTGTGGTATTTGCTCTAGAAAAATTTATCAATGGATCCTTATACCAGCTCTAGTGGTCACTATAATAGGTCAATTGTTTTCCACTGAAGTTTTGTGTTCTTTGTAGCAAGATTGTTCCAAGTGACTCCTTTACTTGGTGATTGTGGATGAAAAATGAGATCCAGAAAGCCAATCTGGCCAGGTGATCCCTTAGAAATATACAGAAAGAATGAAATCCTGACTAACACAGAGCAGTTGTATATAATCATTTTAGTTAAAAAAAAAAATCATCCTTATAGGGGAAATACTATTTTTTCACTACACATTACATTATGGAAACTAAGGCATGGAGAAATTTAATAATCTTCCCAGATCATATAGCAAGTAAGTGGTCTAGCTGAAATTTGAGTCTAAGTTCCAGACTCTGGATCTAGACACTCTAGCATAGCGTGGGAAGCCAAACTGTAATAGAGAATTTCATGATACTTTATGAAATCAGAAGAAGAGGAAGTCTGAAGGGATGTTTTATGCAAGTCATAATAAACTATCCCAACCCCACAACTTAGTACATTTTTAGAGAAAGCATAGCATAGGGATTCAAAATGTGGGCTCTGGAACCAGGCTGCCAGAGCCCAAATCCCAGCTCTGCCACTATCTTGCTGTATGATCAAGACAAGTTACTTAGCTTCTGTGGTCAGCACAATAATGTTGTCTCTAAAGATGTCCATGTCCTAATCCCCAGAACCTGAGAATATGTTAGGTTACATAGCGAAGGAGAATTAAAGTTGCAGATGGAATTAAAGGGACTAAAGAACTGACCTTAAGATAAGGAGATTGTCCTGGGTTTCCTGGGGTAGGCCCAATGGGATCACAAAGGTCCTTAAAAGTGGATGAAGTCCCCAGAGAAAAAGAGATGTGACAATAGAAGCAAGATCGAAGTGATAATGTATGAGAACTCAGTCCACCAATGCTGGCTTTAAAGTCGGAAGGGAGAGGGTGCCTGGGTGGCTCAGTCCATTGAACCTCCGGCTCTTGAGTTCAAGCCCTGTATTGGGCTTTACACTGACAATGCACAGCCTGCTTGGAATTCTTTGTCTACCCTCCCCCCATCTCAAAATGGATAAACTTAAAATAATAATAATAATAATAATAATAATAATAAATAAATAAAAGACCAAAGCAAAAAAAAGTTGGAAGGGAACCATGAGCCAAGGGATGCAGGCAGCCTCTAAAAACTGCAAGGAAAGGGCGCCTGGGTGGCTCAGTCTGTTAAGTGTCCTACTTTGGCTCAGATCATGATCTCATGGTTCAAGAGTTCAAGCCCTGCATCCGGCTTTGTGCTGACAGTGCACAGAGCCTGCTTGGGATTCTCTCTCTCTCCCTCTCTCTCTGCCCCTCCCTCACTTGCACTTTACTCTCTCTCTCTCTCTCTCTGATAAATTAACTTTAAAAAATAATAATAAAATAGAAAAATAAAAGCTGCAAGGAAACAGATTTTTCCTTAAAGACTTCCAGAGGAAAGCAGCCTCACTTACACCTTAATTTCAGTCCAGTGAGACCTGTTTCAAACCTCTGACCTCAAGTATTCTAAGATAAATTTCTATTGTTTTAAGTCACATAGCTTGTGGTGTTTTATTATAGTAGCAGTGGAAAGCTAACACACCTTCTCCATTTCAGTTTCCTCACTTATAAAATAAATTTTTCTCATTATCTCTATTGTGAAATTAGAAAAGAAAATATAGGGGCACCTTGCTGGCTCAATTGGCAGGGCATGCAACTCTTAATCTCAGAGTGGTGAGTTCAAGTCCCACACTGGGTGTAGAGATAAGGAAGGAAGGAAGGAAGGAAGGAAGGAAGGAAGGAAGGAAGGAAGGAAAGGAAGGAAGGAAGGAGAGGAAGGAAGGAAAGGAAGGAAGATGGGAAGGAAGGAAGGAGAGGAAGGAAGGAAGGAAAAAAGAAAGGAAGGAAGGAGAGGAAGGAAGATGGGAAGGAATGCAGGAAGGAGAAAAGGAAGGAAGGAAGGAAGGAAGGGAAAAAAAGGGAAGGAAGGAAGGAAGGAGAAAAGAAAGGAAGGAAAAAAAGGAAGGAAGGAAGGAGAGGAAGGAAGGAAAAAAGAAAGGAAGGAAGGAGAGGAAGGAAGATGGGAAGGAATGCAGGAAGGAGAAAAGAAAGGAAGGAAGGAAGGAAGGAAGGAAGGAAGGAAGGAAGGGAAAAAAAGGGAAGGAAGGAAGGAAGGAGAAAAGAAAGGAAGGAAAAAAAGGAAGGAAGGAAGGAGAGGAAGGAAGGAAAAAAGAAAGGAAGGAAGGAAGGAAGAAAAAGAGAGAGTGAGAAAGAGATAAAGAAAATACAGATAGAACCATAAAAGAATGCCCAGCACATAGTAAATTGCTGAAAAATGCTAGAAAAATAGTAAATATAAACAACTGAGGGAAGAAACCACAACAGATGCTAAAAAGATTAAATGAAATGTTGTTCAGTAACAGGATGTTAGAATGGTGACCAAGCGTTACCTCACAGTTTACATACTGAATGCAAAAAGGGGAAGTGTCTACAATGGAGAAATCTAGCAACCACCATCTAAACTCAGTCTTCAAACATAACATCGCCAGAGGTAGAACAACCTAACACTGATGTCCCTCCTGATAGGAGGCAATGTTAAAGTACATTATCTTTGAAATATTTCTCACCAGAAAAGTTAACCTGAATCTAATCAAGCTGTAGAGCTGACTTTCAGTTGGCAGGAAATACAAAGAATAGAGGAAGAAGTTAAATAACAACACGAAGAAACATCGAGATAAATCCGGAATGTGGGGACACCGTAGAACTGCCCTTGTCTCTTCAAAAATGTTGCATCATAAAATAAAAAAGGCTGTGAGGGAGTGGTTCTCTCCTCCACAAAGTCGTTCAGGAGACCAGGCCTACCCCATCTGTGATGCTGCCATCACTAACACACCTCCTATAAGGAAGAGAAAGGGGACGAGCAGAATCTTGCGTGGTGGCTTCTAATAGGTCACCTGAGAAAGTGGTACCCATCAGCTTCCACTGGCATTTCTTTGACCATAATTTCACTTGACCCCCATCTAACTGCAGGAGGGTTGGGAAAGTGGCTGGAAGCTTGGAGAAAAGAGGAAATGGGTTCAGGGTGCATCTAGCCAGCCTCCCCACACATATAACACCCTTTTACCCTTCCAGAAGTTCAGGTCTCAGCATGGCCTCTGCCAGGGAATCCTGAGCTGTGCACTCCCTCAGTGCTGAGCCCTTTCTCCATCTGACACGGACCGGTAACCCAGTGTCCTCCTTTCTCTCCTCATCCCCAATAGTCAGTCAGTCTCCAAAGACCAACATCTCCAACCTTACATATCTCTAAACAGCCATCACCTCTCTGACCACAACTGCCAGGGCTCAGTGCATCAGCCTCCCATCTGGCCTCCCTTCATGCAAGGCTCTTGCTCTCAAAGGATTTATATTCTTGTGTAAGGCTGAAAGTGAGCAAATAAATAAAAAGACAAAATAATTTAAGATGATGGTAGGTGGTAGGTACGAAGGAAGCAGAGGCTGAAGTGATAAAGAATGACTATCTAGGGGTGGGGAAGAAGAGCTAAATTACACAGGGTGGTCAGTGAAAGCCACCCTGAGGATGTAGCT
The DNA here is from genome assembly GCF_016509475.1 of Prionailurus bengalensis. NCBI lineage: Eukaryota > Metazoa > Chordata > Mammalia > Carnivora > Felidae > Prionailurus > Prionailurus bengalensis. The sequence continues at coordinate 125,303,470 of NC_057350.1, forward strand.
GTGGCAGATAGCGATACCCAGAATCATCCAGAAGAACACTATTTCCATTCTGTGTAAACCCTGACACTCCCTCTTCAACTCCCTCTTCCATGTTCCCTCCACTTGAAGTTGGACAGGTCTTTTGACTTGCTCAACTAATAAAGTACAGCAGAAGTGATGCTATGTGACTTCTGTCATAAAAGACAGTACAGCTGGGGCGCCTGGGTGGCTCAGTTGGTTAAGCGTCCAACTCTTGATTTTGCTCAGGTCATGATCTGAGGGTTTGTGAAATCGAGCCCCATGTCAGGCTCTGCACTGACATTGTGGAGTCTGCTTGGGATTCTCTCTCCCTCCCCCTCTCTCTGCCCCTCCCCCACTCGTGCATGCTCGAGCTCCGCCTCTCTCCCTCTCTCAAAATAAATAAATAAACTTAGGGAAAAAAAAGTGAAAGACAACACAGCTTCCATCTAAATCTTTTGGGACACTTCTCTAGAAACCAAGCCACATGAACAACCGAGGCCCCCCAGGCTTCCACGCTGCCCGCCGTGTGGGTAAGCCATCTTAGAAGCAGATCCCCAGTTCTCTGGTGATTTGCCCCAGCTGATGCTGCTTGGAACAAAAATGCATCTTTCCCATCAAGCCAAGCCCAAATTACAGATATATAAGCAAAATAAATGACTTCTGTTTTGAAGCCACTGAGTTTTGGAAGGTTTCATTATAGAGCAATAGTACTGGACTGAGGCCTAAATACTAAGGAGCCAGCCATGAGGAAATCCTCATGGAGTATTTTAAGCATTGCCAACAACAAATCCTGTGGTGCTGAGACAGGAACAAGCTTAGTACGCTGAAGGAACAGACACAGCCGTGGGGCTGAGGGAGAGAGCAGCACACGTGTGACTGGAGAGAACGGCTGAGCCCACATTGCACAGAGCCTCGCTCACCATGGGAAGAAGTTAGAAACGAATCAAAAGTGCAGTGGGAGGGAGTCTTTGGAGCGAAGTGAGAGGGGATTTGTCTCGTCCTTGAAAAGACGGCTCTGGCCGCTGTGAGGAGGGCTGTCTGTAGGCAGACAAGCGTGGAAGCAGGGAGACCAGTTAGCAGACCACTGCACTTGTCCACGATGTCCATAGAGGCAGCAGGCCCTACTGATGGAAATGATAAGAAGTGAGGGAGAAGGAAAAATAAACACAAACTTCTAGGTTTTTCTCTCAAGCAGCCGGGTGAATAACAATGGTACTGGCTGGATGGGCAAGGCTTGGGGAAGAGCAGAGAGGGTAGTGGTGGGGGGAGACTTCCCGTTCCCTCGGGATGTTGGATTTCGATGTGGTTAGAGAAAGAATTCAAGCTGGTTAAATAATTCTCACTAAGCAGTTATGGGCAGGCTAGTACAGAGCTTCTGGGTCTGATGGGAGTGGAAATTCTGATAAGTACTTGGCTTTTCTTAAGAATTCCTTTCTGGTTTTCGTTTGCCTATATAGCTTTAAGAACCTCCATGCAGAGTGTGGTTGTTACAATTGCTGTGGCAAACATCCCAGTTGGAAGCTGAAACACACCCAAAGGAGGAAATTGAACTCAACATGGAGGGGACCCAGCCAGGCACTTTCCCAAACCATACTCCATTAGCCAGTCTGGAGAAGAGCTCCTGAGTGTCCAAGAGGAGGGAACTGGGCTTTAGGTGTTCACTGAAATAAAGACTAAAAAAAGAGGTCAAAGAACAACGAGCTTCTGGAAGGACTCTCAAAGCAGGAAAAGACCTAAGCCGCTAGAAGCAGCTGCTGGATCTCCTATGGGGAGAGGGAGAAGGAGGGGTATGGGGTGGCCCCAGAGGAGAAGAAGGGATCCTAGGCCAGGCCACAACTATATGTCTTCCTCACCTTTCCTTCCTTGCCTTTTTCCTTACTTCCTCCCCTTTCTTCTCCAGCCCCAGTTGGAGGAGCTTGCCCATTCCATTCAACTCTCTCCTTCCACAGGATGCATCACTCCCAGAGCTGAGAAGGAAGGTTACTCTCTTCACCTGGTCTTCAGCAAAGATCATTCATCCATCTTGGGCTTCTTGGAGATCACATCACAGGATCCCATGTTGGACCGGTCAGCAGAGGGAAGCAGGGTGTTCAGCCAGTCTCTATACAGGCAAAGAATGGGCAATCACAACAGCAGGGACGGGTCACTCAGTGACCTGAGTCCCTTTGCCGATTCCCACTCAGAGTCCCAATTCCACTAACTCCTCTTGTCTGTATTTTTCATGTTTGTTTCAATTTTTTCCCAACTGTCTCCTCCGAGGGCTCACAGTACCTGCTGCCCAAATATTACTTCTTCACTCTCTCTCCAAAATATGGCAAGGGGTCTCAAGAGCCAATGATAACACATACCTGGACATTGCTTCATTTATTCATTCAATAAGTCTAGGGATGCCTGGGTGGTTCAGTCAATTAAGTGACTGGCTTTGGCTAAGGTCATGGTCTCTCAGTTTGTGAGTTCGAGCCCCACATCAGGCTCAGTGCTGACACTCAGAGCCTGCAGCCTGCTTTGGATTCCGTGTCTCCCTCTCTCTTTGCCCCTCTCCTACCCACACTCTGTCTCTCAAAATAATAAATAAACATTAAAAAAATAAGTCTTTATTGAGCTCCTACCACATAGGATTATTAAAAAGGCTTGACAGTGATCCAAGTGAAAGATAATGGAAACTTGGACCAGTATGGAGGTAATGAAAAGTGGTTGGATGGTAGATATATTTTGAATGGTAGAGCAAACAGGATTCCCTAATGGACTGGACATGAGGTGTGAAGGAAGAAGGGAAGGATGCATGGGGTGCCAGGCTGGCTCAGTCTGTGGAGCATACAACTCTTGAGCTCAGGGTCATGAGTTTGAGCCCCACATTGGCCATAGAATTTACTTAAATAAAAAAAAATTTTTTTTAAGAAGAGAGGGGCACCTGGGTGGTTCAGTCGGTCAGTGTCCGACTCTTGATTTTGGCTCAGGTCATGATCTCACAGTTTGTGAGATGGAGCCCCGTGTTGGGCTCTGCACTGTCAGTGCTTGGGATTCTCTCGCTCTGTCTCTCTCTGCCCCTCCCCCCCCCCCCCACTAAATAATCATTTTTTTAAAAAAAGAAGAGAAGGATGCCTCCAAGTTTTTGGCCTACACATCTTTAAGAGGCTATGCCTCTGTATTGCCATTTTCTGCCATAGGAAAGACTGCAAGACAAGTAAATTGAAAGAAATAAATCAATGGGGACATGTTAAGTTTGAGATGCTTATTTAGACATTCCAGTGGTAATATTCAGATAGCAGTCCAAAGTTCCTGAGAAAGGTCCAGGCTATATAAGTAAAAATTTTCAAAACCTTAGCCTGCCTTTCTCTGTTCATAAGTAAAAAGAAATATTGGAATTAGAGGAGCCTACAGAATCTCAACCAGTAAACATCAGGAAGTATAAGATTAAGCAAGATATCTAGAAATGCTGTGACTAACATTGCCTGACAGAGTTGGAGAGTCACCTCTCCCAAAGACTAAGTGAGATAATGTATTTAAATAGACTTTAGAGCTTCTAAGCTCCTATACACATGGGCACCATTACTAAATCTGTCTACAGCAGTCTCCTAACCCATAGAGACTAATGTAGGAATAGCCTTACCCCTGCTAAAATGGAAATCCACTAATGGTCTTTCCAGGTCCCTTCCCTCACAAGGGCAATATGACTATTAAAAACCAAACACCCTTTCCTCTCTCAGTAAACTTTTTTCATCCCTTTACCTGGGCCTATCCCTTTTCCTATTTACAAAATAAAAGCTTCCATGCATATTAATGAAAACAAACAGAGGGTAGGGGAAAGGGAGTAGGGAAAAGAGCAAGACCTTATATAGCAATAACCAACCTTAAATTTCTTGTTATGTGTTTTTGGGTTTTTTTTTTAATTTGTTGTACCGTGCCTGGATGGCTGTCGGAAAAGCAAGCTTTTTTTTTTTTTTTTTAATATTTATTTATTTTTGAGAGAGAGAAAGACAGAGCATGAGTGGGAGAGGAGCAGAGAGAGACGGACACAGAATCTGAAACAGGCTCCAGGCTCCCAGCTGTCAGCACAGAGTCTGATGCAGGGCTCAAACCCACGAACCGTGAGACCGTGACCTGAGCCAAAGTCTCACGCTTAACCAACTGAGCCACCCAGACGCCCCAGAAAGTCATGCGACTCTTAACCTCAGGGTCATGGGTTCAAGCCACATGTTGGGTATAGAGATTACTAAAGAAAATTCAGAGGGGATTCCTGTGTAGCTCAGTCGGATAACGGTCGAACTTCTGCTCAGGTCATGATCTCACAGTTCATGAGTTCGAGCCCCACATGGGGCTCTCTGCTGTCAGTGCAGAGCCCACTTCAGATCCTCTGTCCCCCTCTCTCTCTGCCTTTCCCCTGCTTGTGCATGCACTCTCATAAATAAATAAATAAATAAATAAATAAATAAATAAATAAATAAATTTGTTGCTTTATTTTGAAATGTTTGCTGTCAGTGTAATTATTGTTCTTTTGTTGATTATTTGTTTTCTCTCTCTAGATGTTTGGGTGGGGTTTTTTTTTCCATTTGGGTTTTTTTTTTTTAAATAGACTTTTTTTTTTTTTTTGCAAGAGGCTGAATCACCTATGCCTATTACTTATCTCTTAAGTGTCTTTTATTTTATTTATTTTTTTTAATTTTTTTTTTCAACGTTTATTTATTTTGGGGACAGAGAGAGACAGAGCATGAACGGGGGAGGGGCAGAGAGAGAGGGAGACACAGAATCGGAAACAGGCTCCAGGCTCTGAGCCATCAGCCCAGAGCCTGACGCGGGGCTGGAACTCCCGGACCGCGAGATCGTGACCTGGCTGAAGTCTGACGCTTAACCGACTGCGCCACCCAGGCGCCCCTAAATAGACTTTTTTTAAGAGTAGTTTTAGATTCACAGCACAATTGAGTGGAAAATACAGAAAGCTCCTATTTACCTCGTATGATATAATGATTTATAAGAAATATGTATTTGGCCATATAGTTCTCAGATATATTTGGTCTTCATAATATATATTTCCCAGATATATGTATTCTTCCTCCATAGTTTCTGAAAACGCTTCAGAGACATAAAAGTGAAATGAGTGTCTTATTATTGAAGGTGACTTTTGGACCCCACCCAAGGGTGGGATCTGATTGCCAGATGGACGCACCAGGTGATTAAACGGTTGTAACTTTCAGTCCCACCCCTTTCACAGAGGTGAGAGGAGTTAGTGGTTGATTCAGCCAATGACCAATGACTTAGACAATCATGATTATGTAACGAAACCTTCATAAAAACCCAAGAGGAGAGCTTTTTGGTCTTTTTATTCCAGAGAGCTTTCACACTTAGGGAACCGTATGTTTCCACATACCACCAGGTCAGGCCCCAAGCTGCACAGGGACAGAAGCTCCTTTCTTGGGGAACTTGCTGTATGTATCTCTTCATCTGGCCGTTGATTCATATCCTTTATCATATCTTTTTCTGTATCATTTCCTTTAATAGAAAACATAAGTGTTTCCCTGAGTTCTGTGAGCCGCTTTAGTAAATTAATCCAGCCTAAGGAGGAGGTTGTTGGAATTTCCAGTGTGTAGCTAGTAGGTCAGAAACACAGGTGATAGTGTGGGGCTTGTGACTGGTGTCTGAAGTGGGAGGTGGGGGCAATCTTGTACAACTAAACTCTTAACCTATGGAACCTGATGCTATCTCTGGGTCGGTAGTGTTAGAGTTGAGTTAAATTTTTGGACACCCTGCTGGTATCCAAGAATTGCCTGGTGTTTTGTGGGGTGAACCCCTACACATTGGGTCTGAGAATTCTAAAAGACCCCCTGACACCTAAACACAGACTGTCAACATCCTATACCAGAGTGCTACATTTGTGGGGTGCCTAGGCGACCCAGTCAGTTGAGCATCTGACTCTTGATTTTGGCTAAGGTCATAAACCCAGGGTCATGTGATGGAGCCCGGTGTTAGTCTCTGGGCTGACCATGCAGCCTGTTTATGATTCTTTCTCTCTAACAAACTGAGTGTTGATTGGTGGGGTGGCGGGAAGAGGAAGAGGGAAGGAGAAATTGCAAGATGAGCATTGAGGAGGGCACTTGTTGGGATGAGCACTGGGTGTTATTTACAAGTGATGAGTCATGGGAACCTACTCCCAAAGCCAAGAGCACACTGTATATATAACACTGTATGTTAGCTAACTTGACAATAAATTATGTTAAAAAAAAATTATCTCTCTCTAAAAAACAAGTATTCTTGACCATTGATACCTTTGTTACAACCAATGAACCTATATTAACATTATTATCACTCAGAGTAGACTCACTCTTGGTGTTGTACATTCTATGAGTTTGGACAAATGTATAATGCTATTCATCCACCATTATAGGATCATACAGAATAGTCTCACTCCCCTAAAAATCCTCTGCTCCGCCTATTCATCTATCTTCCTCAGTAACACCTGCCAACCACTGATCTTTTCACCATCTCCATGGTTTTCAGAATTTTTTTTGCATTTTTACAGACTGTCATATACTTGGAATCAAACAATATGTTTGTAGCCTTTTCAAGATTGGCTTCTTTCACTTAGTAATACGCATTTAAGTTTCCTCCATATCTTTTTATGAGTTAATAGCTTATTTCTTTTTTAGCTCTGGATAGTCCACATATTGATGTAAAATGTTTGTTTACCTGTTAACCTACTCAGTCACTGGTTGTTCTCTGGATGCTTTTAACATCATCTCCCTACCTTTGATCTTCTGCAATTTCCCTAAAAAGAGTGTAAGGTGAATTTATTTACATTTTTTATTTATATTTATTCCTGGGATTCATTCTAATTTCTGAATCAGAGGATTCATATTTTTCATCAGTTCTGGGAAATTTCTCAGGCACTTTATCTTTGAATAGTGTCTTTTCTCTATTTTCTCCATGCTTTTATTCTAGAAGCCAGTTGTCTATATGTTAGACCTTCTCATTGCATCATTCATTTTTCCTAACATTTCTTTGTTTCTCTGTATTATATTCTGAATAATTCCTACAGATCTATCTTCTAGTTTATTAACTTCCTCTTTAATTGTATCTAATTTGCTTTTTGACCTGTTCACTTAGTGTTTTAAATACTTCACTCTTTTTTTAAATTTATTTATTTATTTTGAGAAATAGAACGCAAGAGAGGCAGAGAGAGAAGGAGAGAGACAGAATCCCAAGCAGGCTCTGCACTGTCAGCGTGGAGCCCGATGCAGGACTTGAACACACGAACTGTGAGATCATAATCTCAGCTGAAATCAAGAGTTGGACGCTTAACCAACTGAGCCATGCAGGCACCTCAATATTTTACTTATTTTTTATTGAAGTATAGTTGAGATACAATGTTATATTAATTTTGGTGTTATATATGTATTTTTCAACGGTAAAAAACACAGAACATAAAATCTACCATCCTATCCATTTTTAAGTGTACATTTCAGGAGTATTAAGTATATTTACATTATTGTGCAGCCAGAATCCAGAACTTTTTCATCTTACAAAACTGAAACTCTGTAGCCACGAAACAGCAAATCCTCATTTTCCCTTCCCCCTGGTAACCACCATTCAACTTTCTGTTTCTATGAATTTGATTACTTTGTGATTTTTTAAAGATTTTATTTCATTTCATTTCATCCCATTTCATTTCATTTCATGTCATGTCATTTTATATAATCTCTACACCCAACGTGGAGCTCGAACTTACAACTCCAAGGTCAAAAGTCATACACTCCACTGACTGAGCAGCCCTATGCCCCAAATTTGACTATTCTGGATACCTCATATAAGTGGGATTATACAGGGCACTTGGCTGGCTCACTCAGAGGAGCATGTGACTCTTGATCTCAGGGTTCTGAGTTTGAGCTCCATGTTGGGTATAGAGATTACTAAAAAAATAAAATAAACTTTAGAAAAAAGGGAGATCATACAGTATTTATCTTTTTGCAACTATCTTATTTCAGATAGTATAATGTTCCCAAAGTTCATCCATGTTGTAACATGTAACAGAATTTCTTTTTAAGGTTAATAATATTCCATTGTATGTACATACCAGCTTGTTTATCATTCATTCATCAATGGACACTTGGGTTGCTTCTACATTTTATTTATTGGAAACAATGCTGCTATAAACATGAATGTGAAAATATCTCTTTGGGGTATATCCATGGAAGTCGGATTTCTGGATCATGTGGTAACTGCCATACTGTTTTCCACAGCACCTGTAATATTTTACATTCCTACCAACAATACACAAAGCTTCCGGTTTCTCCACTTCCTCATCAATACTTGTTATTTTCTGCATGTAGGGTTGCATAATGTTTGTGTTGTTGTCTGTGTTTGGGGCAGAATAAAGCACAATTGTCTTGGAACAACAAACATAGACTCCTCAATTTTGAAGTTCCTCATTTTTGAGGGAAGTTTCCAACCACCCTACTGTAGTTGATTGTTCTTTGGCCAACCTGAGATACAGACTGAAAGGGGAATTTCATGGATGTGTGAAAATAAGGTGCAATAGTGTTTCCCCATAGCTTCTGTAGGTCAGTCCTCAGAGAAATTTGAAAATAGACTTCTGGGACACCTGGGTGGCTCAGTCAGTTAAGCGTCTGACTCTTGATTTCAGCTCAGGTCGTGATCTCACAGTTGTGAGATTGAGCCCTGAGTGTGGCTCTATGCCCAGGGTGGAGCCTTCTTAAGATTCTCTCTCTTCCTCTCCGTCTGCTCCTCCCACTCTTGTGCACGGGCTCTCTCTCTCTCTCCCTCAAAAGAAGAAAGAAAGAAAGAAAGAAAGAAAGAAAGAAAGAAAGAAAGAAAGAGAGAAAGAAAGAAAGAAAAAATGACTATTTTATTTTATTTTATTTTATTTTTTGGAGCTCAGAACCCTGGGTTTTACTTCTGGTACTTTGGCTCAGAGGATTTGTGATGTTAGGCAAACTTCCTCCAGGAATTTTCTTTTTCAGGGAATACAGCTAACTCATCTCTGGCTCCAAGGCTGGCACAATGGCTGTCACAGTTCTCTGAATGTTTGTTCTTGCTTATCTGTGCATTGTTTTGTTTTATTTTTTAATTGTCTTTATAGAACAGTGAAAAATCCACTTTTATGGGAAGTCTTTGCATTTCTATGTGGTTCTTTGCACCACGGCAAGCTAGACAGAAACATGACTCTGTGATTCCCACTCAGGGAAATATGTGGAAATGAAATGACTCTTGCTATGGCAGCGAGACCACTGGGTGGGAAGAAAGGTGTACATGGCACCAGTGATGAAGTTTTGGGGTGATGGTGGGGTGGTCCGGAGCTGACGCCCAATAAAGAATTCTTGAAGACATCTTTGGTACAAAAAGGTGATTTTAGAGTTCCCCAGCACTGGCTGCTCCCTGGTCCCTGTCGCAACCACAGCTGAACAACCACAGTTCGAATTGTTCACGAAGGCTGGCAGTGATGGGGCCAAGACTGGGAACTGCGCCTTCCCCAGAGACTGTTCATGGTACTCTGGCTCAAGGGAGTCCCCTTCAACATCACCACTGTTGACACGAAAAGGCTGAGTGAAACAATACAGAAGATGTCCCAGGAGGGTAGCTCCCAGTCCTGCCATATGGCACCGAAGTGCACACAGACACCAACAAGACTGAGGAGTTTTTGGAGGTGGCGCTGTGCCCTCCCAGGTACCCCAAGCTGGCAGCTCTGAACCCTGGATCCAACACGGCTGGACTGGACATATTTGCCAGATTTTCTGCTTACATCGAGAATTCCAACCCAGCACTCAATGAAAATTTGGAGAAGAGGCTCCTGAAAGCCCTGAGAGAGATATTAGGCAATACCTTGGGGACCTCTAAAGCTAGGACGGTCCTTCAGAACTGTCCCAAATTAAGGCAAAGGGGCATGTGTTTGTACTGCATATTTACTAGTCATTGGATGCCACCTGTCACCAGGGAGGGGCTTAGAATTGGCAAAGCAGCTACATGCAACTGAAAGCAGCTCTCTGTATAAGCTGTCAGCAGACAACATTCCTGGCAACTGTCTGAAGTGCCTTGTCCTAAAGAAAAGCACGTGGATCACATCCCACAGTATCCAATACACCCTTGTACTCCTATTCCCTTCTCCAGAAACAAAAACCATGACCTGTGTGTCTCTCTCCAGATCTATGTTTTTAAAGTCATTTGCATATATATTTTCATATACATGTGTATATGTATAGAGCTTTTCTTTTTTTACTTCAAATGATTCATAAGAGGGGCGCCTGGGTGGCTCAGTCGGTTGAGCGGCCGACTTTGGCTCAGGTCATGATCTCGCGGTCCGTGAGTTCGACCCCGCGTCGGGCTGTGTGCTGACAGCTCAGAGCCTTGAGATTGTTTCGGATTCTGTGTCTCCCTGTCTCTGACCCTCCCCTGTTCATGCTCTGTCTCTCTCTGTCTCAAAAATAAATAAACGTTACCAAAAAAAAAATTTTTTTTAATGATTCATAAGACATGCATCGTTCTATTGTTTTGTTCACTTGTGTTGGAGATCTTTCCATTCAGGTACAAATAACTCTCTCTTTTGTTAACAACTGCATAATATTCCATATTGCGGATGTCCAATTTCATCAAATGCTTTTTTGACATCTATTGGAGTGATCGTATAGTCATCCTCAAGTTTATCTGACTCTCAAGATTGTTTGAATTGAAAATGCATGAGCACAGCAAAGAACATTTCATTTTATTTTATTATTTTTTTAAGTAAACTCTACACCCAGTGTGAGGCTCAAGCTTACAACACTGAGATCAAGAGTCACGTGTTCTACGGACTCAGCCATTCAGGTATTTATTATTTATAAATATTTATTTATTATTTATAAATAAATAATGTTTATTTGTGTGCATGTGTATGTGTGTGTGTGTGTGAGAGAGAGAGAGAGAGAGAGAGAGAGAGAGAGAGAATGAGCAAGCAGAGGAGGGGCAGAGAAAGACAGAGAAAGAATCCCAAGCAGGCTATGTGCTGTCAGTGCAGAGCCAGAGGCAGGGCTTGAACTCCTGAACTGGGACACCATGACTTGAGCTAAAATCAATAGTCTGAATGCTTAACCAACTGAGCCACCCAGCGGCTCCCAGATTTAAAATTGTGAAATAAAAAAAAAAAAAGCATAAAACTATTAGAGGAAAATATGAAAATAATACCATAACCTCAGTTTATAATGGAAACATTTTCCAAGCATAAAATGAAACCCAGAAACCATGAAGGAAAATTTTGACTTTTTTTTTTTTTTTTTTTTTTTACGTAGGCTCCACACCCAGCATAGAGCCCAACAAGGGGCTTGAACTCACCACTCTGAGATCAAGACCTGAGCTGAGATCAAGAGTCCGATGCCTAACCTGACTGAGTCACCCAGGCTCATAAAATTTAAAACCTTGTAGGCAACTAAACACTCACACAAAACAAAAAAAGAAGATTGTAAGACGAGTGATAAGTTAGGAAAATATATTTGAAATGCATATAAGCATCTAAATCACTAATACACAAGATATATAATGAATAAAGAAGAGAGGTGGCTAGGTGGCTCAGTTGGTTAAGCGTCTGGCTCTTTAGCTCAGGTCCTGATCTCATGGTTAGTGGGTTTGAGCGCCACATCAGGCTCTACACTGGCAGTGAGGAGCCTGCTTGGGATTCTCTCTGTCCCTCTTTCTCTGCCCCCCCCTGCTCTCCCATGTTCTCTCTCTCTCTCTCAAAATAAATAAATAAACTGAAAAAAAGAAGAAAGGATTTAAATGTCAGGGGCACCTGGCTGGTTCAGTCAGTAGAGGATGCAATGCTTGATCTAGGGGTCTTGAGTTCCAGTCCCACATTGGATGTAGAGCTTACTTATAAATAAATAAATAAATAAATAAATAAATAAATAAATAAATATTTTTTAAAAGAATATAAACATCAGTAATATCCATTACTGGCCAAGCTATGGAAGAATGGATGCTCTATTTTATTGGTGAACAGAAAAGAAATTGGTAAAGGCAGCTTAGCAATTTCTTTCCAGAATTTAAGTAGTCATCTTTTTTTTTCTTTTTTTTTTTTTTAGGGAGAAAGAGAGAGTGCTTGTGTGTAAGTAGGGGAGAGGGACAGAGGGAGAGAGAGAGAGAGACAGAATCTTAAGTGGGTTCCACGCTCAGCGTGGAGTCCTACGCAGAGCTCAGTCCCACCACTGTGGGATCATGACCTGAACCAAAATCAAGAGCTGGACATTCAACCAGCTGAGCCACCAAGGCACCCTAAGTGGGCAGATTTTGGCCCATAAATTTTACCTCTCTAAATTGATCCTAAAGAAATACACATGTGTACAGGGAAGTAAATGCAATATCTTGAATGCGGTACAGTTTGTTATTGCAAAAGGTTTGAAATAACCTAAATATCCATTAATGAGGACATTTAGTCGAATTACAATACAGTCATGCTGTAAAATACTAAACAGTAATTTAAAAGAATGAGACAGAGCTGATGTTGAAGTCTTCAATAAACACATAGTATGAAGAAAAAAACCTGATCATATATTTAAATATGTATACATACACATATACACATATATATCCTTATTTAAACATATATATGCATGCATGTGCACACATACAACAACCTTCATCAGTGGCTATAAACTTGGGAGGGTACAGAATTGATCCTTGGGTAAAGTAACACTTCCACTTCTTATACATATTTTTCAGTGTGATTTGAAAATATTACAATGAGTCTACATTATTTTTGTGATTTAAAAAACAAATTCAAAAAGGAAAAGTTAATACTGATTGATAAGATAGTACCAAAGAATATAAAAAACAGCTGTAATCCCATCATTTAAAAAACATTTCTTTCTCAGGGTGACTGGATGCCTCAGTTGGTTGAGTGTCTGACTTTGTCTCAGGTCATGATCTCACGGTTCGCAGGTTCAAATCCCACGTCGGGCTCTGTGCTGACAGCTCATAGCCTGGAGCCTGCTTCGGATTCTGTGTCTCCCTCTCTCTGCCCCTTCCCCACTCGTGTTCTGTCTCTGTGTCTATTAAAAATAAATAAACAGTAAAAAAAATTTATTTTTTTTCTTTTTTAGTTTTTAAAGTAAACTCTACCCCCAATGTGGGGCTCAAACTCAGACTCCGAGATCAAGAATCCAATGCTCTATGGACTGGGCCAGCCAGATGGCCCTGTAATCCCACCATTAAGAGAAAATCTGTCAACATTTTTTCAAAGATTTTATTTATTTAAAAAAAAAAATTTCTGGGGCGCCTGGGTGGCGCAGTCGGTTAAGCGTCCGACTTCAGCCAGGTCACGATCTCGTGGTCCGTGAGTTCGAGCCCCGCGTCGGGCTCTGGGCTGATGGCTCAGAGCCTGGAGCCTGTTTCGGATTCTGTGTCTCCCTCTCTCTCTGCCCCTCCCCCGTTCATGCTCTGTCTCTCTCTGTCCCAAAAATAAATAAACGTTCAAAAAAAAAATTTTTTTTTTAATTTTTTCAGTTTATTTGTTTTGAAGGAGAGAGAGCACAAGCAGGGGAGGGGCAGAGAGAGAGGTAGAGAGAGAATCTGAAGTAGGCTTTGCACTCTCAGCACAAAGCCGGATGTGGGGCTTGAACCCATGAGATCATGAGCTGAGCAGATATCAAGAGTCAGGCACTTAACTGACTGAGCCACCCAGGCGCCCCAAGATTTTTTTTAAGTAATTTGTGCACCCTAAGGAGGGGCTCAAACTCACAACCTGGAGATCAAAAGTCACATGCTCCACAGACTGAGCCAATCAGGCACCCACAACTGCCAACATTTTAATATAAATCTTTTCAGCTCCTTTTCTTTGTATAACTAATTTTTTAACCTAGATACAGACTGAACAGTATTCAAATTCTGTTTTTCTTTCTTCACTTTTTCTCTACAAGTTGTCTAAGGTGGCATTCTCCTTCTTTCATTAAAGTTATTATTTTCATTCAGTTTCTCCCTCTGGGTGAAAGTCAAAGCCCTGAGCTCAGGAAGGACACTCCTCTGCTGATCACTAAACCAGAAACTCCAGATCCTAGCCCCAGGGCACAGGAACGGTTTAGGGGGAGCCACTACCACCCAGTACTATGAGCATCAGACTACTTTGGGTCTCATGGTAAGCTGAAGGTACACCAAGATGCTGGGCCTGAGGACCAGGGGATCAAACTAGGGGGCCAAGGAGCCCTCAGTATGGCTGACTGGGTTGTTGAAAAGAACTGCTAGAACACAATCAGTAAAGGAAGTATAGCCAAGGTGAGGCTCCGCACTGCTGGGGAATCCCGACTCCACAGAGACTGAACTTTGCCCCCTTCATGTGAGTTGCAGGACAGCATGAGTTGAAAGCGGGACTTTCCGCGCAACGTGCTTTCTGCAGTAGGAAAACCTTACACTTTCGCCTAGTTCACAGGGGTGAGTGTTTACTTAGACATCAAGGGTAAATCCACACTTGTGGTTTACAAAAGATTCTTGAACAACACTCCTTTAGACTTAGACAATGACGAGCAGGAGCAGGTCCAACTTTCGCTTGGTCTTAGCTAGACTGCCCGCAGCATCCTTCAGGCCCCAGCAGCACCTGCGCAGAACGGCCTGGAGCAGAACCAGCACGTAGGTGAGCAGGTGGAGGCATTATGGAGGATGGAAGGGGAACCACCAGTTGCATTAGCCTCTGAATATAATCTAATTGTAATTCTGCACAGTATGGGATAAGAATCTATGGACAAGTTTATAATAAGAGGAAATAAACATTTAGTTTATAAGAGTCAGGAAGGAGGCAGGAGAACTGATTACAGAACAGAAAAGGAAAGTTACCAAGACTATGAAATGTTGTAAAATCTCTTTCCAGTAACCATTTCTCAATAGATACATATCAAATAGTTATGTTATACACTTTGTTTTTTATGTTGTACGCTTTAAACTAATACAATGTTACCTATCAATTACACCTCGATAAAACTTGGAAATTTTTTTTTCAACGTTTTATTTTATTTTTGGGACAGAGAGAGACAGAGCATGAACGGGGGAGGGGCAGAGAGAGAGGGAGACACAGAATCGGAAACAGGCTCCAGGCTCTGAGCCATCAGCCCAGAGCCTGACTCGGGGCTGGAACTCCCTGACCGTGAGATCGTGACCTGGCTGAAGTCTGACGCTTAACCGACTGCGCCACCCAGGCGCCCCAAAACTTGGAAATTTTTTAAATGCAAACCCGTTCCTTAAAGTAAAAGGGTCCTCTGGTCCCTCCCTTCCACCCACCCCCATCCCCCCACCCAGTCTAGACCCTAAAGATTTTAACTTTTTGTTTCTTTGTAGGTTTTAGGACCAGCACGGAGCCCAGCACGGAGCCCAGCATGGGGCTTGAACTCAGGACTCTGAGATCAAGATCTAATCTGAGATCAAGAGTCAGATGCTTAACTGCCTGAGTCACATAGACTCTAAATGCCCTAGACCCTAAAAGATTTTAGCAGTACCATTAGTAAACATACCTGCTGATTTGTAAATGAACACTATTGCAGTAAGATGGTCTTTGGCATGGCCAAGGTCTTCGTAATTCCCACCACCTCTATATTTTCCCAGCTCTTCTACCAAAGTAAGGAGCTTCATAAATGTTTGTGGTTGATGGCAAAGTTGAGTTTCTGTTGTCAATTCTGATAATTCTCCCCCAAGGAGTAGGGAAAAGTCAGAAATGATGCAAATAATCGACTCCATGAATATATCTATTTTTTATTTTTATTTTTGTAAGTAAGTTGCATGCCCAGCATTCAAGAGTGCCATGCTCTACTGACTGAACCAGCCAGGCACCCCTCCATGAATATATTTGGTTTTGAAGCATATGTGTATTGTGATAATTTTTTTGGTAAATTAGCCTTTATTGGTAGTCACCCAGCATGTTTAATAGTTAATCCAGGAATGTCCTTCTCACTAAAGACGTTGTAAGTGTGTCTAAAAGATCCTTCTGGTAGGGGCGCCTGGGTGGCTCAGTCGGTTAGGCGGGTGGCTCAGTCGGTTAGGTGGCCGACTTCGGCTCGGGTCATGATCTCACGGTCCGTGAGTTCGAGCCCCGCATTGGGCTCTGCGCTGACCACTCAGAGCCTGGAGCCTGTTTCAGATTCTGTGTCTCCCTCTCTCTCTGACCCTCCCCCATTCATGCTCTGTCTCTCTCTGTCTCAAAAGTAAATAAACGTTAAAAAAAAAAATTAAAAAAAATAAATAAAAGATCCTTCTGGTACAAACTTCCTCTCACTGATCCTGTGGTGTATGTGACATAGAGTCCACCAATCAAATCCTCTCTTTTAGGGCTTTGACATTTGAACAAACTGAGAGGAGGGGTATGACCTTTGATCTCAGTGGGCTAAGAAATTGGGTAGAGCTCTAAAGCCCAAAGGGAATTTATTTATGGTCCATATGGTAGATTCAAAAAGGGATACTGTGATTCAATTCCTTCATACATTATTCACTTAACAAACATTTCCTGAGCATGCAATATACACCAGACACTGTACGAGACGCTTGCACACACTCATTTCATTTAACAGATGAGGACAAATTCAAAACCTTTCAAGAAATTTGCTCAAGTTCACACAGTCAGTCTAAAAGATCTAGGTTTCGGGAAGCCTGGCTGGCTCATTTGGAAGAGCATGCAACTCTTGATCTCAGTGTCATGAGTTCAATCCCCACGTTGGGTGTAAAAATTACTAAATAAATAAGTAAATCAATTAACCTTTAAAAAATAAAAATAAAAAATAAAATAAAAGGGCAATTTTCAAGCCCCTGTGTCCTGACTAGCACTGTCCCCAGTCCTAGTGCTTTATTTACTATTCCACAGTTGATTCTCCAAAACTTGCCCACATCCAGTATTAGGGGTGAATTGGGGAAAAGAAAAAAAAGACTCTTGTTAAACAGATGAGGTTGACTTAAAAAGTAGAACTAATTTTATTTCAATAAAGTGAGTACTAAAATTTATCTACAGTCCCTGAGAACACATTGCTGGTAAAAGCAGAGTCTGGAAAGGAAGATTTCTTAGGAGAAAATGGATAAAGACACACACACACCAACACACAGAATTCTCCCTAGATCAGAGGAGATGACGTTCAAATAGCCACTAGAAAGCTGATGGTTGGGGCGCCTGGGTGGCTTGGTCGGTTAAGCGTCTGACTTCGGCTCAGGTCATGATCTCGCGGTCCGTGAGTTCAAGCCCCGCGTCGGGCTCTGTGCTGACAGCTCAGAGCCTGGAGCCTGTTTCAGATTCTGTGTCTCCCTCTCTCTCTACCCCTCCCCTGTTCATGCTCTGTCTCTCTCTGTCTCAAAAATAAATAAACGTTAAAAAAAAAAAAAAAAGATTTGAAAGCTGATGGTTGAGGTGTTTGGAATGAATGAAGTAAACAGTGAGACTCCTGGCTGCAGGTGAAAGAAACCCAGCTCAACTAGCTTAGACAACCACAGAAAAAGCCTCAAGGGCAAGTGCATCTAACTAGCTCTCTCTCTTCCTCCTTTTTTTCTTGTCTGTACATCTCTCTGCATGTCAACTCCACTCTCGCTCCGACAAGTTCCTACAAGTGAATTCAAGGATAGCTGTTGGCAGTTTTCAGACCACATCTCCCAACTACCCCACCCGAGAGCTTCGCTCCTTCTCTCAGTGCCAATTCAAACATCCTGGTGTAGGATCTGGGGCTTAGAGAGGGGGAAGGGGAAGGCAGCCAGTGGCTTTAATTATCCAGAAGAAATGGGAAGACGTGAGCCTGCAATTAAACAACTAAATGTCCTCCACATGGAAGTCTAATTTTCATTGGCCTCTGTTCTTTCTTGTTACAATTACATCACTGTTTCCACAAATTTGGGGAAAATATGGATAAAACAGGAGGTTAATGGGCTCAACTGTGTCTTTCATCTATTTTAACAGCATTATTTTCATCTATGGGTATATTCTATTGATTAGCTTTTATGGCTTTTAGGCCTTGAGGGACTGTGACACATGGAAGTTTGAGAATGCTGATCATCTCTGCCAGAGATCATCTCTGCTGATCATCTCTGCTGATCATTTCTGCTGATAAGTAACTGCCAGAGATATTTTGGTAGATATTTTTCTTTTTACAATGACTCATCTTCTTCTTTTTTGAAAAGACTTATTTTTTTTATGTTAACTTAATTTTGAGAGAAAGAGGGAGAGTGCATGCATGTGCGAGAGCAGGGACTAGGAAGAGAGAGAGCAGGAGAGAGAGAATCCCAAGCAGGATCCACACTGTCAGAACAGAGCCCAACTGGGTCTTAATCCCACGAACTGTTAGATCATGACCTGAGCTGAAATCAAGACTGGGCCCCTTAACCGACTGAGCCATCCAGGCGCCCCTTGACTGATCTTATATTTCTGTTATGTGGTCTATTAACAAGAATAATTCCAAGGACTTAAATATAACATTTCAAAATTAATAAAGCATTGTATACCCCACCAGATAGATTCAGTGTTTGCTTGCAAAAGAATTCACTAGAGCCTTAGATTTGCATTGTTTTTCTCACTTAGCATAGAAAAAAGGAAGAAGGGGGGCCCAAACAGGGGTGGAGGGCCTGATTGACTCCCTGCCTTATCAGACACCCTGTGACCTTCGGTAGGTCCTTTACTCATTTAAGTTTCTGTATCATTCTCTCTGAAATGGATGATATTTCCCATTTGACAAGGGTATTAGGAGGAGTAGAGATAATAGATGTCTAGCACAGGGTATAAGAGGCTTAACAAATGATGCTTTTTATTGATTTTGGCCAAAACCACATCCTATAGATGCCCTGAAAGATCCTTATCCCAGGTCAGGAGGACTCAGCAATGCTCCAGTACACATTCACCTGCCCCAGTTACACAGAAAGGAATCAATCACCAGTGTATAGGGATCTTTCTTCTCTGAGCCCAAACTGCCCAACACAGCTCATGGTCTGTTTGATCTTCCTATTACTCTGCCATAGGACGTGTCTTACATTGTTAACTCAAACTGTGAACTCCCACATTGTTCACATGTTTCACCATCAGTTGCCAAATTGACCTCATTTCCCACCAAGCTAACTTCATTTCCGTTTTTGATAGGGTTACTAAACTGAATGGGTTCCGAGAATACTGCTGACACAGTATATCTGGATTCTGCAAAGGGGATGATAAGGTCCCGTGGTCTCTCTGTGGCCAGGACAGCCAGAAAAAGTAGTAGAAAGGTTAGATAGCAGAAGTCATAACTGCTACGAAGTCTATCCACTCATCCACATAGCAAATATTTATTGAGAGCCTGTGTGGGGCACTGGTAAGGCTCTATGGATAGAAGAGAACGAAACAGACAAAACTTTTGGAGCTTTCATTCTGGTGGTGGGAAATGAGACAATGAACACGCAAATCATCTGGAAATTTCTAAAGCTGATACGTGTTACCAAGAGAATAGCATACTTGGGGCAAAAGAGGGGTGCTCCTTTAAGTATAGTAGTCTAATGCTCTAAAGAATGAGGATGGGGCACCTGGCTGGTTCAGTTGGGAGAGCATGCGACCCTTGATCTTGGGGTTGTAAGGTCGAGCCCCATGCTGGGTGTAGAGATTATTTAAAAAATAAAATCTTGGGGGGTGCCTGGGTTGAGCATCTGACGTCAAGTTGGTTGAACATCCGACTTCAGCTCAGGTCATGATCCCGAGGTTTGTGGGTTCAAGCCACGCATCGGGCTCTGTGTTGAAAGCTCAGAGCTGGAGCCTGCTTTGGGTTCTGTGTCTCCCTGTCTCTCTGCATCTCTCTCCCTCTCTCTCAAAAATAAATAAACATGAAAAAATTTTTTAATTAATAAAATAAAATCTTGGGGCACTTGGGTGGCTCAGATGGTTAAGTGTCCAACTCTTGATTTCAGCTCAAATCATGATCTCACAGTTCATGGGACAGAGCCCCACGTGGGGCTTTGTGCTGGCAACAAGGAGCCTGTTTGGGATTCTCTCTCCCTCTCTCTCCACCCCTCCTCCTCTTCTCTCTCTCAAAATAAATAAACTTAAAAAAATAAAGAGAGGGGCGCCTGGGTGGCGCAGTCGGTTAAGCGTCCAACTTCAGCCAGGTCACGATCTCGCGGTCCGTGAGTTCGAGCCCCGCGTCGGGCTCTGGGCTGATGGCTCGGAGCCTGGAGCCTGTTTCCGATTCTGTGTCTCCCTCTCTCTCTGCCCCTCCACCGTTCATGCTCTGTCTCCCTCTGTCTCAAAAATAAATAAAGGTTAAAAATTAAAAAAAACAAAAAACAAAAAAAACAAGGAGGAACTTTAAAAATTAGCAGAACTATCTAATGATGGAATAAGTTGCCACAAAAAACAGTGTGGTAGGAGGTAGAAAATATACATACTAGTTAGGAAGACTCAATATTATAAAGATATCAAGTCACAATAAACTAATCTATACATTTAACATAACCAGGATTAAAATATCAAGTTTTCTTGGTGCCTAGGTGGTTCAGTCGGTTGAGTGTCCGACTCCAGCTCAGATCATGATCTTACGGTTCCTGAGTTCTAGCCCCACATTGGGCTCACTGCTGTCTATGGATAGCACACTTCGGATCCTCTGTCTCCCTCTCTCTCTGCCCCTCTCTCACTCATGCTCTCTCTTTCTCAAAAATAAATAAGATATTTAAAAAGTACACCTTTAAAAGAATCGAGTTTTCTTAACTAGGCAATTATTGTTTTAAGTATTTATTTATTTATTTATTTATTTATTTATTTATTTATTTTTAGTAGTCTCCACACCCAATGTGGGGCTTGAACTCAGGATGCTGAGATCAACAGTCGCATGCTCTTCTGACTGAGCCAGCCAGGTGCCCCCCCTAATTAGACAACTTTTTAAAATTAATACTCCAAGAATATCTGAGAAAATTCTGAAAAATAATTCTGAAAAAAAGCAGACTACTTATTCTAGATATTAAGCATATTAAACATAGAATAATTAGAAGAGTACAGTATAGGAATGTGACTAGTCAGATAGAACCATGAACCAAAATTAAAAGCCCAGAGGTGTGGGGCACCTGGGTTGCTCAGTTAAGCATCTAACTTCACCTCAGGTCATGATCTCTTGGGTTTGTGAGTTCTAGCCCCACGTGGGGCTCTCTGCTGTCATCCTGGCACCTGTTTCAGATCCTCTGTCCCCCTCTCTCTTGACCCTCCCCTGCTCACTGTCTCTCAAAAAAATAAGTAATCTTAAAAAAATAAAACAAACAACCCAGAGGTGCCTGGGTGGATCAGTTAGTTGAGCATCTGACTCTTGATTTTGGCTCAGGTCATGATCCCAGGTCATGATATCAAGCCCCAAGTCAGGCTCCACCATGAGCATGGAGCCTGCTTGGGATTCTTTCTCTCTGCCCCTCTCCCCTGCTCACGCTCTCTCTTTCTCTAAAATAAAAAATAAATAATAAATAAAATTAAGGGTGCCTGGATGGCTCAGGCAGTTAAGTGTCTGATCTTACTTTCTGCTCAGGTCATGATCTCTCAGTTTGTGAGAGAGAGTCCCACATCAGGCTCAGTGCTAACACTGCAGAACCTGCTTGGGATTCTCTCTCTCTCTCTCTCTCTCTCTCTCTCTCTCTCTGCCCCCCCCTGCTTCCTCTCTCTTTCAATTTTTTTTTTTACATTTATTTATTTTTGAGAGACAGAGTACAAGTGGGGGAGGGGCAGAGTGAGAGGGAGACACAGAATCTGAAGCAGGCTCCAGGCTCTGAGCTGTCAGCACAGAGACGGATGCGGGGCTCAAACTCACGAGCCATGAGATCATGACCTGAGCTGAAGTCGGACGCTTAACCGACTGAGCCACCCAGGCGCCCCTGAGGTTTATTTATTTTTGAGAGAGAGAGGCAGAGCGCAAATGAGGGAGGGGCAGAGGGCAAGGGAGACACAGAATCTGAAGCAGGCTCTAGGCTCTGAACTGTCAGCACAGAGTCCGGTGTGGGGCTCGAACCCACAAACCTCAAGATCCTGACCTGAGGGGAAGTCAGACACTCAACCGACTGAGCCACCCAGGTGCCCCTCTCTCTTTTTCTTTTTCTTTTTTTTTTTAATGTTTTTATTTATTTTTGAGACAGAGAGAGACAGAGCATGGGCAGGGGAGGGGCAGAGAGAGAGGGAGACACTGAATCCGAAGCAGGCTCCAGGCTCTGAGCCCGCCGCACAGAGCCCAACAAGGGGCTCGAACTCACAGACTGCGAGATCATGACCTGAGCTGAAGTCGGACGCTTAACCAACTGAGCCACCCAGGAGCTACTCCCCTCTCTTTTTCAAATAAATAAACATTTAAATATGTATGTGTAAAATTATATCTATAACTTTTATATACTGAGTTTATCATAAAAACAGTGTTCTTAGACACCTGGCTGCCTCAATCCATAGAGCATGCCTCTCTTAATCTCAGGGTCATAAATTCAAGCCCCATGTTGGGTGTGGAATCTGCTTTAAAAAACATAGTATTCTGGCACAAAAACAGACACACAGACCAATGGAATAGAATAGAAACTCCAGAACTAGACCCACAAACGTATGGCCAACTCATCTTTGACAAAGCAGGAAAGAACATCCAATGGAAAAAAGACAGCCTCTTTAACAATTGGTGCTGGGAGAACTGGACAGCAACATGCAGAAGGTTGAAACTAGACCACTTTCTCACACCATTCACAAAAATAAACTCAAAATGGATAAAAGACCTAAATGTGTGACAGGAAACCATCAAAACCTTAGAGGAGAAAGCAGGAAAAGACCTCTCTGACCTCAGCCGCAGCAATCTCTTACTCGACACATCCCCAAAGGCAAGGGAATTAAAAGCAAAAGTGAATTACTGGGACCTTATGAAGATAAAAAGCTTCTGCACAGCAAAGGAAACAACCAACAAAACTAAAAGGCAACCAACGGAATGGGAAAAGATATTCACAAATGACATATCGGACAAAGGGCTAGTATCCAAAATCTATAAAGAGCTCACCAAACTCCACACCCGAAAAACAAATAACCCAGTGAAGAAATGGGCAGAAAACATGAATAGACACTTCTCTAAAGAAGACATCCGGATGGCCAACAGGCACATGAAAAGATGTTCAGCATCGCTCCTTATCAGGGAAATACAAATCAAAACCACACTCAGGTATCACCTCACGTCAGTCAGAGTGGCCAAAATGAACAAATCAGGAGACTATAGATGCTGGAGAGGATGTGGAGAAACGGGAACCCTCTTGCACTGTTGGTGGGAATGCAAATTGGTGCAGCCGCTCTGGAAAGCAGTGTGGAGGTTCCTCAGAAAATTAAAAATAGACCTACCCTATGACCCAGCAATAGCACTGCTAGGAATTTATCCAAGGGATACAGGAGTACTGATGCATAGGGCCACTTGTACCCCAATGTTCATAGCAGCACTCTCAACAATAGCCAAATTATGGAAAGAGCCTAAATGTCCATCAACTGATGAATGGATAAAGAAATTGTGGTTTATATACACAATGGAATATTACGTGGCAATGAGAAAAAATGAAATATGGCCTTTTGTAGCAACGTGGATGGAACTGGAGAGTGTGATGCTAAGTGAAATAAGCCATACAGAGAAAGACAGATACCATATGGTTTCACTTTTATGTGGATCCTGAGAAACTTAACAGGAACCCATGGGGGAGGGGAAGAAAAAAAAAAAAAAGAGGTTAGAGTGCGAGAGAGCCAAAGCATAAGAGACTGTTAAAAACTGAGAACAAACTGAGGGTTGATGGGGGGTGGGAGGGAGGAGAGGGTGGGTGATGGGTATTGAGGAGGGCACCTTTTGGGATGAGCACTGGGTGTTGTATGGAAACCAATTTGTCAATAAATTTCATATTAAAAAAATAATAAAAAATAAATAAAAATTCTTACTTATGTAAAAAAAAAACATAGTCTTCTAAATCAATTGGGGAAAGACAGATTATTCAAAAAAAGGTCTTGGAGAAACTGAAGAGCAAAAATAAAATTGGACCATTGCCTCATACTTTATAGCAAAATAAATTCTGGATGGAGCAAAGGCTGAAATGTGAAAACTGAAAGAACAAAGGTACCAGAAGAAAACACCAGAGAATTTATATATGTATATATATATGTATACGTATATATATATGTATACATATATATATACGTATACATATATATACACACACACATATATATAACATCTTGCTGTGGACAAGCCTTCTTCAGTATTGTAAAACAGACACACAAATAAATACATAAAACAAAAAGCTCTAAAAGAAAATACTAGGGGTGCCTGGGTGGCTCAGTCGGTTAAGCACCCGACTTCAGCTCAGGTCACCATCTCACGGTCCGTGAGTTTGAGCCCCGTGTCGGGCCTGGGCTGACAGCTCAGAGCCTGAGCCTGCTTCCAATTCTGTGTCTCCCTCTCTCTCTGCCCCTCCCCCGTTCACGCTCTGTCTCTCTCTCTCTGTCTCAAAAATAAATAAACGTTAAAAAAAAATTTTTTTTTTAAAGAAAATACTAATAACCTCCAGTTTTTTACCCCATCTTTATAAGACTATGACTGAAAATTGAAATTGTGTATATTTAAGATATACATGTTTTGATATACATATACATTGTGATTAGCACAATCAAGCCAATTAACATATTCATCCCCTCATCTAGTTACTCTTTTTTTTGGTGCTGGTGAGAACCCTTGAGATCTACTCTCAGCAAATGTCAAGTATACATTATTTTTTTAATGTTTATTTATTTACTTTTGAGAGAGAGAGGGTGGCAGCAAGGGCAGAGAGAGGATGGAAAGAGAATCCCAAGCAGGCTCTGTGATGTCAGTGCATGAACCATGGGATCATGATCTGAGCTGAAATCAAGAGTTGGCCACTGACTGTGCCACCCAGGTGCCCCTCAAGTACATAATATATTATTATGAACTCTAGTCACCATGCTATACATTAAGTTTCCAGAATTTATCTTAGAGCCGAAAATTTGCACCTTTGACCAATATCTTCCCATTTCTCCCACTCTCAATCTCTAGTAATCACCATTCTTTTTTTTTTTTTTTTAAGATTTTATTTGTTTAAAGTAATCTCTACACCCAACATAAGGCTCAGCCCAAAACCCCAAGATCAAGGGTAGCATGCTCTACTCACTGGGCCAGCCAGACGCCCCTCACCACTCTTATCTCTGTTACTATGTGTTCTACTTTTACAGATTCCACATATAAGTGAGATCATGTAGTATTTGTCTGTCTCTTATTAAATCAGGCTAATCAAAAATATATACATTATAATATACATTTCAAGTGTAGATATTGACAAGAAAAGCTGCAAAAAGAAAAACAAATAGGTAAAGGATATAAACAGCCCATACATAGAAAAATAAATACAAAAGGCCCTCATATATATGAGAGGATGCTCAACTTCATTCATAATAAAAGGACTACAAATGAAAACAGCTAGGGGTTACTATTTTTGATCTACCAAATTGGCAAAGTTTTTTTTAAATGTTTATTCATTTATTTTGAGAGAGAGAGTAAAGACAGAGACAGAGAGAGAGCAGTGGAAAGGGGGAGAGAAAGAGAGAATCCTAAGCAGGCTCCATGCTGCCATCGAGGAGCCTCACCCAGGGTTCGATGTCACAAACTGAAATCATGACCTGAGCCGGAATCAAGAGATAGACACTTAACTAATGGAACCACCCAGGTTTCCTGGCAAAAGTTTTTGGTTTTTTGTTGTTTTTTTGTTGTTTTTTAAGTCATTAATATCCTGGTAACTGCATGGGGAAAAATTACTCTCATAATTGAAGAAAGGAACACAAATTCATAAAGTCTCTACTGACAGCAACTGGCTATGTTTATCAAAATTACAAATGCAGGGCATCTAGGTGGCTCAGCCAGTTGAGTGCCCAACTTGGGCTCAGGTCATGATCTCGTGAGTTGGAGCCCTGCGTCGGGTTCTGTGCTGACAAGCAGAGCCTGGAGCCTGCTTTGGATTCTGTGTCTCCCTCTCTCTCTGCCCCTCCCCAATTCATGTTCCGTCCTCTCTCTCAAAAATAAATAAATATTACCAAAAAAATTAAAATTTATATATATATGTATGCATAAAAGGACACCTGGTTGCCTCAGTTGGTTATATATGAGACTCTTAATCTTGGGGTCATGAGTTCAAGTCCCACATTACGCATAGAGCTAAAAAAATTAGTATATGTGCTTGTAAAAAGCATAGACTATCTCTAGAAGGCTACACATGAAAGTGATAGTGTTTGCCCCTGGGGAGGTGAACTGAGGGACTTGAAGGAGACAGATGGGGATGGAAGAGAGACTTTCTCCTCATTATATATATTCTTTAATGCCATTTGATTTTTTAAAAAATTCTATATTGCTCAAATATTATCTAATTTTAAAAATATATTACAATCAAAAGTATGGGGTAAAATGTTTATATATGTGCATGTACAAGTATAGAAAATGGCATCCTCACCGTCCTGTAACAGTCCTTATCAATGGTAGGAAGGTGGGAGATTCCAGGTGAAGTTTAGCTTTTTACTTTTATACTCTGCCATATTGTTTCAATGTGTTACATTAAGCATACATTACTTTTCTATTTAAAAACAGGGCACCTGGGTGGCTCAGGCGGGTTAAGCATCCTCTGACTCTTGATTTCATGGGTTCAAGTCCTGAGTCAGGCTCCACATTGACAGCCCGGAGCCTGCTTGGGATTCTCCCTCTCTCTGTGTCCATCCTCTGATCACACATGCAAAATAAGCTCTCTGTCTCACTCTCTCTCAAAATAAATAAATAAACTTAAAAAAATTTTAATGAAAAAAATAAAAACACATAGTAGGTTCTTCACCAGAAAAGTGTTGGTACAAAGCCAAAAAGGCTGGGGCACCTGAGTGGTTCAGTCAGTTAAACATCCAACTTCAGCTCAGGTTATGATCTCACGGTTCATGGGTTCGAGCCCCACATCTCCCATCGGGCTCTATGCTGACAGCTCCAAGCCTAGAACCTGCTTTGGATTCTGTGTCTTCCTCTCTCTGTACCTCCCCCACTCCTGCTCTCTCTCTCTCTCTCTCTCTCTCTCTGTCTCTCAAATAAATATTAAAAAAAAATTTTTAATAAAAAAAAACAAAGCTGAAAAGACTACTTACAACGTGCTTTGAAGGAGAGTTCCATGTTGGTAGGGAATTTCAGGCCAGATGGCAGCCTTCAGTAAAAAGAAAACACTCTTTAGTTCTATACTCTGTAACCCTGGGTGGACTGGCCTTATTACTCCAACTGGATTATAAACTCCTTAAGGACAGGGAGCCTGAATTTTGCTTTTTAAAAAAATGCCCCTCACAGTGCCTGGGTAGCTCAGTCACTTAAGTATCCAACTCTTGGTTTCGGCTCAAGTCATGATCTCACAGTTCATGAATCGAGCCCTGCATGGGGCTCCTTGATGTCAGTGCAGAACCTGCTTGGGATTCGCCCTCTCCCTCCCTGTCTTCCCCTCCCCTGCTCATGCTCTCTTTCTCTCAAAATAAGTAAATAAACTTTTTAAAATAAATAAGTAAATAAATAAAAATTCTTAAAAATAGCCCTCAGCTTTCAAAGAGAAAGCATAAAGGTACATCCACTTGCCAAATAAAGGGTGTCACTTGAATGCGGGACGTGTTTTTTCACAGCTGACATAGTGCAGAATCAGTGCCCAGAGCTGTAAGGTCACATACTGTTGTTCTAACCTTTCCTATCACAAAGAGAAATGTAACACCATTTTCCTGGTAAAGAAAGCTCAGTCAGCACATTTTGGCTTTGGTGTGGTAAAACACGAGTTTATTTGTTCACAGTTAATGGACCAAGAAGGGTTGATCAGTACATTGCCAGGATCTCAGTCTACAGGACACCAACTACTATAGGTCTGGAAGCTACGACCTTTTCCTGGGTGCCCACTTAGTTATCTAATTAATTATCTAATTAGTTATCATTGATCCCTGTGGCATAAACCTTGACCTTAATAAATGTGTACTGACTGAATGAATGCAATCATGTATAAATACATGCCCAAATGAATAGACAAATTATGGGATAAACAGATGCATAAATGCATGCATTAATTAATGAATGAAACATTTTTTCATGGGGCAGACAGACATACATAGGCCAGGGATACTGATCCTGCCCTTACTGACTGACTTAGAAAGTAGAAATAGATACAAATTGCCTGAGACTGGGGACCAAAAGCAGCCCCGCTTCCTGGTCAGCGCCCAAGAGTGTGCCTAGCCAAGCAGAACACATAGCACAGGGTCAGAACCGCACCGACCCAGATGGGCTCCTGCCAAGGAACATTTTATCCCTCTTAAGGGCCAAAATACAACCGCTATTCAAAGAAATACCTACCTAAGTCCCCTGATTAAAAGTATTTGGTTTCCTCTGTATTTGGCCCTTTATGATTCCAGATATTCTATCCCCATTTTTTATTCACACCAGGAAACGTGAATATGTCCGAATGTGATCATGCCCACGTTTTTGCATGTGTGTGCACATGTGGGTGTGCCTCTTAGTCTCCTCGACCTCCCCACCCCAGCCAAACCCACCACAGAGCAACAGAAAATAGCAATTATAGCTCAAAAACTAAAACGTGCAAAAGTCTAAAGTGGTCAAGGGGCATCCGGGTGGCTCAGTCGGTTAAGCCTCTGACCCGATTTTGGCTCAGGTTATGATCTCATGGTTCTGAGATGGAGTCCTGAGTCCTGTTCAGAGCAGACCCAGGAGCCTGCTTGAGATTCTTTCTCTTCCTGCCTCCCTCTCTGCCCCTCCCCCTCTTATTCTCTCTCTCCCTGTCTCAAAGTAAATAAATAAGCTTAAAAAAAAAAAAGACTGAAGTGGTCAAGATAAAAGACTATTAGGATAGTCAGCAGAGCATGTGACTCTTGATCTCATGTTGTGAGTTCAATCCCTGCGTTGGCTCTAGAGATAACTACAAAAAAGAAAAGGTAAAAGACTATATAAAATACTGTCTTAAAAGAAGGAAATCCAGGCTTACCTATTAAACTAACAAAGTTTTCTTTTTTAATTAGAATGTTCCATGTTAACTGTGGTCAAAGCAGGGAAACTGGCAAATTCCTGTTGGTGGTGGTATAAATTGGTAAAGCCCTTGGGAGAGCAATTGAGCAATGCATTGTGAAAGTTTTAATATTCCTACCCTATGTCCCACTGATTTCACTTCTTCTTACAAGGATATGATGCAAGAGAAATAATTTCTTATTCTTAGAACATAATTCAAAAACATTTTTTAAAGTTTATTTATTTTGAGAGAAAGGGAGAGCCCATGTGTGCATGGGTGGCGGGGGGGGGGGGGGTGGGGAGGTGGTGAGGAGGGGCAGAAAGAAAGAGAAT
The DNA here is from genome assembly GCF_016509475.1 of Prionailurus bengalensis. Lineage (NCBI taxonomy): Eukaryota > Metazoa > Chordata > Mammalia > Carnivora > Felidae > Prionailurus > Prionailurus bengalensis. Next base: position 125,332,788 of record NC_057350.1, read on the forward strand.
CCCAAATCCCAAGCAGGTTTCTCACTTCTCCATGAGCTGGACTCAGGGCTTGATCCCACAACTGTGAGATCATGACCTGAGCCGAAATCAAGAGTTGGCACTCAACCAACTGAGCCACTCAAGTGCCCCTCAAAAAATGTTTTTAAGGATGGGAGTTACACAGGTATCTTATTTATTTAGTTGTTTGTGGGTTTATTTTATGTATGTATGTATGTATGTATGTGTGTATGTATTTAAATTTTAAGTAGGTTCCAGACCCAGTGTGGGGCTTGAACTCACAACCCTAAAATCAAGTTACAAGCTCTACTGACTAAGCCAGATAGGCACCCCTATTTATTTTTTAAGGCTCCATTTATTGTTTAAGCCATTTTTTAAAAGTTTACTTATTTTCAGAGAGAGAGAGAGAGCATAGGAGAGCAGGGAAGGGACAGAGAGAGAGAGAGAGAGAGAGGAAGAGAGAGAATCCCAAGCAGGCTCCAAGCTATCAACTTGAATCTGGATACAGGGCTTGAACTCACAAACTGTGAGATCATGACCCAAGCCAAAACCAAGAATCAAACATTCAACCCACTGAGCCACCCATGTGCCCAGTTTAAGCCATTTTTTAAAAGCAATCTCTATCCCTTCATGGGACTCAAACTCATGACCCTGAGATCAAGAGTTAGATGTTCTCCTGACTGAACCAGCAAGGTGCCCCCAAAAGCATTTTTTTAAGGCTCATTTATTTTTGAGAGGGAGAGAAAGAGTGTGAGCAGGAGAGGTGGAGAGAGAGAGGGAGACACAGAATCCTAAGCAGGCACCAGGCTCTGAGCTGTCAGCACAGAGCCCAACACAAGGCTTGAACTCATGAACTGTGAGAACATGACCTGAGCTAAAGTCAGACCCTTAACTGACTGAGCCACCCAGGTTCCCCTAAATAAACTTTAAATAGCAAGCCCTACCGACCCCAACTTCTCTCCAGGATGTTATCTGCCTTCTCTGCTTTCTCTCCATAGTGCTTTTTATATATTCATGTTTGGCTGAATTTCCCCTGAAAAAAATTTAAGCAAATAGGTATCCTTAGTGTTCTTGAATAAGTCCTTACACATAGTAGACATTCAACAAATATCTATTTACTTTTTTTAAAACAAGAAATTTGTTTCAACAACAAGATGCTGACTTGAAGGGAAAAGTATCTGGGATTCACTTCTCTTAGAGTAATTTATCCCTACTTAAAGACAGAGTGCCCTATATCTAACAGCTATGTACAAAAATGTTATAAAATTGCCCTTGGTTTTACAATGATAAATGAAAAACATTAAAATTCTCCAATCACACAAGGTATGCAAGGATTTTTATGTTGCTCATTTTTTGTTAAACAGTGAGATCAAAATAACTTACTGGAATGTAAAAAAAAAAAAAGAGCTGAATGAGCATGCCACTAATGGAGAAAGGGGCTATTATCACAGAACCAGTATTTTTCCCCATCCCATCTCCATGTGACATGCACCAAACATAACATTGGCCATTTAATTAAAAAAAAAAAAAAAAACACCTGCAATATGCTTGTGCACATCCACAGTACCTTAATGTACAATAAAGGAATGGGGAAGGGGAAAATGAAGGAATAGAGAAAACTATAGTACTCAGGATGTGGTGGAACCAAATTGTGGCTTTCTAATCGAGAATGCCTTCTTGGTCTGGAGGAACAGAGTTCTGGAATGAAGTGGCAGGTTCCCTTTTCAGGATATGCCTCCCGTCAGCTGCTGGAACACATCAACTGTATCTTCACCCTCCGTTTCCAACTGTGCAGGCGTGTCTGTTTCATTAATTGGCTGCCCATCAAATCAGAATCTGATGTGCTTCATGGACAAATCCTGCCATTCACAAAAGGCTTTCGTTAGTTTACTAAGCAGTGTGTGCCTCTTAATCTTACCCTGCACCACAGAATCATCCTGCCCTGTCACCGTCAAATTCATACGATCATTGTTCTCAGTCTTGACTCCTTCCTTGGGCTTTTTGCGGGCCTCACTGAGTGCTGGGGTCTCTTCAGCTGCTGCTTCACAAGAGGTACCAGATCCGCACTTAACTAGCATACTAGCAGCACCAGGAGCAGCAGAAGGAGGTGGCAACAGTGGAGGAGGGAGACCTTAATGACTTCTTTATAACAGTGAAAATGAAAACAAACCACAAAAGAAAAAAAAAAAAAGCAATAACGATTAGGTACATTTTGGCATAGTCCTTTGATTAACTCTTTTGTCGTCATTACAAATGTAATTATGATAGGGGCACCTGAGTGGCCCTGTCAGTGAAGACTCCAACTTTGGCTCAGGTCATGATTTCATGGTTCTTGGGTTCAAACCCCGCATCAGGCTCTGTGCTGACAGCTCAGAGCCTGGAGCCTGCTTTGGATTCTGTGTCTCCCTCTCTCTCTGCTCCTCCCCCACTGGCGCTCTGTCTCTTTCTCTCAAATATAAATAAACATTTTTAAAAATGTAATTATTATAATTATATCAACTTGGAAAACAGACACCCTGTTAAGGGGGAACGCAAACTGCAAAATAGTACATAGGTGTGGTAGATTGTTACAGTGATGGCCCCAATGAACCATGCTGTATGTATCCGTATTTCATGAAGTCCCCTCTCACACAGACTTTGGGTTTGGCCAAGTGACTTGCTTTGGACAATGGGACATTAGCAACGAGCCAGACTGCAGCTTGAAAACTGTTTGCACAGTGGGTCTTTTAACCTTTCTCTCTTCCTGCATCTGGAACCCTACTCCACAGGTAACATGCTGGAGGAAATGTACCACCCATGCCCATAGACAGCACTGACATACAAATGAGGCCATATTATACCATCCAGCCCCAGCTGAACCGCCAGAAGATTGCAGTGGCATAAATGACACTAGTTAATGATAACAGAAGAAATCCCCCCAGTTGATTCCTACCCAACTTGATGACTCACAGAATTGTAAGCAAGTAAAAGGGTTGTAGTGTTAAGCCCTACATTTGGGGTCGTTTGATATAATTTCCATTTTGTTAAAGTAAGTGTGCATATGGAGAAGGAAAGTAGCAAAACTGTTTACATAAAAAAGAACTCACAGCAACCCTGTGATGAAAGAAACTCAGGTGAAGAAATCTCTTGACTAGGCATAACTTGACCCCACCTACCAGCAGAGGTGGGGTAACAACAAAAATAAGCACACAAATGAGTACGGAGGTTCTGTTTAGAGTGATGAAAAAGCTTTGTAAATAGTGGTGATGGTTTACAACATTGTGGTTTTAATTAATGTCATTAAATTTATATATTTTTTTAATCTTTATTTACTTTTGAGAGAGAGACAGAGTGTGAGCAGGGGAGGAGCTGAGGGGAGGGAGACACAGATCAGAGGCAGGCTCCAGGCCCTGAGCTGCCAGCACAGAGCCCGACTTGGGGGCCCAAACTCACGGACCTGAGCTGAAGTCGGATGCTTAACCGACTGAGCCACCCAGGCACCCCATAAATTTATATATATTTTTAAATGGATAAGGGGCACCTGGCTGCCTCAATCGGTGGAGCATATGACTCAATCTCGGGGTTGTGAGTTCGAGCCCCACGTTGGGTGTAAGATCACTTAGAAATAAAAAATCTTTGGGGTGCCTGGGTGGCTCAGTCGGTTGAGTGTCTGACTCTTGATCTCAGAGTTGTGAGTTTGAGCCCCATGTTAGGCACAGAGATTACTTAAAATAAAATCTTAGGAGCACCTCGGTGGCTCAGTTGGTTAAGCATCTGACTTTGGCTCAGGTCATGGTCTCAGGGTTCATGGGTTCATGGGTTCATGGGTTCGAGCCCCGTGTCAGGCTCTGTGCTGTCAGTTCTGAGCCAGCAGCCTGCTTCAGATTCTGGGTCTCTCTCTGTCTGCCCCTCCCCTGCTTGCTCTGTGTCTCTCAAAAATGAATAAACATAGGGGCACCTAGGTGGCTCAGTAGGTTAAGCATCTGACTTCGGCTCAGGTCATCATCTCATGGTTCGTGGGCTCAAGCCCTGCATCCGGCTCTGTGCTGACAGCTCAGAGCCTGTTTCAGATTCTGCGTCTCCCTCTCTCTCTGCCCCTCCCCCACTTGTGCTCTGTCTCTGTCTCAAAGATAAATAAACATTTAAAATTTTTTTTTAATGAATAAACATTAAAAAAAATTTTTTTTAATCATTAAAAGATGGCAAGTTTCATGATGTATGTATCGTACCACAAAACCATATAACCAAAGTCGCCTGTCACAAACTTCCTCCCCAAAACAGGAATTTTTCTCTAACATACTGTTTAAGGGACTGCTCACCATGAACTAACAGTGGGCCAGTATGTGCTCCAGGTCATTTTCTTTTTCCACACAGATTTAGGCTGAGTGATGCAATCTGACCCCACCATCCTTTCAACTGCCATGAAGGTCAAGATGGGGGTGCTGGAGCTTACCTTCTGGCCAGATCCCCATACAACTCAAAGCTCTCTCCCATGAGGCATCAGGGTGCAGGATGCATTTACAGCCACACCCATAACCAAGAATTCTTGTTTCAAAACACCCTTCCTTGACTCCTACAGCAAGATGTGGCATTCACAACCATAATCTGGCACTTACCCTTTTGCCTTCTGCTCTAACACAACCCTGGTTTTAGGCAACTCTATGAAACCAAACAACGGGTGGCAAATCTGGCAGAACTTTCCGGGTAGAGGAAGGGACACACTTTAAAACAGCTCTTCACTCTCAGTCCCTACGCGAATGAGCCCTTCAAGCAGTTCCAGGGCCTCCCTGGTGTCCTGTATGGGGCTGGGGATCCCACTTCTAAATGGTCAGTAGCCCTCTCACAGGGAAGGTGTTTGCCGAGTGCTTTCCTGGTTGGCTATTTTATCCTAAACTTGGATCTGCTGGGACTGACTCATCCCTCCCTCGAGGCACCGATACTCAGTATCAGGGGCACAGCAGCTGCTGCAAAATCCCGGCCTGGCTTGGAGCTTTCTCTCCTCCTCCCTGGAATGTACTGTAGCCCAGTCCTTGCTGCCTACCTCAGGTTCTCCAGTGCCTGGCCAATTCAGCACGGAGATTTAGTTTTATTTTTTTATTTTTATTTTTTTGGTTCCCTGCACAAGCATACATTTGTTACTAATTCCCTTACTCCTCATCCTTGTAGGCTGTCTTGAGCCCTTCTTTCTGGGAGGTACTTTCCCTGTGCTCCACGGTCCTGGTAATTACCCCTTCTAACCGTATTACAGGACCTTATTTTTCCCCCACTGCCCCTTTCCTTCCATTGTTGTGCAGAGGGAGGGGAGGCTGCTGAGTGTGCAAGGAGAATTGGATTAGGTAGTTGAATATCTCAGCAGCTCTCTTCCTGATTCTGCCTCTGCCCTTAAGGTCTCACTTCCAACAGCCCCACACCCGCTCCACACTGTCATCCACCTGCAAAACAGCAGATGAGCCCCAAGTGTAAGAGAAATCAATTAAGGATGCCTTGGCTGAGGTGATGAAAGGGAGGTTTTGGGACATTGCAAAGGTCATAGCATTGCAGGAGAGAAAAAAAGTTTCCCTCAACCCTCGTAGGGAGGGTTGATCAGAAAATTAAATTGACAGATTAACAGGAGAAATAAAAATTTTACATGTACATGGAAGCCTTCCCAAGAAAAGACCCAAAGAAGTGACCAGAGCAAGAAGGTTTTATACCTTTTAGAGCTATAGAAATTTGTGAAGAATTGACAAGGGGTTTGGGCTAGGGGTAGTAAATGGTGAAGAAGTAACTTGGAAGATAAGAGCTAGTTTAACAAGGCTTGTTTACACAGCCTTCTCGGCCCTTATTTCTCTGTCCCTGGTAATTAGAATGTCCTCCTGTCTAATGGTATAGGGAGGGTACCTTTCACAGAGGAGTTTTATGACCTGTTTCAGGGAAGAAGGTGGGAGAGGTCAGAGTGACCCTCTTGCTTTTGTGGCTTCCTTCAGCTAGGGGCACCTGGCTGGCTCAGTCCATAGAGCCTGCGACTCTTGATCTCAGGATGGTACGTTTGAGCCCCACATTGGGTGTACAGGTTACTTAAAAATAAAACCTCGGGATGCCTGAGTGGCTCAGTCGGTTAAGCGTCCCACTTTGGCTCAGGTCATGATCTCACGGTTTGTGAGTTCCAGAAGGCTTCAGGCTTTCTGCTGTCAGCAGAGAGCCCACTTGGGACTTTCTGTCCCCCTCTCCCTCTGCCCCTCCCCCACTCACGGTCTCTCTCCCTCTCTCTCTCTCTAATAAACATTTTTAAAAATCTTTTTAAAAATGAATTAAATACTGGGGCGCCTGGGTGGCGCAGTCGGTTAAGCGTCCGACTTCAGCCAGGTCACGATCTCGCGGTCCGTGAGTTCGAGCCCCGCGTCAGGCTCTGGGCTGATGGCTCAGAGCCTGGAGCCTGTTTCCGGCTCTGTGTCTCCCTCTCTCTCTGCCCCTCCCCCGTTCATGCTCTGTCTCTCTCTGTCCCAAAAATAAATAAACGTTGAAAAAAAAATTTTAAAAAAATGAATTAAATAAAACCTTAGAAAATTCCTTCAGCTTAAAATATTTTTAATAAGTCAAAATGCCATATTTTGGGGTAGCATGTCCTGGCCCTTATCAGCATGTTACTATTTACTAAGGTGAATGTGGATGATTCTGACATTACAAAATGAACTAAAGAGATTATAGACCGGGGCGGGGGGCGGCTGGGTGGGCTGGGTGGCTCAGTCGGTTAAGCATCCCGCTTCGGCTGAGGTCATGATCTCACAGTTTGTGGGTTCCAGCTTCCAGGCAGGCTGTGTGCTGACAGTTTGGAGCCTGGAGCCTGCGTGGGATTCTGTGTCTCCCTCTCGCTATGCTCCTTCCCCATTTGTGTTCTATCTCTCTCTGTCTCTCAAAAATAAATAAACATTAAAAAGAGAGAGAGAGGGGCGCCTGGGTGGCTCAGTCGGTTAAGCAGCCGACTTCAGCTCAGGTCATGATCTTGCGGTCCGTGAGTTCGAGCCCCGCGTCGGGCTCTGTGCTGACAGCTCAGAGCCTGGAGCCTGTTTCAAATTCTGTGTCTCCCTCTCTCTGACCCTCCCCGTTCATGCTTTGTCTCTCTCTGTCTCAAAAATAAATAAATGTTAAAAAAAATTAAAAAAAAAAAAAAGAGAGAGAGAGAGATCATACACAGGAAAAAAAAAACAGTAATGTTGGTAAGAAAAGTAATTTGGTTCAGAGAAATCAATACTGAGAAAATGTATGTAAAATTTCCATTCTGGGACTATTTTCTCAATGATTACTTTCATTCTTTTTGGACAGTCGCCTCTGAAAATCTGAGAAGTTATGTAGAATCTTATCCCCAGGAAAATGCGCATACACATAGAAACCAAACCTTAGGTATTCACTGCCTCCCGGAGTTCCAGAGCCACACGAATGCCTGGTGAAGTGATGTCAGGAATCCGGAGCAGTGATCAGGCCTTTCCTTCTTTGTAAATCCCATCAAAAGTTCAGAGCAGTTCGGAGAAAGCATTCATTTGTTCATTCATTCAACAAGTAACTCTTTGAGAAACTTCCAAGTGTCAGGCCCCACGCTGGGCCACATTGTGAGGCAGAAAGAGGTGAATCGGACACAGTGCCTGCTCCCGGGAAGCGCACGTCTGGCGGGGGAGACCCACAGAGAACAGACAATACGTGTACAGTGATGGGGGAGGGGCGGTGGGAGCCCCGAGGGGAGGGGCAGAACTATTTCCCACAGCCCCCCCTCCCCCCCCCCCCGCCCGCCTACGGCAGTCAGTTCCTATACCTCTGACTACAATACAAAGAAAAGCGATTTTAAAAGCCCAAGTATTCCCTGAGGGGCTAGCAGAGTAGTCCCGGGCAGAGCTCTCACCTCACCCCTACCCCCACCCTGGCCCCATCCAGCTTCCACACCTCCTCTGGGATGGAGTCGGCTTGCCTATCTCTCCCCACAGGCTACCAGGCTGTCGCCCACCCCCAGGCCCCTGCCCCAACACACACATACCTTCCCCATGGGGGGCTGCTCCCCAGTCCACTGACCAGCTTTTAAATAAGTAACCAAGGGGCGCCTGGGTGGCGCAGTCGGTTAAGCGTCCGACTTCGGCCAGGTCACGATATCCCGGTCTGGGAGTTCGAGCCCCGCGTCAGGCTCTGGGCTGACAGCTCAGAGCCTGGAGCCTGTTTCCGATTCTGTGTCTCCCTCTCTCTCTGCCCCTCCCCCATTCATGCTCTGTCTCTCTCTGTCCCAAAAATAAATAAAAAACGTTGAAAAAAAAATTTTTTAAAAATAAATAAATAAGTAACCAAAATGGGGCACCTGGGTGGCTCAGTCGATCGGGCGGCCGATTTTGGCTCAGGTCATGATCTCGTGGTCCGTGGGTTGGAGCCCCGCGTCGGGCTCTGTGCTGACAGCTCAGAGCCTGGAGCCTGCCTTGGATTCTGTGTACCCCCTCTCTTTGCCCCTCCCCCACTCGTGCTCTCTCAAAAATAAATGTTTAAAAAAAAATTAAGCAAGTAACCAATCCTCTTTGCACCTCCTCCTTTCTTTGTTTAAACCCTGTTCACATTACTAGTTGAACTGCCTGGAAACAAGGAGTAACAAAAATAGCTAACTTTAAGGAAGTTACAGATTTGTAAGAAATGGAGAGAGTCCTGGTGTGAGCTGGTCTTTGTTCACAGGACCTAGAGCTGGGCTGGACTGGGCTGGGCTGGACCTGGGCCTGGCCAAGCTTCCTCTCACCTCTTTTCTGAATTCTCCCTTCCTTCAGGGCCTCAGGGAAAAGTCTTCCTGGAAGTTTGGGTGTCAGCAATTCTGCCTGTCTGCGTTGGATTCTGCACCTGCTTATCCAAGGTGCTTGCCTATCACACCTTGGTCCACCTGCCCCTGAACACTCCTTTGCAGGCTCTGGCTGACCCTCTTCCCTTCCTGGGTTCAGCTCCTGACTCCTGAGGGAGAACGTCCCTCTCCTCCTAGGTCTTGGAAGAGTCCTTCCCAGGGCTCTGGGTCCTTTTGTCCTGACAAGCTTTCACCACTCCTAGTCTCTGACTTGGATACCTGGAAGTCCTACTGTAATGTGCATTTGCTTTGTAGACCACTCTACTCCAGTTTAGAAGATGAATACATTTATGGTTTGTAAGATAAAAGCAAAACCTTTTATAAATTTGTTCAGGAAAGGGGCGCCTGGGTGGCTCAGTCGGTTAAGCGGCCGACTTTGGCTCAGATCATGATCTTGCAGTCAGTGAGTTCACGCCCCGCATCGGGCTCTGTGCTGACAGCTCAGAGCCTGGAGCCTGTTTCAGATTCTGTGTCTCCCTCTCTCTGACCCTCCCCCATTCATGCTCTGTCTCTCTCTGTCTCAAAAATAAATAAACGTTAAAAAAAAATTTTTTTTTTAAATTTGTTCAGGAAAGATAATGAGTACAACATGTGTGTGTTGAACATGGAAAGGATGGAAGGACTAGGAGACACCTAATATCTTTGAGGTACTAAGTAGTACATGAGACACTGGAACTCTAAATATTCATGATATCCAGGGCGCCTGGATGGCTCAGTCAGTTAAGCATCTGACTTCGGCTCAGGTCATGATCTCACAGTCCATGAGTTCGAGCCCCGCATCAGGCTCTGTGCTGACAGCTTGGAGCCTGGAGCCTGCTTCAGATTCTGTGTCTCTCTCTCTCTGACCTTCCCCCGTTCATGCTCTGTCTCTCTCTGTCTCAAAAATAAATAAACATTAAATAAATAAATAAATAAATAAATAAATAAATATTCATGATGTCCTAAATATGCATAAGACACTGAATATTCATGTGTGAAGTCTTAAAGCAGAAGATGATAACCTGGGATGCCCAGGTGGCTCAGCTGGTTAAACATCCGACTCTTGATTTTCTCACCGTTTGTGAGACAAATCCCCAAGTAGGGCTCTGCGCTGACAGTGTGGAGCCTGCTCAGATTCTCTCTCTCTGCCCCTCCCCTGCTTGCAAGCGTGCTCTCTCTGTCTCTCAAAATAAATAAATAAACAAAGAAAGAAAGAAAGAAAGAAAGAAAGAAAGAAGAAAGAAAGAAAGAAAAGAATATGACAACCAGTCTGGCCTGGCCCCATCCTCTGACCAGAATAGACGAATAAAACCCATAGCTGCTTGGGGTGCTTGGCTGGCTCAGTTGGTAGAGCATGAGACTCCTGATTTGGGGGTTGTAAGTTCGAACTCCATGTTGGGTGTAGAGTTTACTTTACAGAAAATCAAATCAAATAAAATAATAAAATAAAATGAAATAAAATAATAAAATAAAGTCTTTAAAACCCATAACTGCTCACCTGGCTAATTGATGAGCAACATTGGTGGCCAGGTGTACTGGCCTGTGCATTTCTTTGGTGTCAGTGTGTGTCACTGATCCAGGGAAACTCCCATCTGTTGAGCATACGTTTGCTCCAACCTCAACTCTGGTCCTCGTAACTGTACCATTAGCAAGGAAGGCTGATGCGGCCAAGAGACAGAACATACAAACATTGTAATCCATGCCAGGATTCAGGTGGTGTCATGCTTCCACCCCATCGCATCTTATCCTAAATACACCATCCTACCCCCTTCCCCTTGCTTCTCCCTATATATTTTTCCTTAATTTAATAACGCACATGATTTGAACATTACCCTGGCTTTAAGACCTTTTCTGTTCCATGCCCTCTGACATAGCTGGCTTGAGTGCACTTGGAAGCTACTATTCCATCACTGTGTGACACCTACTCTCACAGCCCTTGTTTCTCCAAATCCTACCTAGCTGGCTATGACATTGAAGCTCAGCATGGGCTCCCATCTTGGATATAGTTTGCCGCCATCATTTCTCCCTTCCTCTCACCCACTGTCCTCTCAATAGCAGTCCTTCCCCTAATCCCCACCACAGTCTGGGGGGCCTAGAGGCTAATTTACCACAGATAACACAAGTCCTGTGTTAGGACAAGGCAAGGCTCAGGCCTCCCACATCTACAAGGAATACAAAGCCCATTCTCTCAACTGCAGGTGAGCCCTTTGCTATTCCTGTATGGTGGTTGTTGTGGTTATTGTTGTTGTTGTTTTTCTTTTCTCAGTGTTAGGACCTCCTCTGCTATCAACTCCTTGAAGTCAGAGACTATTCCTATCTTCATTGTCCCAGCTTTTACCACAGGGTCTAAGACATACCACCTGCTCTGTAACTGCTAAACTCACTGTGTATTAATTATGCATTTTATTCATTCATCTGGAAAGTTCATTTATCTAGTCCATAACCAAGTTACATTTATCTAGTCTATAACCAAGTCCTAGCAGCTCCACCAAAATTGTTCTTAAATCTGGGTGCCTGGGTGGCTCAGTTGGTTAAGTGTCTGCCTTCAGCTCTGGTCATGATCTCACAGTTTGTGAGTTTAAGCCCCGCACCAGGCTCTATGCTGACAGCTCAGATCTTGGAGCCCGTTCAGCTCCTGTGTCTCCATCTCTCTCTGCTCCTCCCTTGCTCATGTCTGTCTGTGTGTGTGTGCGTGTGTGTGTGCGCGCACTCTCTCTCTCTCTCTCTCTCTCTGTCAAAAATAAACATTAAAAAAATTTTGTTAATTGTTCTTAAATCTTCTTCTCTTCCTCTCTTTTGCCACCCCATCACATTCTGGTCTAAACTTCTTGAGCTAGGTATTTTTCTACCTAGGAATATATCATAGCTTTCCTGCTTTCTCTATAAACTCCATTAACCTTTCTCCACACAGCTGATACCGTGATCTTAGAGAGATGAAAGGAAGAGGGAAAGAAGGAAGTAAAGAAGGAAAGTAAACAGCCAGCTTCATACCTCTGGAACCCTTGAAACGTGGCGTATTCCAGGCAAATTTCCCAATCATGGAAGTAGTGTGTCTGTGGCCCCACAAATATATTTCTGTTCTTTTTGTTTGTTTGTTTGTTTGTTTGTTTTTAAAGTAAGCTGTACACCCATTGTGGGGCTTGAACTCAAGCAACTCCTGAGATCACAAGTCCCATGCTCTACCAACTGAGCCAGCCAGGCACCCCCCTTTCTGTTCTTTTTCAAAGAAAGAAATTAGGGGGAGAGCCTGACTGGCTCATGGATGGAGCATGTGACTCTTGATCTTGGGGTTGTGAGTTTGAGCCCCACAATGGGTATAGAGATTAGTTAAATAAATAAAATTTTAAAAAATAATAAACTGAAACACTTTCAGGGTGCCTGGGCGGCTCAGTCAGTTGAGCATCTGATTGGGGCTCTGGTCATTATCTCACAATTTGTGAGTTCGAGCCCTGCATGGGGCTCACTGTTGTCAGCTCAGAGCCCTCTTTGGATCCTCTGTCTCCCTCTCTCTCTGCCCGCCCCCACCCCCCCACTCATGCTCTTTCTCTGTCTCAAAAATAAATAAACATTAAAAATAATAATAATAAAATAAAGTGAGGTGCTTTCAAAAAAATAAGAATCTTAAAATAAATAAATCAAGGAAATTAATTGGCTTTCTACCCTTCCTTTCACAGTTACTGTTAGTTGCAAATAACAGAGATCCAACTAAAACCTGCACTAGGGAAACGTGGAGTCATTAGCTCAAACAGTTGTGAGAAGTGTTGCCGATCTTCTGGCTTTAGGCCCGTCTAGACCCAGAATTTCAAATGATGTTCTTTCTCCTTCTCTTAGCTCTCTTTTACTCTGTATTTCAGTTTCATTTTCTAACCTCTTCTCTTCACATAATGGAAGACAGCTCTAGCTTCCCTTGATCTTCTGTCTGTAGTCCCAGGAGAAAAGAGACCCCTGCCATTTATGGATGATGATAAAGATGACTTCAGTTGGCTGAGTTGAAGTCACCTGTTCCTCCCTGAACCAATCATATTTATTATATGGTTAGGTCCCCTATTTATACCTGGGGGTAGGGACAGAGCTCTCCCATAAGGAGTTTACCAAGCCCCTGTGGCATCAGGGATTGGGGCTTCCAAAGGAAAAATGGGGCCAGAAACATCAGAGGTCAAGGCACTTTTTTATAGAGTAGGAGTGGGAAGAGATTTCACATGTGTCCAACTTCTGGTCTCTCTTTCTTGATAGTGGGTTGGTGGGTGCTTTTTCCCTTCCTCAAAAGCTGTAAGCTCCACCAGGGCAAGGATCTCTACAGCTTCCGCTCTCAGTTTTGGTCATCCTTGCTCTTCTAGCACATGGTAGACATTCACTTCTTCATTTATTCAGGGGGGAAAAAAAGTGCTAAAGACACAGGTAAAAAAGATGTGTGTCCTTGTACTCAAGGAGTAACAACTTATACATCTGCATTGGGCCAGTGTTTTTCAAATCAGAAGACTCATCAGGTGGTAAAATGAACTTGGTGGATTGCAACTGCAATTAAAAAAATTTTTTTGTTTCATTTTATTTATTTGAGAGAGAGAGAGAGAGAGAGAGAGAGAAAGTCGGGGGAAGGGCAGGGGGAAAGAGAGAGAATCCCAAGCAGGCTCCATGCTCAGCACAGAGCCCGACACAGGGCTTGATCCCACGATCTTGGGATCATGACCTGAGCTGAAACCAAGAGTCAGACGCTTAACCGACTGAGCCACCCAGGTACCCCACAAGGACAATTTTTAAAACGTGAAATACAGGGGCAGCTGGGTGGCTCAGTTGGTTGAGCAACTGACCTCAGCACAGGTCATGATCTCACGGTTTGTGAGTTAGAGCCCTGCATTGGTCTCTCTACTGTCAATGCAGAGCCTGCTTCAGATCCTCTGTAACCACGCCCCTCGCTGCCCCTCCCCTGTTCATGCTGTCTCTCTCAAAAATAAATAGTAATACAGTTTAAAAAATCAGCTTGTGGGGCGCCTGGGTGGCGCAGTCGGTTAAGCGTCCGACTTCAGCCAGGTCACGATCTCGCGGTCCATGAGTTCGAGGCCCGCGTTGTGCTCTGGGCTGATGGCTCGGAGCCTGGAGCCTGTTTCCGATTCTGTGTCTCCCTCTCTCTCTGCCCCTCCCCCGTTCATGCTCTGTCTCTCTCTGTCCCAAAAATAAATAAACGTTGAAAAAAAAATTAAAAAAAAAATTGTTTTAAAAAAAAATCAGCTTGTTCTGTTAAAAAAAAAAAACACCCCATGAAATAGAATAGAATAGAAAATACAAATGGACGACTAGACAACATCAGAGTGCATCACACACAATAGGGATATTTTTGTATTACATTTTTATTTCATTATAAACATCATAAATACACACACACACACACACACACACACACACACACAATGTACTGAGTTGCAGTGTGAAGTGCATTTCTTACTGGGAGCTGGTCAAAAGTTTCAAAAAGTCTCCCTTAAGGGCTGCCTGTACTGAAGTGTGATAAGATAGTATCCCTCCAGTTGAGAGCAACCCAGAGTTCCAGATATTAAGTCATGTCACTGGAAAATAACACCTGGGAAGCTCATTCAAAGAACCAGAGTGGAAGTGGAGACACAATTTCAGGATGCTGTTGCAGGGTGAACTCTGGATTTCTGTGCTTTGTTTGGCTTGTGCTACATCCTCAAGGCCATTTTATCATATGTACATTCAGGTGTGTGCTTTCTTTGTCTTTCTCTCTCTCTTTTTCCCCCGCATAACAAATGACTTAACAGTTTTCAAAGTTGAATACAAAATTAAAGAAATTTTTTTTTCTGTTAGGTACGGTGGGTACCATTATGTACCATATGTAGTTACCCTAAATTGTATATTCCTAGAAAAAAACACTGAATTAACTCTTTTTCCTGGAGGACGGCAGTTAGTATGGCATGGAAGGACCAGGGGCTATTGCCCTGAACAAAATCTCTACTTCAGCAATTGCTGGCTCTGTGGATTCAGAAGAAACCTAATCTCCATTTGCTGAACATGGTCTCAGCAAGGTCCTGTCCTTGGTGAACATGGTCCTCAGCAAGGACATCTACGGGAGGTATAAAAATAAACACTGTATCTTTGGAGAAAACCACAAGCCCAAAATGGTGTCACTTGGGCCACCCAAGTTACCAAACCCAAGCTAACATGATTGCAGTTGCAACCTCCCTGCAAAATGCATATCTTCACCTGTCAGTTAGCAATTTCCTCATAAGCACCAATGAGATAATCTGTCACCTGGGCCCTCTCCATTCTCCAAAGGAAGATGAGGTAATCTGTATAATAAGACTCTTACCCTTCCACATATGGGAAGGTGATTTTGCCTGAAACAATCCTTTTTTTTTTTTTAGGTTTATTTATTTATTTTGAGATTGAGCACAAGCAGGGGAGAAGCAGAGAGGAGGAGATGGAGAATCCCAAGCACGTTCCTTGCTGTCAGTGCAGAGCCTCACGCGGGGCTCAAACTCATGACCTGAGATGAAATCAAGAGCCACCCAGATGGCCCAACAATCCTATCTTTTTAAAACTTTCTTTCCCTATTCTGCTTTTGATAAAAACCTTCCATTTTGTACAAATCCTCAGAGTTCCCCTCCACTTGCTAGATAGGATACTGCCCAATTCATGATTTTTTTTTAACGTTTATTTTATTTTATTTTATTAATTTTTTTTTCAACGTTTATTTATTTTTTGGGGGACAGAGAGAGACAGAGCATGAACGGGGGAGGGGCAGAGAGAGAGGGAGGCACAGAATCGGAAACAGGCTCCAGGCTCTGAGCCATCAGCCCAGAGCCCAGACGCGGGGCTCGAACTCACAGACCGCGAGATCGAGACCTGGCTGAAGTCGGACGCTTAACCGACTGCGCCACCCAGGCGCCGCTTAACGTTTATTTATTATTGAGAAACAGAGAGAGCATGAGAATGGGAGGGGCAGAGAGAGGAGGAAACAGAATCTAAAGCAGGCCCCAGGCTCCGAGCTGTCAGCACAGACCACGACACAGGGCTTGAACTCACAAACGCAAGATCATGACCTGAGCTGAAATGAAATCAGACACTTAACCGACTGAGTCACCCAGGTGCCCCATGAACTATTTTTAAAAGCCTGGCTGGCTCAGACGGTAGAGCATGCAACTTTCAATCTCAGGGTTGTAAGTTCAAGCCCCATGTTGGGTGTGGAAATTACATAAAAGCAAAATCTTTAAAAATAAATAAATAAAAATTAAAAAGCCAATTCGTTCATTAAAATTTACTCAGTTGGCTTTTTGGTATTTAACAATAGCCTGTCTCTAAGAGTTTAGCATCCAGTGGAGTTATAAGTACATAAATAAATAGTCAAAATACAACCCCTAGATGTTAATGTAGTTTATCTGTAATAATTTTATTTATTTATTCATTGATTCATTCATTCATGTATTCTTTATTTTTACAGTTTCTTTTTTTTTAAGTTTATTCATTTAGAGACAGAGAGATAGCATGAGCAGGGGAGGGGCAGAGAGAGAAGGAAAGAGAGGATCCAAGCAGGCTCTGAGCTGTCAGCACAAGGCCTGATGCAGGGCTCGATCCCATGATCCGTAACATCACGACCAGAGCTGGGAACAAGAGTTGACACTTAACCAACTGAGGCACCCAGGTGCCCCAATAAATTCATTTATGTTTTTCAGTCATTCAATACTTCCAAAAATATGCTTTGAAGTTATCTAGGTGGCAGACTTTGCTGGGGATGAAAAGACCAAGAAGACATTATCCTCGCCTTGAAGGAGTTTAATCCCACAGTGTTCAATGCCAAGGTGTACACAATATTCCATAAGAGTTAGGCCCAGTTATTAAGGAGTCAGGCATATCTGAATCCAATATTAGGTACATTGCTTCCCAGGTCTTGTTAAAGCTTTCTGAGCCTCAGTTATCTGAAATAACATATGCATTGGAAAATGCATACAGTCATAGATCTACATCATTGGCTATTAGGAAGATTAAATGAACAAATTCAGAACTTTAGTCGGCACTAATAGTAGAGAAGCACTTGATAAATGTATTCTATTCAACTTTAAAAAACAAAACAAACAAACAAAAAAACCACTCTTCAGTGTTTACAACTTTGTATAGAAAATCAGATGCTGCAAATCAGATGTAGTTTTGAAAAACTAAACACTGAAATTCATAAATGAGTGAATAAATGTAAATGCAGATGAGATGTAGATAATAGTTGTAGATACAAAAGATTCTTTGTGTTTAAATTCTGAATTATTGGGGCTTCCCGGTGGCTCAGTTGGTTAAGCACCAACTTCAGCTCAGTCATGATGTTGTGGTTCTTGGGTTCGAGCCCCGCATTAGGCTGTGTGTTGACAGCTCAGAGCCTGGAGCCTGCTTTGGATTCTGTCTCCCTCTCTCTGCCCCTCCCCCCTTGCTCTCTGTCTCTGTATCTTTCTCTCTCTCTCTGTCTCTCTCTCTCAAAAATAAATTGGGGCGCCTGGGTGGCTCAGTCGGTTAAGCGGCCGACTTCAGCTCAGGTCATGATCTCGCATGACCGTGAGTTCGAGCCCCGCGTCGGGCTCTGTGCTGACAGCTCAGAGCCTGGAGCCTGTTTCAGATTCTGTGTCTCCCTCTCTCTGACCCTCCCCCGTTCATGCTCTGTCTCTCTCTCTGTCTCAAAAATAAATAAACGTTAAAAAAAAAATTTTTTTTAATAAAAATAAATAAAAATTTTTTTTTAATTTAAAAATAAATTCTGAACTATTTTAGTGGGTTTTTTCCCCCTTTAGGTTATGTGTTTCTCAAATGTGAGTCTACATCAGTAGGCTAGGCTGGGTTTGCTGCAATTATAAAGAGCTCCTAAACCTCATTGGTTTAACGTGGCAAAGGTTTATTTCTAGTTCACACACAGCCTGCATCAGCTCCTGTTGGCTCTCAGGGTAGCTGTCCTTCATGTGTTGGCTCCGAGATCCTGCTCCTTTCTTGTGGTACCTTCATATTAGCTAGTGAGAAAGAGAGAAAAACTCCCACCATTTCTTGAATGCTTCCACAAAGAGGGTGAGGTAACAGATAACATTTCTTCTCACATTTCACTGGCCAAAGGAAGGCTCATGGCTTTACTCAACTTCAAGAGTTCCACATGACTTCAGAGGACCAGGGAAGTACAATCCTCCCAAGTGCTCTGGAGGGTAAGAGAACCAGAAATATTATCTAGTGTGGTAATGTCCACCTAGGGCATCCCATGCTTTCTACACCCCACCTGGTCTTTTTTTGGTTTTTAAATGACCATGTTCCCTCCTGCCATAGGACCCCTAACTTGGCTATTTTCTGGACCACTTTTTGCTCCCATTCTTTGCCTGGTCTACCCTTCCTTTAGACTGAGGCAAGTTTTCCCTTCTTTAGGGAAACTTTTGCTTTCCTCCCCCATTATTATTTACTTTCACAGCATCAGGCACCCCCACGTTATGGCACTTAGTTGTAATTTGCAGTTAATCATGTGATGACTTCATTAATGACTGTTTTTTCCTCTGCAGCATATGCTGTAGGAATCATGTTGTTTTGCTCAGCCCTGTATCTCGACTTATTCCAGTGTCTGGGACTGTTGCTGAGTGAATGAAGAAGTGAATATTCTCAAGGGTCTGGGAACATTTTTTACCCTCCAAAATGTCTGTGTATCATGGATTTGAAAAACACAGCCTTGTATGAAATTCTCTTGGCAGCTGTTAAGGAGATACTTGACAAATATTGCTGATTTCATCCTGAAAGTTGAGTCTGGATGGAACATCCCTAAACCCTCTGAGTGTGTAAGTCTTGATCTTGTAAGAGAAACAGTATTTATCTGCCCTTTGACCAATGTGAGGGTGAGAACTAGGGAAGTCATTTCACATTTCACTCTGGTCCCCACCCTTTCAGATTGAGCAATCCAGATTTTTGTTTTCAAGACCCATCCTACACCTGCAAGCTTCCCCATTCATTTGCATAGGTATTTCAAGACTGCTCTAGACCTGTGAGCTCGGCCTGACTTCAGTATCAAAAGCTGGTGTAAAAAACCAAACTACCTACATTTGGAAAGAAAGACTTGTTTAAGAAGCAGCAGAAATTAAAGTAAATCAACTCTTCATTTTATTGTTTGCTTAAGGAAAAAAGTTGTGATGGAGCCCATTTTTTTAGCCAAAATAATGTCCTTTGAAGTTAGGGCTTTGTTTTGTAAATTCCCTTGTGAGCTGCCTGAGGAGCTGAAAATAAGCTCCTCAATAAAAATTCAGTAATGAATGAATCAGGGTGAAACTGCAAATAGGCCACTGGCATTGGAGCTTGAGAAATTTCTGCCTCTGATGCCTTCCTAAGAGGCCAGAAAATTCTTAATCCGATGTGTTCAGGTAGCAGATTATTTTTGATGTTAGTTTAATTACATTACATTATCTTCCTTATTTATAAACACAGGCTAAATTGGGGTGCCTGGGGGGCTCAGTCGGTTAAGCGCCCGACTTCGGCTCAGGTCATGATCTCACGGTTCATGGGTTCGAGCCCCGCATCTGTGCTAACAGCTCAGAGCCTGGAGCTTATTTCAGATTCTGTGTCTCCCTCTCTCTCTGCCCCTTCCCCACTCGCACTCTGTCTCAAAAATAAATAAACATTTAAAAAAAAAAAAAACAGGTTAAATTGGAGTCCCGGGTAGCTTGTCTGAAACAACAAACAGGGCAGCGCCTTTGTTGATAAATAGTTTTCATTCCAGAAGGCAGAGTCACACCCAACCCCCCTGGGAACCGGGGCGACAATCTTTGATCTGGCTAACTCTGCATACCAGCCCTAACTCGTTTTAAAAGTGCCTGATTTATTGTTTTTCAACATTCAACTTCTATTTCTTCAGTGTATGACACCATTCAAGAGTTGCAAGTTAATAGGATTGAAGGCTAATTGCACTTAAAATACTGTGTGACCAGACTCCCTCATTTTGCAAAGGTGGTCTTTGAACTCACTTCCTGTCCTTCTAGGGCCCTCAATGCCAAGCTGACTCCCTCACTAGGCTCCACCCCTTCCTCTCTTGCTTTTTTCCTCTCCTTTCTCAGGGATAGTTGTATCTCTCACTAAATTACCCCCCTTTTATACATTTTCTTTATATATATATATCTTATGTATTAAATATATATTGTATATATAACTGTTCCTTATGATAATATTTCCTTATGAACTATATATATATATGTATATATATACATACATATATATATGTGATCATGACACCTGAACATGCTAAGAATTTCAACTAGCATAAAGGAGAATAACCATCAAAATTAAGCCTCTAGCTATCTTTCCTCCAGGTACCCCTGTTAGTTTATGTCCTTCTGATGATAATCTAAGCATAACCAAACACTACCATATTTTACTGTTCTGTTTCTTACATATCTCATTGAATAGTGTTTTGGAGACTGGCTCAGATCAGTTCATATAGAAATGCCTCATTCTTTTAAGAGTTGTATAATATCACATAATTCAGCTATAATCTCTGCATGTGTGCATGTCTAAGTGTTTTATTACATTTTCCTTTAAAGCCTTATGTATCTCTTACTTTGCGTTCCAGGAAAATGTAGTGTCCGGTGCCCCTTGAGTAACCTCTGCACCTCATCTGCCTCTCCCTTTCTATCCTCTTCCTCCCATGGTTGGTAGTCCTGGTCTGTGTATGGTTTCAACCTTTTTGTGCTGGTCTTGGAAGGCAGTTGAAGAAGACAAGAGGAGAGAGAGAGGCAGCATTCCCACAGCTGAAGGCAGGACAGGATGTTTGAAGCTTTGTTGGTTCTCTGATAAGTGAGACCAGCATCCAGGCCTCCTCCTTTAGAATTTAGGAATGATAACCACTTGCTCTATGACTTTGTACAAGTTTTATTGCCTGTAAGGGCTTTAATTTATCTCTGGGTAAGATGAGTAGTCTGTATAATGTGATTTCTAAGTCTCCAGGCTCCAAGTCTAAAATTTTAAGAAAATACTTTCTAATAATCCGCTGGTGTGAGTGTTAAGAGTATATCCCCTTTTGAGGCAGCTAGGTGGTTCAGTTGGTTAAGCATCCAGCTTCAGGTCATGACCTCACAGTTCATGAGTTGGAGCCCCACATTGGGTTCTCTGCTGTCAGCATGGAGCCTGCTTCAAATCCTCTCCCCCTCTTTCTCTGCCCCTCCCCTGCTAATTCTCTCTCTCAAAATCAATAAATAAACTTAAGAAAAAAGAGTATATCCCCTTTTCATTTATTTTGGGAGAGAGGGGGGCAGAAAGAGAGAGAGAGAGAGAGAGAGAGAGAGAGAATCCCAAGCAGGCTCTGCAGTCTGCACAGAGCTCAATGCAGGGCTCAAATTCATCAACGATGAGATCATGATCTGAGCAGAAATAAACAGTTGGATGCTCAACTGACTGAGTCACCCAGGCACCCCTAGATATTTATAATTTTGAAGGATATTGACCAATTACCATCTTAAGGGATATACTCTTTTTTAAAAAAAAAATTTTTTTTAAGGGATATACTCTTGGGCCGTTTGGGTGGCTTAGTTAAGCAACTGACTCTTGGTTTCATCTCAGATCATGATCTCACAGTTCGTGGGATTGAGCCCACATCCGGCTCTGCACTGACATCATGGAGCCTGCCTGGGATTCTCTGCCTCTCTCTCTCTCTCTCTCTCTCTCTCTCTCTCTCTCAAATAAATAAACAAACATTAAAAAAATTTACAGATATCTATGCCTGTTGATCTAGTAATTTTATTTTTAGGCACTTATTCTGCAGTTACACTTGCATATGCACAAAGTAATATAAATTCAAAGTTGTTCATTGTAGCATTGTTTGTATAGGAAGAGATTGGAAACAGTCTATCCATTAACAAGTGACTGGATGATTATAGTATATCCTTACAATGGAACACTATATAGTAAAAAAGAAAAAGAATGCAGATACAATGAAATACTATCTAGCAATGAGAATGAACAAAGTACTGTTACATTCAGTAGAGTATAAATATCAAAACAATGTAGGGGAAAGGTAGAGCAAAAGAAGCTAAACATAAAAAAAGCACACCAGGGGGTGTCTGTCCTGGCTGGCTCAGTTGGTGAAGCATGACACTCTTGATCTTGGGTTTGCAAGTTAGAGCCCCATATCAGGTACAGAGAATACTTAAAAAATAAAAAAGTCCTGAGGTGCCTGGGTGGCTCAGTCAGTTAAGCATCCAACTCTCGATTTTGGCTCAGGTCATGATCTCATGGTTTATGAGTTTGAGCCCACATTGAGCTCTCTGCTGTCAGCACAGAGCCCCCTTTGGATCTTCTGTCCCCCTCTCTCTTTGCCTCTCCCCAGCTTGCGTGCACATGCTCTCTCTCAAAAATAAATTTAAAAAATTACAAGAAATAAATAAATAACATTAAAAAAAACTTTAAGAAAGCAGATTAAAATACACATCCATGAGCAAAAAGAAAGAAAGAAAGAAAGAAAGAAAGAAAGAAAGAGAGAGAGAGAGAAAGAAAGAAAGAAAGAAAGAAAGAAAGAAAGAAAGAGAGGCACCTGGGTGGCTCAGTCGGTTGAGCGGCTGACTTCTGCTCCGGTCATGATCTCGCGGTCTGTGAGTTTGAGCCCCGCGCTGGGCTCTGTGCTGACAGCTCAGAGCCTGGACCCTGTTTTGGATTCTGTGTCTCCCTCTCTCTCTGCCCCTCCTCCCGATCATGCTCTGTCTCTCTCTGTCTCAAAAATAAATAAACGTTAAAAAAAAATTATAAGAAAGAAAGAAAGAAAGAAAGAAAGAAAGAAAGAAAGAAAGAAAAAGAAAGAAAGAAAGAAGCAGGCTCTGCACTGATTGCAGAGTCCAATTTGGGGCTCGAACTCGGGAGCCATGACATGGTGACCTGAGCTGAAGTCTGACATTTAACTGACTCAGCCACCCAGCACCCCTAATGAATCAATCTATTTAATTAAACGTTCAAAACCAATAACACCACCAACAGTGAAAGTTCAAAAACAGAAAAAGGAAATGTCCAGCGTTAGAAGCTGGGATAATAGTTGTCTCTGGGGACAGGGCAGTGAGTGGAAGGGGTTCAGAGAAGTGGGTTTTAAGATATTCTTCACGGGGTGCCTGGATGACTCTGTGGATAGAGCATATAACTCTTGATCTTGGGGTTATAAGTTTGAGCCCCTCCCAAACTGGGTGTAGAGATTACTTCAAAAAATTAAAAAAAAAAAGATGTTCCTCATGTTCTCTTTATTGATTTGGGAACTAGTTACACAGGTGTGTTCAGTTTGTGAAAATTTATGATGTATGTGTAGTACAATTCTACACATCCATAAAAGTTTAAAAAGAATATAGTTACTGTATATGCTCTGATATATATTCGTGTAATATATATTACACGAAAAAGCAAGTATGAATCAAATACTTCCATTTGTGTAAAAAAAATAAATAAAAGGAGGGAAATAGGGGTGCCTGGGTGGCTCAGTCAGTTAAGTGTCTGACTTTTTTTTAAGATTATTTATTTCTTTTCTTTTTTTTATTAATAATTTATCTTTTAATTTACATCCAAGTTAGTTAGCGTATGGTGCAACAATGATTTCTGGAGTAGATTCCTTAATGCCCTTTGCCCATTTAGCCCATCCCCCCTCCCACAACCCCTCCAGTAACCCTCTGTTCTCCATATTTAAGAGTCTCTTATGTTTTGTCCCCCTCCTTGTGTTTATATTATTTTTGCTTCCTTTATCTTATGTTCATCTGTTTTGTATCTTTTTTTTTTTTAACATTTATTTATTATTGAGAGACAGACACAGAGCGTGAGCAGGGGAGGGGTAGAGAGAGGTAGACACAGAATCTGAAGCAGGCTCCAGGCTCTGAGCTGTCAGCACAGAGCCCAACGCAGGACTCGAGCTCACAAACTGCGAGATCATAACCTGAGCTGAAGTCGGTCGCCCAACCAACTAAACCACCCAGGCGCCCCTGTTTTGTCTCTTAAAGTCTTCATATGAGTGAAGTCATATGATATTTGTCTTTCTCTGACTGACTAATTTTGCTTAGCATAATCCCCTCCAGTTCCATCCACGTACTTACAAATGGCAAGATTTCATTCTTTTTGATTGCCAAGTAGTATTCCATCTTGTATATATACCACATCTTATTTATCCATTCATCCATCGATGGACATTTGGGCTCTTTCCATACTTTGGCTATTGTTGATAGTGCTGCTATAAACATTGGGGTGCATGTGCCCTTTCGAAACAGCATACCTGTACCCCTTGGATAAATACCTAGTAGTGCAATTGCTGGGTCTTAGGGTAGTTCTATTTTTAATTTTTTGAGAAACCTCCGTGCTGTTTTCCAGAGTGGCTGCACCAGTTTGGATTCCCACCAGCAGTGCAAAAGAGAACCTCTTTCTCTGCATCCTCACCAACATCTGTTGTTGCCTGAGTTGTTAATGTTAGCCATTCTGAGTGTCTAACTGTTGGTTTTGGTCCAGGTCATAATTGCAGTTCATGGGTTCTAGCCCCAAGTCCGGGCTCCATGCTGACAGTGTGGAGCTTGTTTGGGATTCTCTCTCTCCTTCTCTCTCTGCCCCTCCCCTGCTCTTTCTCTCTCAATAAATAAACTTAAAAAAAGTAGGGAACTATATCTGTACTTGCTTATATGTGCATACAATACCTCTGAAGGATGCTCAAGAAACTGACAACATTGGTTTTGTGAAGAGAGTTTCATAGCTGAGAGAATTTTACTGCCATTAGGTTGTACATTTTGAATTTCAAATCATGTGAATATATTACTTATACAATGAAAAGAAAACACTCAAATTCTAAAACACTCATAAAAAAGTTCTGTGATCTTAGGAAATACTCAGAAGTACTTGGAAAGAAAGAAAATAGGGGGAATAAAACCACCAAAAGATTATATGTTGAAGGTATAACACAGAAATCAGTGATGGGAAAGTGGGGGACATGAAGAACACTTGAGTCTTCTAAAATTGGACAGGGGTGCTAGGGTGGCTCAGTTGGTTAAGCACCTAATCTTGGCTCAGGTCATGATCTTGCAGTTTGTGGGTTCCAGCCCCAAGTCCCGCTCTGTGCTGACAGCTCAGAGCCTGGAGCCTGCTTCAGATTCTGTGTCTCCCTCTCTCTCTGCTCCTCCTCCACTCCTGCTCTGTGTTTGTCTCTCAAAAACGAATACAAATGTTTAAAAAATTAAAAAAATAATAAAATTGGACAGATAGAACCTTCTCTTTATGTTCACAACTTTACTTATTTATTTTTAGAGTTTATTTACCTGTTTTGGGCCGTCTGGGTGGCTCAGTTGGTTAAGCATCCCACTTCAGCTCAGGTCATGATCTCACAGTTCGTGGGTTCAAGCCCTGCATGGGGCTCTGTGCTGACAGCTCAGAGCCTGGAGCCTGCTTCACATTCTGTGTCTCCCTCTCTCTCTGCCCCTCCCCTTCTTGTTCTCTGTCTCTCTCTTAAAAAAGTAAACAAACATTTAAAAAATTTACGAAAATGTAAAAAAAAAATTAAAAAAAATAAAAGGGGGGCCGTCTGGGTGGCTCAGTCGGTTGAGCATCTGACTTCAACTCAGGTCATGATCTCACAGTCTGTGGGTTCAAGCCCCGCATCAGGCTCTGTGCTGACAGCCCAGAGCCTGGAGCCTGCTGATCCTATGTCTCCTTCTCTCTCTGCCTCTTCCCCATTCTCACTTTGTCTCACTCTGTCTCTCAAAAATAAATAAATGTAAAAAAAAAAATTTTTTTTTAAATTTGTGAAAAGTTTATTTATCTTTTTTAGTAATTCTACACCCAGTGTGGGGCTTGAACTCACACCTAAGATCAAGAGTCGCATGCTCTTCTGACTGAAACAGCCAGGCACGCCTGTGTTTACAACTTTAACTACGATTTAAGAACTAATCACAAATTGTTTTTTCTTTTAAAACTGTGTTTACTAGGGGTGCCTGGCTGGTTCAATTAGTACAGCATGTGACTCTTGACCTTGGGGTCATGAGTTCATGTCCCACGTTTGGCATAGAACTTACTTAAAAAAATAAAGTAGAACTATTTATTGGATTAAAAGAATAAGTTAATGCATACACTGGTTATAACAAGGAAGACAATTTGGGACACCTGGGTGGCTCAGATGGTTGAGCAACTGATTCTTGGTTTTGGCTCAGGTCATGGTCTTGAAGTTCATGAATTCCAGCCCTGCGTGGGGCTCTGTATTGACAGTGCAGAGCCTGCTTGGGATTGTCTCTTTCTCCCTGTTTCTCTGACCTCCCCTGCTTGTGCATGCACTCTCTCTCTCTCTCTCAAAATAACTAAATCAAGTTAAAAAAAATGAGTAAGATAATTCAAAGATCTACACATATTAAAAAAGATAACTCCCTCCCACCCAAGTCTTCCTCTTTCAGCCCTCTGAGGCATCCAATGTGATCAGCCTACTGTAATTCCTTCCACCCCTTTCTCTATATTCATATAAACATATATAAATGGTCAACAATAAACTAAAAGGATCATACCACTCTTTATCACTCTACAATTTGCATTTTTGACTTTAATAATATATCTGGACATCCCTCTGGGTCAATACAAATAGTTCTAACTCATTTTCATCATCGAATAATATTCCATAGTATGGAGGCAGGGCAACTGATTCATGGATCCCATTATCTATGGACGATCAGCTTGTTCCCAGTTTGTTTGTGTTTGTTTTACACCACAAACAATATGATAAGCATCTGTCTTAGGTTCCTGTGGTTACTTTAACAAATTATCACAAACTGGGGGACTTAAAACAGAAAGTTATTCTCTCATAATTCCTAAGTCTACAAGGCTGAAATAAAGGAATTGGCAGGGTTGTTTCCTTCTAGACACTCTGAAGGAGAATTTGTTCTATGCCCCTCTTCCAGCTTCTGGTAGCTGCCAGTGATCCTTGGCGTTCTTTGGCTTCTAGATGCATCATTCCCATCTCTGCCTCGTTGTTTTTTGTTTTTTGTTTTTTTTTTGTCCCTGCCTCATCTTTCACATCACCTTTGTCTCTGTGTCTCTGTATCTCAAATCTCCTTCGGCCTTTCCCTTACAAGGACACTTGTCATTGGATATAGGGCCCGTCCTAATTCTAACATGATCTCATTTCAAGATCCTTAACTTAATTACATGTGTAAAGATCCTTTTTCCAAATAAGGCTATGTTCCCAGGTTTTGGGTGGACATATCTGTAGAAGGGTCAACATTCAACCCACTGCAGCATTCTTGTGTATATCCTTATGGATATTTTCTTTAGCTTTTCCGCAGGGCAGAGTTAATGTATTTTTTGGTCAGTTGGCAAGTGTGTGTATTTTAAAGGCTAATAAATATTCCCAGGTTACTTCTAGAAAGTTTGCAGCTATTATACTTCTATCAGAGGTGTACCAGGGCTCCTTTCCCCAGGTATCATTGATTGCTTTTGTTAATGTTTGCCAGTCTAATGAGGGAAAATGGATTATTGTTTTAATGTTTTTCCATAACTATTAGTGAAATAAGCGTCTTTTTAATGGACCACTAGGATTTTCTCTTCCATTAATTGCCTGCTTGTATACCTTGCCTATATTTTTATAAAATTGATCCAGCTGGGTTAAAAAAAAATCCATTTATAGGGGCATGTGGCTGGCTCATTTGGTAGAATATGTGACTGCTGCTTTCTGGGTTGTGAGTTCAAGCCCCATCTTGGGCAGGAGAGCTTACTTAAAAAAAATCCATTTTTAGAAACTCTTACGTTTCTGATACATAGAGATATGTATGTTAGAGATACAATGTGTTTCCCATTTTTTTAAAAGTTATTGTTTTAAGTTTATTTATTTTGAAAACAAGGGCGGGGGGTGGGGTGCAGAGTGAGAGAGAAGGAGAGAGAGAATCCCAAACAGCCTCTGTACTGTCAGCAAAGAGCTGGATGCAGGGCTCAACATAACAAACTGTGAGATCATGACCTGAGCTGAAACCAAGAGATAGACATTTAACCAACTGAGCCATCAAGGTGCCCCTGTCTGCCATACATTTTGTTGTTTTATTCCATTTTTCTTTGTCTTGTCATTGTGATGTCATGCAAAACTTTCACAATACTTATGTAGACAATTTTTTTCTTTAATGATTCTGGGCTTCCTGTCTGGCTTAAAATTTCCCCCTCACGAAATAAATGTCATATCACTATTCTTTAAAAAATTCCCTCTAAGTGTTTGTTTCACATATATATACATATATATGTAAAATATTTATTTAAGTAATCTCTACCCCCAAAGTGGGGCTCTAACTCATGACCCCCAGATCAAGAGTTGCATGCTCTTCCAGCTGAACCAGCCAGGCGCCCCTGTTTTGTATATTTTTATATCTTTAATTCTTCTGGAATTTATTTTTGAATGTGGTATGGTTCTAGCTTTGATATATTATAAATATTCAATTAAACTAGGATAATTTATCAAACTACTGTTTTACCACTGGGCTGTTTGCCATCTTTGCTTTATAGTAGGTTCTACTTCTAGATTCCATCCTCGGTTACTCAAATATTTGCTTGAGCTATTATAGCAGCGAAAGTTAAAATAACTCTAAAATATAGTAACTTCACAATAAGTTAAGATTTTAGCTTTTCAGTAAGTGAAATTGAAGTGTGCCTCTAAGAAAGTCTATAAAATTTCCTGGTAGAGGTCCAAAGATAACAGGAGATAAGGTATGCAAAGGGGGCTGTGTAAACTATAAGGCACTACATACAAATGTTAGCTGTTACTGTCGCAAAAATGAACACACAGAAAAATAATCTTGGGCTTGGAAGGCTGTACTTCTGCTTTTATGACCATTAATATAGCAGGACTTGAAGAACCAGCTGTGAAGCAGCCAATCTAGCAACTCCATCTCCAGAAGTGGAGTGACAGAAGAAGGGGGAAAAGCGATGGGCTGCGCCCAGTCAGCGAGGAGTCAGTTCAAAGTTCCAGAACGGAATTCGGGAGAGGGACTGGGAAGCGAAGGCCAACAAGGAAATCTAGAGCAGAGGGGTGTCTCGGGAGGGGGCTACGAAAGACGGGGCAGGTGGCGGTTCTCTGCTGAAGGCGGCCTGTTGGAGATCCCCAATCCCACTATCTTCCAGAAGCCACAAAGAGGAGCCGAAACGGCGAGCAGTAGCGTCCCGGGAGGGCAGAGAGCCCGAGAGAACTAGGCGGCAGCACCGCCTCTCCCTCTGCCCTGCCGGGCCAGTCCCGCAGGTCTGGCGGCGGCCGCTGCGGGGCCGGGGATTGGTCCGAGCAGCGCGCGGGGCGGGGCGAAGGTTGCTGGAAGGCCAGCCGGGGAGGTGGGCGCGCGCGCGGGCACGGCGGCGGCGCGCGCGTGCTCCGTCGGTCGGTGCGGCGGCGGCGGCAGAGCGGGCCATGGCTGTGGGTGGCGGGCCAGTGTAACGCCGCGCGGGGCAGGCGGGAGGCGACCGGGAGAGGCAGGGATGGGGGTGCCTCAGCGGGACGGTCGCGGTGGCCTGGGCTGCTGACCGCGTAACCGGAGCTAGGAGTCTGCGGCGGCGGAACACCGGGCAGGTGAGAGCGGCGGCGCGGGACCCGGATGCGGCGCAGCCGAGTGGCGGCGCGGTCGCGGCGGCGGGTGAGGTGCCCCCGCGCGGGCGGGCGGCGCGCTCTAGCCCGCCACAGCCTGCGGCGCCGGCGAGTTGTGTACCCGCGGCGCGCTTCCTGCCGTCGCGGAGGACACCCGCCCGCCGGCCTGCGGGGGCGCTTCGCTCGACTGCGGCCCTCCCGGGGCTCTCTTAGGTGAGCGGCGCTTCCTGGCCACAGGGCGGCCGAGACGCGACCGGTAGCCCCGGCCGCTGGCGCTTTTGGTGGCGTTCCTGAAGGGCCCTCTCTGGAGAGGCGGCGCCCTCGCCCTGTCTCTCCTCCGCCTTTGCGGACGTCCCCGCGGCTTCTCCACCCTCAGGTGCCTTTTTGTGTAGAAGTGCATTTTAGGGGCGGGGATCCTGGGCTGTTGGGGTACGGTCGTGTTTTCAAATTCCACCGCCTCCACTGACCAGCCCTGGGACCTTGGGCCCAAGTGTCCCGATTTGTTAATGGGAATAATAATAATACGTACTTCACAGGGTTGTTTTGAGGATAGGACCGGATGATGTGCATGACCGATCAGCCAGAGCTCGGTAAGTGGTAAGCTATTAGGAGCAACCCTGGTGCAGCATCTTTTCTCGTTAGCCATTGCTGATTCCAGGCTGCGGGTGTACGTTTGGGGGCACATTTATTTACAGACTGCTCTGGTGTTGCAGTAACCTCCACTGAAATTGCCTAATATTGGAGACTGTTCTCTTACAGTGGCCAAAATAGAATCGTCTATTTCCCATACTAGAATCTTGTAGTCTCTTTCTTGCTAAGGCTTACTTGGGCTACCTGTCTCAGGTGCTGAGTGGCAATTGTTGAAATAAGACCGAAAGAATTTTAGGATTCGCTTAGGATGGAAAATGGTGGGACACACAAACTGGAAGTGCTTTGCAGTTTAAATAATCTTAAGTCACACTTAACTGTCACTTGTTACAGAGTATAAACACACGAGGAATATGGAAACAGACTCATTTTTCTGCGTTGCTACATCCGAAGGGAGTGACAAGTGCTTTTGTAAACATCATTGTGGGTAGTGTTAGTGTCTGGTGAAGTCATCATAATTAAATTAGATGAGTACTTACTTTGAAGCACTGAGTGAATGTTTGGAAATGTGATTCCTAATAAAATCATCTCCGAGTCAGTATTCTCAGCAGTTCATTAATCATTTGGGGATTTTTATGCAACGCTGTAAGGTTTTTATGGTAAAAGCAGAACTGTTTAAGTCATGATAATGTAGCATAAGACAGTGGTCAGGATAAAGATCTTAGTTTCAGAAGGCAAGTGTAGAAACAAGTAATAATCATAAGCTTTAAAAATGAAAATTGTATTCACTAAAGCAAAAATGACTAACAACAAAAAAACTTTGTTTTACACCCCTGATTCATACTCTGATGAGGATCTTTGACCTTCAGGGTGTTTTTTAGAAGTGTAGAAAATTGAGTTGTCTTTTAATTTATTGCCATTTTGCACCTCTTGACTGTGTTTTCTACTTTGTAAAGAGACTCATCCACAGAGACTTTGATTCAACGTATTTTTGAATGTGAACAAAATACACAGAAAAAAAATTAAAATTAGACCTTGTAATCTAAGATACGTTCTTCCTAAATTGTGATTTTTCCTCTTGTCTCACTTTAGATTGGTGAACCTGACAGTAGAAGCCCTACTGTGCTAGCTGCTGAAAAGGCTAGGGGTCAGAAGTCCCATCTTGCTTCGTTCTAGGCCTGGACTTGGGTCCCTAATAGCTGGGGCTTTGGGGATGTCACTCAGTCTTTTTGGTTTTGCCTTAGTCTTTTTATTTATAGAGTTTGAGTGGGTGTGTGTCACAAGGTTTGGGAGGGTGGTGATGGACTAGTGAATCACATTATATAGAAGAACCTTCCAGGATACTGCACTTTTATGGTTTCCTTCTCTTCACTCCCTTTCTCTCCTTTTGTTGATTTTTCCTTCTCCCTGAATTCAAAACATCCTAATGCCTTAGCGCTTCCAAGCCATTCCCTCAACTTAAAAAAAAAACTTTTTTTAAAGTAAGATCTGTGCCCAATGCAGGGTTTGAACTCACAACCCCAAGATCAGGAGTCGCATGCTCTGCTGCCTAAGCCAGCCCAGTGCCCCTATCCCCTCTACTTTTTTCTTTTCTTAAAAAAATTTTTTTTGAGTGTAGTTAACACACGGTGTTACATTAATTTCAGGTATACCACCTAGTGATTCAACAAGTGTATACATTACATAATGCTGTGCTCACCACAAGTGTGGCTACCATCTGTTGCCATACAATACTATTACAATATCACTATGTTCCCTCTACTGTTTTTCTACCTGTACTCTCTCCAGGTGATCTCATCATGTCCACTGTCCATGTGCTGTTGACGTTCAGATTTTTTTTTTTTAATATTTTTAAACGTTTATTCATTTTTGACAGACAGAGCATGAGAGGGGAAGAGGCAGAGAGAGGGAGACACAGAATCTGAAGCAGGCTCTAGGCTCTGAGCTCTCAGCACAGAGCCCGACACGGGGCTCGAATTCACAGACTGAGATATCATGACCTGAGCTGAAGTCGGATGCTCAACCGACTGAGCCACCCAGGCGCCCCCCCCCCCCCCTTTTTTTTTTTTTTTTAATATTTTTAAATGTTTATTCATTTTTGACAGACAGAGCATGAGAGGGGAAGGGACGTTCAGATTTTTTAAAAGGTTTATTTATTTTGAGACAGCGAGCAAGAGTGTGGTGAAGGGAGTGGGAGAGACAGAATCCCAAGCAGGCTCTGTGCTATCAGAGCAGAGCCTGATGTGGGGTTCGATCTCACAAACTGTGAGATTGTGATCTGAGCTGAAATCAAGAGTTGGACTCTCAACTGACTAGCCACCCAGGTGCCCGACGCTCAGATTTTTATCTTCAGTCCTGAACTTTAGATTTCTTTTACTGCCTTTGTGGTATCTTCACTCCATTTGCCTTTAGGCATCCAAAACTGAACATGTTCAGAGTGGAGCTCTTGATTTGTTTCTCAGCCTTTTCCTTCCTCAGCACCCCTCTGCCCTCCTCCTCCACCCCCGTTAAGTGAAAAATCTGGTGGTCATTCTTAATTCATCCCTTTGCCTCACTGCGCCTCCATTCCCCACATAATCAGTCCTTCAGCAAACCCTGTCAATTTTACCTCCAAAATACATTTCAGGTATATTTACTTCTTTGTTTTTATTGCCACCAACCCATTTCTTCTTGGGCAGTAGCTTCTTACCTGGTCTCTTGCCTCTGGTCTTGCTTTGCTGTTTCAAATAGTGATCAGAGTGATCTTTACTCACTTTCCTGCTTCAGTGGCTTATTACACTAAGAAGTAAATCCATACTCTTTACTTGCATTTTCTGCTATTATCTTGCTTATTTACTTATTTATTTGTTATGGCTTTTTCCCCCTTCGGCATACTCTAAACTCTCTGAGGGCCAGGATCTTGTCTGTCTTCTATATTGGTATTCTTGGTAACCAGAACAGTGCCTAAAACATTTAATTAATGTTGAATGAATGAATGTGTGAATGAAATAAGTCAGTCTTTTTTTTTTTTTTTAACGTTTATTTATTTTTGAGACAGAGAGAGACAGAGCATGAAGGGGGGAGGGGCAGAGAGAGAGGGAGACACAGAATCGGAAGCAGGCTCCAGGCTCTGAGCCATCAGCCCAGAGCCTGACGCGGGGCTCTAACTCACGGACCGCGAGATCGTGACTCGAGCTGAAGTCGGACGCTTGACCGACTGAGCCACCCAGGCGCCCCCAGTCTTTTGATTATAAGTTCAGCATGTGTTGAACAAACTTATTCTTTTTGGTCCCAGATTTGTGCAAATAAGGAAGTAATCAGAGGGCCTAGAGGTATTCTGTTAGGCATCCTTATTCCTCAGTCTTGGTTAAGGGGTGCTGTACCTCCTGAAGAGGCTAGACATTAAGCCACTAATAACAACAAATGTGATTTTTATTCATTGTATACTGGTTCATTAGTATTTTTGTAAATAAGGAACCAAACAGGTTTTCCAGGCTTGTGTTCTTTTGAGACATTGAATTTTGGTCTTGACTGGAGGGGATTGGTTCTAGAATGTGATACTTTCATTTAGTATTGCATACCAAATCCGATAGGGTAGCAGTTGGAATGTTTGCAGAGAGCAGGTGTGTTTATTTCAATTACACTATTTAAAAAAACAAAAACAAAAACGGAGACCCCTGATCCTCTGTGTGTGTGTGTGTGTGTGTGTGTGTGTGTGTGTGTATGTGTGTATCCATCCTCTCAACCATTTGATTTGGAATTATCATGTCTTGGGGATAAATTCTTACCATTTGGTTTCTTTCTTTCTTTTTTTTCAGGATTTTATTTTTGAAGCATGGGATTCTGTCTCTCCCTCTCTCTCTGCCTTTCCCCCACTTGAACTCTCTTATTCAAAAGAAATAAAATATTAAAAAAGAGTGTATAATTCCATTGTCAGAGTAGAAATAGAGAAAAAATATGTTGGAGGAGAAAAGCTTAGATTAGAAGAATAATGCTGACTTAACATTTAGTGAAAGAGAAGAAGAAAAGGAACAATAGGTGAGAATATCATCAGTTTTTTTGGCTGACATAAGACAACTTCCCTTATCACTCCTCTTACCTCTCACTGCCCTCCCCAGATTTTGTCACCTGGATTTTTTTCCCTCTCCTCACTCTTCATTCCCTGATTGGTATGGGCTCTTTTTCTAAGGAGTACCTGTGAGCCTTCAGTAGTTTAATGTCTGCTGTAATGCTTTGAGAGGAAACTATCCTTTTCTTGAAGAGGCCTTTCTTCTCCTAGTCAAGGTCTGTCTGCCTACATTTTCTAGCCATTGGGTCCAGCTTTCTCTTTAGACTGGCTCCAAACTGGTGCACTTCCTTTTTAAGTTGTTGTTCTACCATAGATTCCATAGTAGCCTTTATGTTATCTCCAGGTTAAATAGTTCTGAGTCACAAGCTTCTAGTTGAGAGAGAGAAAAATGAAAGGGATTAGATGTGTGGTTGGGTGTGTATAGTGTGTTTGTTCTAGTTGCTCTGATAATGCAGATTGTGTCTCTAATTTAGACCTTTCTTTTTCAATAGGCTTGTTTATTATTATTCATTAAATAAACACTTTTTATATAAATTTCATATAAATATATAATTTTTGTATAATATATGATGTACAGTAAATATATAATACACTTTTAGATACATATTTTTAAATATTAAAATCAATTATTATTATATTATCCACAATCAGCATGGAGGCAGACATGGGGCTGGATCCCAGGACCCTAGGATCATGACCTGAGCCAAAATCAAGAGTCGGACACTCAACTGACTGAGCCACTCAGGTGCCCCTATTTTTTTAGATGACCAAAGAGATTTTGATAAAAAGGCATTTCTAAAAGAGGATGACATTGAATTAAAAAAAATTTATATACAGTAAAACTCTAATTTTTAAAATTAATTGAAAATGTTTTCAGTACAGTTAATGTACAGGGTATTAGTTTTAGGTGTACGGTGTAAATGATTAAACAATTGTATTCATTACTCAGTGCTCATTGTGATAAGTATAATCTTTATTGCCTATCACCTAATTTCACCCATCTCCCACCCACCGCTCCTCTGGCGACCATCAGTTTGTTCTCTGTAGTTAAGTCTGTTTCTTTGGTTTGTCAAAACTTAATTTTTTTCAGGGCGCCTGGGTGGCGCAGTCGGTTAAGCGTCCGACTTCAGCCAGGTCACGATCTCACGGTTCGTGAGTTCGAGCCCCGCGTCAGGCTCTGGGCTGATGGCTCAGAGCCTGGAGCCTGCTTCCGATTCTGTGTCTCCCTCTTTCTCTGCCCCTCCCCTGTTCATGCTCTGTCTCTCTCTGTCCAAAAATAAATAAACGTTGAAAAAAAAACTTAATTTTTTTCATATACAGCCCTGAGGGTTTTTTTTTTTTTATTATTAAATGTTTATTTATTTTGAGGGAGAGAGAGTATGAGCCAGGGAGGAGCAGGGAGAGAGGGAGAGAGAGAATCCCAAGCAGGCTCCATGTTGTCAGCGCAGAGCTTAACATGGGGTTCAAATCTCACAAACCCTGAAATCGTGACCTGAGCCAAAAATCAAGAGTCAGATGCTTAACCGACTGAGCCACTCAGGCGTTCCCCTCCTGAGTTTTAACACATGCATAGATTTTTGTAATTATAGCCACCACTAACAGTATACAGAACAATTCCAACACCTCAAAGAATTCCCTTGTGTTGCTCCTTTGTAGTCCTCTCCCTTCTCATTCTGAGCACTTGGATTCATTTTATTTATTTATAAAAATATTTATTCATTTTTGAGAGAGAGCGAGACAGAGGGTGAGTCGGGGAGAGGCAGAAAGAGAGGGAAACACAGAATTCGAAGTAGGCTCTGAAGCAGGCTCCAGGCTCTGAGCTGTCAGCATGAAGCCTGACCCAGGTCTCAAACCCATGAACCATGAGATCATGACCTGAGCCGAAGTCAGATGCTTAACTGAGCCACCCAGGCGCCCTTATTTGTGTTTTAAAGAGAAAATTTTTCATGGCTAGAATATGTTAGAACTAGAATGAGTGGATAACTGATCACCCTAATTGTTGGTTTTCTTTTGGAAATATAAATGAGATAATTCCAGTCTTCAACATGCAATAAACTAATTATCCTTGTAGATGAAGGAATGTTTATAAAGGCTTTAAATTAAAAAAATACTGTATAACTTCTGAAAACTGTCAAGTGAGGTGAATCCCATAATGTCAGCTTATATAAAGGACCATCTAAGAGAATTTGGAGGCTAAGTCTGTGATAATAATGGATTCATCTCTCTGGTAAATCTAGACTTCCCATTTACTGCTCTTGGCAGGGTTAGCTGGAGATTAATTTTGCCAAGGATTATGTTATGAAGTCTCAGTTTTTCTTCCTAACTTCTCTCTAGCATTGTCACTTTCTGCTAGCCTACTTTTTCCTAGCACTTAAAGTTGTTTTTAGCCTAGGGATTGAAGGGAGGATATGCTATCTGTATAACTATGGTGTGTTGCAAATGTAGCTTTCATTTATCTTATATATATTAGTTTCAACCTAAAGCAGTTAATAATGTAGAAACTTCATCATTTCCTTACAAAATTCACAAATCCTTACCCTGAATCCTGGCTTCAGGATCTGTTTTCCCCCACCTCTTCACCAAGAATGCATACCTCCTCATTTCCTGCAGTATTTAAAGCAGTTCGCTTGAGGTTATTATCATTGCCCTTTTAACTGGTGTATTTACTGCTGGACCATCCCCTCTGTTGTGGTATTGCTAGAGCCAGGTCTGCAACTCACAGTCCTCTGGTGCAAGCTAGGAAGAACTGACATGCTTGTTCCTGACTCTAGCTTGTCCTCCCCTGGTGCTGGAATCACTTGGGAGACCACCAGGCAAATGCTTACTTGTCTTCAGGGGAAATGCGATCCTGATTATCCATGCCTTCAGGAGAAGGATTATGTGGATTAAAAGAAATCCATGAGTAATCCAGAAGCTTTATTTAAACTGCAGTTTAACCACATTCCTGACGATAGTTTTTCCTTGCATTTCTAATAACTGTAATATTTACTAATTTCGTATCTATCTCCTACCATATAGAAGTATTGGCAATTGTGAAGTAGGGAAAGGATGGGAGGGGTCAAAGGAATTAGATAATGAACAGGCTTTGCCCTACATAATTTGGTGTTGACTGGGTGGTTTAACCACAGTGCTTACTAGACCTCGAAGACCTGAATTCCATGAATTCCTTACCTGCTGAGCCACTGGAAGAAATTTGAGGTGACTGTCAACAAAAGGGCAAACTCCATTTTGAGACATTTGCTCCTTACTAGTTTAAATGATTGAGCTTTCATGATTTAAATAATGAGTACTTCAGACCATCAGAATTATAAGTTTAATGCAATTTGAAGTTTTCTTTAATGTTTATTTAAAAATTTAACTTTTCAACAATTTTCAGAGGAATTAAACTGAAAAACTGCAGTTTGAAATAGAGATTGTCTCTCTCTCTCTTTTTTTTTTTTTTTGGAGTTTATTTTGAGAGAGAGAGAGAGCTGGGGCAAGAGCAGGGGAGGGGCAGAGAAGAGAGGGAGAAAGAGAATTCCAAGCAGGCTCCCCACACTCAGTGCGGAGCCTGATACAGGGCTTAGAGTCAACAAACCATGAGATCATGACCTGAGCTGAAACTAAGAGTGGGATGCTTAACGGACTGAGCCATCCAGGTGCCCCGAGATGCTCAGTTTTTGTAGCCAGACCACTTACTACTACCTCTGACAAGTTACTTACACAGTAATTAATTTCTATTAAAAAAAAATTTTTTTTAACATTTATTTATTTTTGAGACAGAGAGAGACAGAGCATGAACGGGGGAGGGTCAGAGAGAGGGAGACACAGAATCAGAAACAGGCTCCAGGCTCTGAGCTGTCAGCACAGAGCCCGACGCGGGGCTCGAACTCACGGAGTGCGAGATCATGACCTGAGGTGAAGTCGGCCGCTTAACCAACTGAGCCACCCAGGCGCCCCTAATTTCTATTAAACCGTTGAAATATGGTC
This sequence comes from Prionailurus bengalensis, assembly GCF_016509475.1. Lineage (NCBI taxonomy): Eukaryota > Metazoa > Chordata > Mammalia > Carnivora > Felidae > Prionailurus > Prionailurus bengalensis. The sequence goes on from NC_057350.1 coordinate 125,370,720, forward strand.
AGTTAAAATTCTGTATTTTTTTTTTTTTTTGGTGCAAAAATGTGTTATTAAAGCATGAGGACAGGGCCCATGGGCAGATAATAGCTGCCTAAAATTTTGTACTCTTGAACTACCAATTTAGTGTAGGTCTTGTATTTATATACTAATAAAAGCAGTGTTTATAAATCATTACAAATTGCTGCTGTTATGTTATCTGAACAAAAATTATAATTTGTTAGCTAAAACTTACCTCTCCAGTTGTATATTTTATTTTATTTTTTTTATTAAAAAAAAATTTTTTTTTCAACGTTTTTTATTTATTTTGGGACAGAGAGAGACAGAGCATGAACGGGGGAGGGGCAGAGAGAGAGGGAGACACAGAATCAGAAACAGGCTCCAGGCTCTGAGCCATCAGCCCAGAGCCCGACGCGGGGCTCGAACTCCGGGACCGCGAGATCGTGACCTGGCTGAAGTCGGACGCTTAACTGACTGTGCCACCCAGGCGCCCCTCCAGTTGTATATTTTAAAAAAGTTAGGTTTCTGATCCTCTTGTAGTTCATAAGCGTGATGATTGGGTGTTCATGTTGTTGTGTGATATGTGCCTCCCTTAAACCTTGTTACGACCTTGGCACATTGCCCGTCTGACATAGGGAAAAAAAAAAGGTTCCATATTTATCAGCTAGATACATACATATATATATGTATATATTATATATACATATATATATGTATGTGTATATATATTATATATACATATATATATGTATGTGTGTATATATATGTGTGTGTGTGTGTGTGTATATATATATATATTATTCCCCTTAATTGAGATTCATTATGGGTAGTTTTTTGGGGGGAGGGGTGTCCTGCGGGACAACCATCTGGGATTCTCTTAATATGTTTATTTTTTGCTAGAGAGCCTAAGGAAATATCCATAGGAGTAGATAGATGATAGTTAGTTTTGACAAGGTGGTGATCAATTGAAATTATTTTTGGGGTTTTTTTTTTTTTTGGTGGTTAGGAAACTTTCACATTTTCATTGAAAATCATTGGTTGTCTTAAGTCTTAGTATACTTTACCCACCATTTCATTATTAATATTTTTCCTAAGTAATTGGTATTGTTCTGGGTTTTAGGTGCTGATTCTACCTACAAGAAATGTCTACTGTGTGTGTGTGTATGGTAGCTATGTATGCCATATCAACCAGCAGCAATGATTTCATCCTTAACTTGTGAAGAAGTTATGATTTCTTTAATTCTGTATATTGTCACCTATTTCCTTTCTTTTTCTCTTTCTTCCTTTCTTTTCTTTTTTTCTCCTCTTTTCTTTCTTTCTTTCTTTTTTTTAAAAAAAATTTTTTTTTTTTTTAATGTTTTATTTATTTTTAAGACAGAGAGAGACAGAGCATCAGTGGGGATGGGGCAGAGAGAGAGGGAGACACGGAATCGGAAGCAGGCTCCAGGCTCTGAGCCATCAGCCCAGAGCCTGACGCGGGGCTCGAACTCCCGGACCGCGAGATCTTGACCTGGCTGAAGTCGGACGCTTAACCGACTGCGCCACCCAGGCGCCCCTCTTTCTTTTTTTTTAAAGTAATCTCAAGCTCAACGTGAGGCTCGATTTACAACCTGGAAATCATGTGTCACATGCTTCACCAATTGCTCCATCATTTTTTGTCATTTAAAGTTGTGGCTGTCAATATAGCCCATTAGAAAAACCACTCTTTTGCCTCTGAAGGAAGGTTGGCCCAAGGAATGGAAAGAACCTTCTATTTGAATATGTTCAAGTATGTAATACCTTTTGTACCATATGAAATTCAGAAAATAAGGGGAGAAGAAAAAAAAAAGAACTTGCTCTTTGTGCTTACTATATGGGATTAGACTATAATAGTAGTTAACATTTATTGGATGCTTACTTACATGCCATGTTATGCTTAGTGGCCTTCCTAGATTTTATCTTCATAAACTTGTAATGAAGGTAGTGATGATATCCTTGCTTAAGAGATAAGGAAACTGAAGCTTTGGGGGATGTTAACATGCCAAGCATCACATAGTTGAGGAAAAGTCAGGTTTCAAACTCAGATCTGACTCTAGAATTTACGTGTATTTTTCTTTCTTTCTTTCTTTCTTTCTTTCTTTCTTTCTTTCTTTCTTTCTTTCTTTCTTTCTTTCTTTCTTCCTTTCTTTCTTTCTTTTTAAGATTTTATTTTTAAGTACTCTCTACACCCAACATGAAGCTTGAACTTACAACCCTGAGCAAGAGTGTTTTGCTCCACCTGCTGAGCCAGCCAGGTGCCCCTAGAATTTATATTTTTAACTGATTGCATCATACAGTTCTTTATTTTTTAGGTCCTTCAGAGGAAGGTTAGAAGATACTATATAAGTTTAAAGTGTTGTGTTTTTTTTAGTGTAATAATCACCACCTTCATCTTACACTACCTGTGTAGTATTTGGAAACAGGATGCAATTTTCTGTTCATTGAACCTTTAACCTTTTTTTTTTTAATTGAAGTATTAGTTTCAGGTGTGTGTGTGTGTGTGTGTGTGTGTATATATATATATTCAACAATTTAATACATTACTCATTGCTCACCATGATAAGTATAGTCTCCATCTGTCACCAAGCAATGTTATTACAGTATTATTGATTGTATTCCATATGCTGCATTTTTCACCTCCTTGATTTATAACTAGAAGTTTGTGTCTTTTAATCCATTTATTTTATTTATCCCCCCACTCACCTCTCAACCATTAACTTTCTTTTTCTAACTACTCTTAAATAACTTGATATAGATATAGCCTAGTTTTATTGTACGAGTTATGAGTTAAAAAATTGGGGCTCCTGGATAGCTCAGTTGGTTAAGCGTCAGACTCTTGATTTCAGCTCAGGTCATGATTGAGCCCTGTGTTGGACTCCCCAGCTGGCAGTGCAGAATCTGCCTAGGATTCTCTCCCTGTTTCTCTGCTTCTCTCCTATTCTTGCTCTCTTGTTTATCTCTCTGCAAATAAATAAATAAACGTTAAAAAAAATAAATTATTTGATGTAGTATGCCTTTGTTTTGAATGTATAAAAAGCTTTGCTTTTGCCTTGGCTTTATAGTTAGAAAGTATGTGGTTTTAGGGGTGCTTAGATGGCTCATTCGGTTGAGCATTGACTCTTGGTTTTGGCTCAGGTCTTGATCCCAAGGTTGTGGGATCCAGCCCTGCATTGTGCTCCGTGCTGAGCATAGAGCCTGTGTAAGATATTCGCTCTCTCTCTTTTGCCCTCTCCCCGACTTTTCCCCCTCCTCATGATCTCTTTCTTTCTCTTAAAAAAAAAAGAAGAGAAAAAAAAGAAACCTGTGGTTTTATGCTTTGTTATATATATGTAGCTAACAAAAATACTTAATGTATGATCTGGTATTATTAGATGTTCTAGTAAGCAGGTGTAGATCATCTTTTTTTTTTAAAAAAATTTTTTTTTCAACGTTTATTTATTTTTTTGGGACAGAGAGAGACAGAGCATGAATGGGGGAGGGGCAGAGAGAGAGGGAGACACAGACTCGGAAACAGGCTCCAGGCTCTGAGCCATCAGCCCAGAGCCTGACGCGGGGCTCGAACTCCCGGACCGCGAGATCTTGACCTGGCTGAAGTCGGACGCTTAACCGACTGCGCCACCCAGGCGCCCCAGGTGTAGATCATCTTTACAGAATTTTCAAATACGAAAACTCTGAAGTATTTTTTCCTCTCCTGCCTAGGTAATTTGTTGGGTGCTATATTGAAACATCTTGCTAAACTTGATCCTAAAGTGTTGGGAATAGAGGAAGGTAGACATAAATTTACTTTTGTTTCATGAATTTACTTTTGAATAAATGAACCAATAGATTACAGTTATTAATCCTTTAATTAAAAAAATGAATAGATAAGCATTACATTTGTGCTGTTTGGCCTCCCCCCTCCCCCACATTCACATGAGAAAAGAATGTGAGCATGAACATTATACCTATCATTAATAGTATTCAGACACATAGAAGGGGATGCTCATTTTGTGAGTTGGAGTCCCTCTTGTTGGCATGGAGCCCACTTTGGATGCTCTGTCCCCCACCTCTCCCTCCCCCACTCAGTTGCGTGTTCTGTCTCAAAAAGGAGTAAACATTTATTAAAAAAAGTTTAAAATTCTGTCACATGGTTGTAATGCAATTTAATAACAAAAGTATTCAACAAAAGCTTAGTTAGATAAGATTAAACTTACTTTGCTGTTATGAATAACCTTATAGTGAACATCTTTGAACTGAATCTTTGGATACAATCATTATTTCTTAGGTATGACACATGAAGACTTGGAATTGCGTTTGAATATCACATTTCCTCTTTTTATTTTTTTTATTATTTTTTTAATTTCCTTTTTTTAAATTATATAAATTGCAGAGGTTGGAATTATATAGGGAAAGGGAAACTAATGTATATTGCATCGTGAATGGTAGATAGTCCTAATCTACACAGTGTGCATAGCTCTTTAGCGATCTGCACAGAAGTATTCTAAAACCAATCATTTTCCTTTCATCTATTTCTGTACTCAGTGGACTTGTTCAGTTTTTATTCGGTGTCTCAGCCATTAGGTGTATATGAAAAAGTTCTTTACTTTTTTCTATATAAGCCTTTTATCTGTTCTCATTTAATTTTGCTATTTATTTTTTTAAAGATGTCATTTTTTTTTCTTTTCTTTTTTTTTTTTTTAATTTTTTTTCAACGTTTATTTATTTTTGGGACAGAGAGAGACAGAGCATGAACAGGGGAGGGGCAGAGAGAGAGGGAGACACAGAATCGGAAACAGGCTCCAGGCTCTGAGCCATCAGCCCAGAGCCTGACACGGGGCTTGAACTCCCGGACCGCGAGATCATGACCTCGCTGAAGTCGGACGCTTAACCGACTGCGCCACCCAGGCGCCCCAAAGATGTCATTTTTTAATGTAATCTCTACACTCAGTGTGGGGCTTGAACTCATGACCCCTAGATCAAGTGTTGCATGCTCTTCCAACTGAGCCAGCCAGGTCCCCCTCTAAATTTATTTAATTTTAATTGAAGTACAGTTGGACATATTAGTTTCATGTGTACAATATAGTAATTCAACAATTATATACATTATGAAATGCTCACCAAGATAAGTGTAGTTACCATATAACACTGTACAGAGTTATTACAATATTAATTTTAACTCCAGTGTGGTTATCATACAGTATCGTACTAGCTCCAGGTATAGAGCTATTACAGTATTAATGACTGTATTCCCTATGCTGTGCTTTTCATCCTGTGACTTTTTTTTTTTTTTTTTTATAACTGGAGGTTTGTATCCACTTCCTTAACCTATTTTGCCAATCCCCTTTACCTATCTCACCTATCCCCCAACCTCTACCCTCTGGCAATCCCTAGTTCTGTGTATTTATGAGGAGTCTGTTGCTCGCTCTTTTGTTGTTGTTTTGTTTTTTAGACTTCACATATAAATGAAACCATACGGTATTTGTCTTCCTCTGACTTATTTCACTTAACATAACAACCTCTAGGTCAATCCACGTTGTCATGAATGGCAAAATTTCATTCTTTTTAATGGTTGAGTAATCTTCCTTTTTGTATATATACTATATCTTTATCCATTCATCTATATCAGTGGGCTTTTAGGTTGCTTCCATACCTTTGCTATTATAAATAATGCTGTAGTAAACATGGGGTGCATATAGCAGTTTTGTTTTCTTTGGGTAAATACTCAGGAGTGGAATTACTGGATTGTATGGTATTTCTATTTTTAGTCTTTGGAGGACCCTCCATGGTGTTTTCTGCAGTGGCTGTACTAATTTACATTCCCACTGACAGTGCACGAGGGTTCCCTTTTCTTCACATCCTTACCAACACTTACTATTTTTTATGTTTTTGATACTAGCCATTCTGATTAGTGAGATTGTGGTTTTGATTTGCATTTCCAGATGATTAGTGATGTTGAGCATCTTTTCATAATGTCTGTTGGCTGTCTGTATGTCTTTGGAAGCATGTCTATTCAGGTTCTCTGCCCAATTTTTAGAAAATTTTATTTATGAACTGAACATTTAAGATTTTATTTATTTATATTTTTTTAAGACTTATTTTTTATTTTTGACAGAGAGATAGAGTGTGAGTGGGGGAGGGGCAGAGAGACAGGGAGACACAGAATCTGAAGCAGGCTTCAGGCTCTGAGCTGTCAGCAAAGAGCCTGATGTGGGGCTCCAACTCATTAGCCTCAAGATCATGACCTGAGCTGAAGTTGGACACTTAACCAACTGAGCTACCCAGGCGCCCCAAGATTTAAGTAATCTCTACACCTAAAAAGTGGAACTTGAACTCACAACCCCAAGACTAAGAGTCACATGCTCTACCAACTGAGTCAGCCAACTACCTCTCTCTGCCCATTCTTTAATCAGATTGTTTTTTGGTGTTGAGTTGTAAAAGTTCTTTATATATACATATTTTTAAATTTTTAGTTTTCAAAAAAAATTTTTTTTTTTAATGTTTATTTATTTTTGAGAGAGAGAATGAGACAGAGCAAGAGCAGGGGAGGGTCAGAGAGAGAGGGAGACACAGAACCCAAAGCAGGCTCCAGGCTCTGAGCTGTCAGCACAGAGCCTGACGTGGGGCTCGAACTCACGAACTGTGAGATCATGACCTGAGCTGAAGTCGGATGTTCAACCGACTGAGCCATCCAGGTGCCCCTCAAAAAAATTTTTAAGTAAGCTCTACACCCAACGTGGGGTTTGAACTCATGACCCAAGATCAAGAGTCACATGCTTCACTGACTGAGCCAGTCAGGACCCCCATGTTCTTTATATATTTTGGCTATTAACCCCTTACCAGATATATCATTTGCAGGTATCTTCTCCCATTCTTTAGGTTGCCCTTTTTGTTTTGTTGATGGTTTCTTTTGCTGTGCAAAAGCTTTTTAGTTTGATGTAGTCCCAATGGTTTATTTTTGCTTTTGTTTTCGTTGCTGGGGAGACAGATCCAGAAAAATATTGCCAAGGTTGATGTCCAAGAGATTACTACTTAAGTTTACTTTTATGGTTTCAGGTCACACATTTAGCTCCTTAATCCATTTTGAGTTTATTTTTTGTGTATGGTGTAAGAAAGTGGTTTGGTTTCATTCTTTTGCATGTAGCTGTCCAGTTTTCCCAGCACCATTCATTGAAGAGACTGTCTTTTCCCCATTGTATATTTTGCCTTCTTTGATGTAGATTAATTAATTGAGCAGGTAAGTATGGGTTTATTTCTGGCTTTCTGTTTTATTCCATTGATGTATATATGTCTGTTTTTGTGCCAGTACCATGCTGTTTTGATTACTGTAACTTTGTAGTATAGTTTGAAAACTGGGACTGGGGCGCCTGGGTGGCGCAGTCGGTTAAGCGTCTGACTTCAGCCAGGTCACGATCTCGCGGTCTGTGAGTTCGAGCCCCGCGTCGGGCTCTGGGCTGATGGCTCGGAGCCTGGAGCCTGCTTCCCATTCTGTGTCTCCCTCTCTCTCTGCCCCTCCCCCGTTCATGCTCTGTCTCTCTCTGTCCCAAAAATAAATAAACGTTGAAAAAAAAATTAAAAAAAAAAAAAAAAGAAAACTGGGATTGTGATACCTCCAGCTTTGTTCTTTGTCAAGATTGTCTTTGCTATTTGGGTTTTTGTTTTACTTTATAAATGTTAGGATTATTCGTTAGAGTTCTTCAAAAAATACTATTGGTATTTTGATAGGGATTGTGTTGAATCTGTAGAGTGCTGTGGGTAGTATGGACATTTTAACAATATTTTTTGCAGTCTTTGAGCAGGTGTATCTTTCCATTTATTTGTGTCAACTTTGAATTTTTTTCTCAGTGTCTTATAGTTTTTAGAATATAGTTCTTTCACCTCTTTGGTTAAATTTATTCCTATTTATTTATTTAAATTCCAGTTGGTTAACTTAATAGTGTAGTATTGGTTTCAGGAGTAGAATTTAGTGATTTTTATTCCTAGTTATTTTATTCTTTTTGATGCACTTGTAAATGGGATTGTTTCCTGAGTTTTCCTTCTTCTATTTCGTTGGTAGTGTATAAAATGCAGCAGATTTTTATATCTTGATTTGTATCTTGCAACTTCACTGAATTTATCAGTTCTAATAGTTTTTTTTGGTGAAGTCTTTAGGGTTTTCTAAATATCCTATCATGTAATCTGCAAATAATGACAGTTTTACTTCTTCCTTCCCAATTTGGATGCCTTTTATTTCTTTTTTCTTGTCTGATTGCGGTTACTAGAACTTCATTCAGTACAATGTTGATTAAAAGTGGCGAGGGGTACCTAGGTGGCTCAGTCAGTTAGGTGTCTGACTCTTGGTTTTGGCTCAGATCATGATTTCATGGTTCATGCGGTTGAGCCCCATGTTGGGTTCTACATTGACAGCATGGAGTCAGCTTGGGATTCTCTCCCTCTGTCTCCCTCCCTCTTTCCCTCTCTCACCCTCTCCCTCCGTCTCCCTCCCTCTTTCTCTCCTTCCCTCTCTCTCTTACTTTCTCCCACTTGAGTACATGCCTGTGTGTGTGCATACACCCTGGCTGAAAATAAACATTTTTTTGTAAAGGGGTGAGAGTTTTTCTCAAAATTTTTTTTGACAATAGGTTTATTGATTATACATATATATATGTGTGTGTGTATGTGTGTATATGTAATTGTGTACCATACAATTCATCCATTGAAAGTGTATAATTCAGTAGTTTTTAGTATATTCCAATACATACAAAAATCAATTTTAGAACATTTTTTATCAGTGTAAGAAGAAATCTTTTAGCTATCATTGTTCAATCCCATCTATGCCCCATCTCTAAGCAATGGCTAATCTACTTTATCTCTGTAGATTTGCCTAGTACGCAGTCTTCTGTGATTGGCTTGTTGTACTTGGCATAATATTTTTAAGGTTCATCCATACTGTAACATATATCAGTACTTTCTTTTTGCTGAATAATTCTATTTTCTTTTTAAATTTCATTACTAAATGTGATTTGCTAAGTATTATGGTTGTTAATCAGGAGATTATTCATGCCCTAGGTTTTCTTTCTGTATATCATCTGCTTGTTAACATTTTGCTACATATTCATTAAACTGTAAAAGTATTGTTAGAGAGAGGGAAATGATGTAAATTTTAAAGTGAGTTTAGTGGTACCTGGTGGCTCAGTTAGTTAACGTCCGACTCTTGATTTTGGCTCAGGTCATGATCTCACAGTTTGTGAGACAGAGTTCTGTGTCAGACTCTGCTCTGACAGTGTGGCGCCTGCTTGGGATTCTCTCTCCCTCTCTCTCTTTGCCCCTCCCTCACTGACATGTGTGTACGTGCACGTGCTCTTTCTCTCTCTCTCTCAAAATAAATAAATAAACACATACATAAAAAAAAAGTTACCTATTAATGTCCTTGGCAAGAATTTTAAAAGGGGCTTGAAACTATGGGGTAAATGAAGCAAAATTTGGAAATTAATCTAGATTTTACTTTTCATGTTTTTTCTCAGTCCCCTATTGTGTCCTATATTCCTTTGAGCTAATATTGTGTATACTATCTACACTTGAACCTAAATTAAGGACAAAGGTAATTAGCTGTAGAATTGGAGTGTTGGAGAAGACATAGTGTCATATTCAGAGCACTTCTATCCTGAAACCCAGTCCAGACTAGTTTCCCACAGAGTTTCACAGAACACCTTGAGTTGCTTTACTGTAATCTCAGGTATTTTGCCGTGTGTGTATTTTGAAGAATGGTTTCTCAGTTAACCTATGAGGCTTAAACAGACATTTAACTCTCGTGTTGTCTTTTAGAAAGAGGTTCGTTCCTGAAGTGTTTTGTTTTTTGTCTCCAATTGGCTTCTTTTTTTGGATTGTTTAGATTGGATTTGGATTGTTTTCAGTTTTGGGCTGTTATAAATAAAGCAAGTATGAACGTTTATTTTTTGTGTGAACAAAATATTTCCCTTTTCTGTGATAAATGCCAAAGAGTGCAATTACTGAGTTGTTGGGTAATTACATGTTTAGTTTTATAAGAAACTGCCATAGTCCCTTTTATCATACGAGGAGTAACACAGAATCCTTATATAAACAGATGCTAGTTGCAGTATATAAACAAATCCTAGCTGAGCTGCTGTTCTGGTTGAAGTAAGCTTGGAGTTGCACCTGCTTGATCACCACCCAGTGACTGTGCCAGCCGTGTGTGCACTCTTCTTCCAGCCTGGAACTTTATCCAAGGCTGTATAGTTGAAGTGACATTAAAAAAAAAAAAAAAAAAAAAAAGGTGGGGGGTGGGGAGTGCCTGGCCAGATCAGTCAGAAGAACACGTGACTCTTGATCTCGAGGTCCTGAGTTCCAGCCCCACACTGGGTATAGAGATCACTTAAATAAAAATTTGGGGGGGGGGAAGACTTAGGAGTGATTTTAGGCTTATTACTGGCAGAGCTGTTAATGGCACTCAGGTTTCTTGATTCTGAGTTTTTTTGTGGTTTTTATAAATCAGGATTATACTTTCATATGTACATTTTGAATGGTCAAATAGTCCCCACAAAGTTTGTGATGACAAACATAGTATTATGCTGCTCCGTTCTCTTCTAATATAATTATACCAGGGTATTTGGTATTTGTGTGTGCCCACATATATGTAAATGTATTTTTTAAAGTTTATTTACTTTTGCGCATGAGGGCATGTGAGCGAGCAGGGGAGGGGCAGAGAGAGAGGGAGAAAGAGAATACCAAGTAGGCTCCACGTGCTGACAGTGTGGATCCCATTGCCGGCCTCAAACTCACAAGAACCATGAGCTCAAGACCTGAGCCAAAATCAAGAGCCTGATGCTTAACGAACTGAGCCATTCAGGTGCCCCTAGCATATGTATTATTTTGTACTAAATTATATTCTTTTTATTTCTCCTTTATTTTTTTATTAAAAAAAATTTTTTTTAACGTTTTATTTATTTTTGAGACAGGGAGAGACAGAGCATGAACAGGGGAGGGTCAGAGAGAGGGAGACACAGAATCTAGAACAGGCTCCAGGCTCTGAGCTGTCAGCACAGAGCCCGATACGGGGCTTGAACTCAAGGACCGCGAGATCATGACCTGAGCTGAAGTCGGTCGCTTAACCGACTGAGCCTCTCAGGCGCCCCTATTTCTCCTTTATAAGACAGTATGCTATGTTAAAAGATATATATGTAATTACTTAAAATTATGTTTCCTTTGTATTATCTATAAATTTTATTGCAGTGTGGTAAGAGGATGTTATGAAATATTTATTTTACAAAAGGGAGCATTGGGTCTGACATGACTGAGCACCCCTAGAATAGATGGGATATGTTGGTGCAGTGCATGGGAAGACTCCAGTGGGAGGGAGGCTGGCATCTTGGAGTAATTGAAAGGAGACTGTATATAACTTTAGAAGAGAGAGTGAGGGGGACAGATGTGTAGGATGAGTCCAACAGGGAGGCAAGGGCCATGTGGGACCTTGTAGGAGGAAGCTTGGAGAGTTGTTTGATTAGAGCAAAAGCTGAGGAGTTTCGAGGTATGAGTGACTCAGTCAAGTGCAATTTATAGCTGAAATGGACTTAAAGATCATATAGCTTAATCATCCTGCTTTACAAATAAGAAAATGGAAATTGAGGGAATTTTCCCAAGGTGAGACAAATCATGAATGAGCTGGAGCTAGAACTTGACCTTGGTAATTCATTGTTTACACTTCACTGCCAGGCAGAGGGATTACTTTTTTTTTTTTTTAATTAATTTAAAATTTTATTTTTAAATAATCTCTGCACCCAGTTTGGGACTTGAACTCATAACCGCAAGATTACGAGTCGCATGTTCCCCTGACTGAGCCAGCCAGGTGCTCCCATAGGGATTACATTTTAGACCGTTGGGAGCATTTCAGATTTCACCAAGAGAATTCCAGGATAGAGATGGCTGTGTGCAGGCTGGAGGCAATGGGTAATAGGAAGCCACAAAGTCAGGGCCCCTAAGATTTTACCCTCTGATCAAAGTGAATCACTAAATATGAGTTCAGATCTTGACTTATGATGTTATTTAATAGTTTTTTGTGTTAGTGTGCTTGGTTTGTCTTCTAGTAAGTATGCCTGTGACTTTTTACTTCCTATATATTTTGGCTCAAATACTTTGTAAGTTATGAGTTGTACTTGTAAGTTGCCCCAGCATGAGATTTGAATTAAGCCGCCAGCTTACTAGAATCTATTACATTTATTAATATATATACCCCCAAACCGTCCACCCTCACAAAAAGTAGTATAGCATACTCATTGTTCTTTGTGTCTTTTGTTTGTCAGTTACCAATATATTTGATAGTTTTTAGGTATTGAACTGTTTTATTCCTTTCATGGCTTCTGATTATTTTGTTGTCAATATTTTTCTCTATTTGTGTATGAATGGACATTTAAATTTTATCTATAATCTTTCTGCTACAGTTTTGTCTAGTTTTATAGTGGCCAGGTATGATACAGTTTGTGCAGGATATGTGTGGAGACAGAGAAAGAGAAAGGCTATGATGCTGATAGAGCAGGGAAGGAAGATGAACAGGAGAAAATCTGGGAAAAGCTAGAAGAATGATTGGAGGGAAAAAAGGGAGAGAGGAATAAGGATAGGAGTGAAATAGCCCTGGTCTTCCCAAGGCAGTACTGAAACCCAAGACTCAACCTTTCTGTTACTGTCTTGGGACCAGACTGAGTTCATAGTTGTTTTTTTTGTTTGTTTGTTTTTTTAAAAAATTGTAATGTTTATTTATTTTTGAAAGAGAGAGAGATAGAGCACCAGCAGGGGAGGGGCAGAGAGAGAGAGAGAGAGACAGAATCCAAAGCAGGCTTCAGGCTCTGAGCTGTCAGCACAGAGCCTGACACGGGGCCTGAACCCCCCAACGGTGAGATTGTGACCTGAGCCCAAGTCAGAGGCTCAACTGACTGAGCCACCCAGGCGCCCCGTTTTTGTTTGTTTTTGTTTTTGTTTTCTTTTTTAAAGAAAGCTTGACTTTTTTTTTTTTTTTTTTTTTTTTTTTTTTTTTGAGAGCACAAGTTGGGGAGAGGAGAAGGGGCGGTGGAAGAAAGAATCTCAGGCAGGCTCCATGCTCAACCTGGAGCCTGATGTGGGGCTCAGTCCCACGCCCCTGGGATCATGACCTGAGCCAGATCAAGAGTTGGACATTCCACCAACTGAGCCACCTAGGTGCCCCCTGAAATCATCTTTATTAGCATGTTATCTTGGGCAAGTTATCTGTCCTCTGTATGCCTCCGTTTCCTCATCTGTAAAATGGGATAAATGGGATAATACCTCATCATGTGTTAATTCATACAGAGCTGTTAGTGTAGCATCCATCCACATTGAGAAAGCTTTCTGCTCCCTTTTACCTCCAAACTTTGCTCTTATTCATTTTCATCTCAGGTGTACTTTTCCCCAAAACCGTCTAGGTTGCACTAAGAGCCCCACTTTTATATCCTATACCTTTGTCTTAGCTTTCACCCCATTCTTTTGAAATTCCCGTAGCTAATTATTTACCCCTTAGGGTGGAGAACCATCTCTTGTAATGTCTTTTACAATTTAGTTTCACCCTGCATCCACCACTAAAATACTTAGCACAGTGCCTGGCATACAGTAGGCACTTGATAATGTTTGAATTAAACTGAAGAAGGCCTTGGGCCTTAGGAACATTGAACCTAGAGAAATACTTACCTTTCCACCCATTCCCCAGCCATCCACTTTCATTCCCTGAGGCAAGCAATGGCTAAAAATTCATACCCTATGGCTGCCTGGGTAGCTCATTCGGTTAAGTGTCTTGACTCTTGATTTTAACTCAGGTCATGATCTCACATTTTGTGAGATCGAGCCCTATTGGGCTCTGCACTGACAGCATGGAGCCTGATTGGGATTCTCTTTCCCTGTCTCTCTGCCTTTCCCCCATTCATGCTCTCCCTCTCTTTCAAAAAAAAAAAAATATTAAAAAGTGTGTACTCTAAATATTGTACATTGTTCTGTACATTGTAGTCACCCCACATAGAGGATGAATAAAGAGTTCTAATAAAGTCAATTGAAATACCATGTCATGGTATTTATAAATCCATTTTTTCCCAGCCCTTAATTTGATTTAGGGTACAAGACATAATAAAATAACCAGGGGGCGCCTGGGTGGCGCAGTCGGTTAAGCGTCCGACTTCAGCCAGGTCACGATCTCACGGTCCGTGAGTTCGAGCCCCGCGTCGGGCTCTGGGCTGACGGCTCAGAGCCTGGAGCCTGTTTCCGATTCTGGGTCTCCCTCTCTCTCTGCCCCTCCCCTGTTCATGCTCTGTCTCTCTCTGTCCAAAAAATAAATAAACGTTGAAAAATAAAATAAAATAAAATAAAATAACCAGCACTGTAAGACAACCTACAGTATAATGCTAAATTGTGTTTTAAAAATCCTTAAGATTCTGAGGAGACCAAGGTCAATGTGAGCTGGACTGGTGAAAGAAGACATCCTGGAAACCAGACTTGAATTTGGTCTTGAAGGACTTGATGGTGAAACTTTCTCAGTGGAGGGATGGGACAAAATCTAGACTACAGGCATTAAGGGAGCTAGTAGGGAGAGACTAATGGAGATAATGTTGGCTGTTAAGGAAGGAAAAGGAAAAGGATGGGAAGAAGGGAAAGAGGGACGAGTGAGGTATGTATGTTTCTGGAGTCAGAGGAAAGATCTGGTTGGTAGGAGGGGATTGAAAATGCTAGCAAGTGTGGTAAGTACGGGAATTAGATGCCTCAAGATGCTGGGTTTAGTTTTAATTTTTTAATTATTGATTATTGAACAGGTAATACACTTCTGTGATTCAAAATTCAAAAGGAAACAAAGCATACAGTGAAAAGTCTTTTTTTTAAGTTTATTAATTTTGAGAGAAAGTGAGAGAGAGAGAGAGAGAGAGCTAGAAGGCACATGCATGTGTGAGGGAGGGACAGAGAGAGAGGGAGAAGTGTCAAGCAGGCTTCCATGCTGTCAGAGCAGAGCTGGATGTGGGGTCAAACCCATGAACCATGAGGTCATGACCCAGCTGGAAGTAAGAGTCAGAGGCTCAACCGACTGAGCCACCCTGAAAAGTCTCCCTTCTATCTGTTGTCCAGCCACCCAGTTTTCATTACTTGAGGCAACCAGTGGTTACAAACGCGTTTTTCCTGAGTGCTTATATAAGCAAATACATATGTTTTTATATATCTCCTAACTTTTTTAAAAAATAAAAATGATAGTGTACTCCAAACATTGTTCTGAGTGTTGCTGTGTTTTGTTTTGTTTTTTCATTTAGAGACTTTGTTTTTTTTGTTTTTTTGTTTTTTTTTCAACGTTTATTTATTTTTGGGACAGAGAGAGACAGAGCATGAACGGGGGAGGAGCAGAGAGAGGGAGACCCAGAATCGGAAACAGGCTCCAGGCTCTGAGCCATCAGCCCAGAGCCTGACGCGGGGCTCGAACTCACGGACCGTGAGATCGTGACCTGGCTGAAGTCGGACGCTTAACCGACTGCGCCACCCAGGCGCCCCGAGACTTTGTTTTTTTAATAGTTGCATGTGTAGCATTCTCTTACGTGGATATACCATTATGTACCTAACCAGCTCCCTATTGGTAGACTTTTAGGTTTACAGTTTTTAGATATTACAAGCAATCCTGTAATGAATAAATAACATTTAGATTTTATTCTGAAACATTTTGTTCAAATTCTATATGATCTAAGATCTGGATTATGACCATTGAAAGAAACAAGGCAAATTGACATACTGTAATAAATGGCTCAAATTCAGAGTAGTGATTAACAAATCTATGTGTATGGATATAATTTATGTGTTTGTGGGCACTTCCACAAAGAGCTATAGGAGCCATGGAATGATTGCGTATAGTATAAAGCTTAAAAGTACAAAAATTTATTGTAAAAAGTAAGCCTCTTTTCCCCTGCATACGGATCCCTGTAATGTCCCAGTTTCTTGTATTTTGATGATCGTGTTTTTCAACATCCAGCCATGGGCAGCATCACCACTGGCCATTCTACTTGTTTTCCTGTGTAACTCCAGAAATTGCCCATCCTCTCACTACGTAAATGTTAGCTTATTTTTCTGTTGGTCTTTCTAGCTCTTTATCTCCTATTGGTCTCTTTTCAAGTCTAACTTACTCCAGAATAATTTTGAATAAATAGGTGCCAGATACCCTGAGATTCAGAGCCTTCTGTCTTCAGTCCCAGCCTTGACCAAATAGGATGATGTCAATTTAGTCATTCCTGGGGTTCCTCTGTCTGCTGAGCATGTTTAGTTATCATGTGGCTGGATGAATACACTGGTGGTACTCTGTAATGTTTCTTTTCAAGTCTGAAAAACCACTTAAGATTTTATAAACAAAGCACTGATGTGTTTATGATAGTATGTTAACCCATCTTTCTCTTAGTCTATATAAAACCTGTTGCTCTGCTGATATAATTAAGGAAATTCCGATACTTTTCATAAGGGGAAGGACAAATCCTTTTAAAATGGGAAGTGGATTTTCTAATGCTGATTTTTTTATTCCTTTTTTAAAAAAAAGTTTGTTTGTTTGTTTGTTTGTTTATTTATTTATAGTGAGCAGCAGGAGCAGGGGAGGAGCAGAGAGGGGGGTGGGGAAGAGAAAGTCCCAAGCAGGCTCTGTACTGTCAGAGCAGAGTCTGACACAGGTCTCAAACTCACAAACTGTGGGATCATGACCTGAGCTGTAACTAAGAGTTGGATGCTTAACCAACTGAGACACCCAGGCACCCCTGATTTTTTATTCTTAATGAGTTTGTTAAAGGCTACTCTCAGTATACCTAGGAAAGAAAAAGAATTCCTAAGGAATTGTGTATCTTGCATTTAATGACCAGATTACAGCTTATATTGTAGAGCTGGGTTTTTTTTTTTTTTTTTTAATGTTTATTTATTTTGAGAGACAGAGAGCTGGTGCACACATGCACAAGTGGCGGAGAGGCAGATAGAGAGGGAGAGAGAATCCCAAACAGGCTTCATGCTCAGTGCCAAGCCAGACGAGGGGCTTGGTCTCATGACCGTGACGGCATGACCTGAACTAATATCAAGAGTCAGATGCTTAACTGAGCCACCCGGGCACCTCTTGTAGAGCTATTCTTAATAGTTGATGAGATTATCAAATGAGAATAATGTTATATCCACTTAAAGGCCATAGAAGGCTTTTTGATTAGGTAATATAAAAATAAATAAAATTTAGAATATAGTGAAATTTTAGTGAACATAATGGATATTAGTTTCCTGTGACAAGAAAACTAGAAGAAACACTTATTTTCTAAACCATGATATTATGGTTCTATAACCAGTGTTCTAAGGTTTTGCCAAAGTGAATGTCTTTGTACTGGTTCTGTATTTACGGTATGTTGCTAATGCAAAAATATTCTGTGATTTTAACTACTAAAAGTTTAATAAGAGTTCTGCTTTTATTAAATTTTATAATAGGAGCTAGGAAATTATTTTGATGACTTATTTTCTAAAATACTCATGGCTTTTTCTCCAGAAGAGGTCAAATAATTTGTCAGGTTACTTGTGTTCCTATTTCCTTATCTAGAAAAAGTAGTAACATTTCTAATCTGTTTGTTGTAAGTGATTTAACAGTAAATGAGTGCTTTGCCAATATATGGAATACTAGTGAGCTGACTCCAGTCAAAATTCAGACCTTTGGAATGTCAGATTTGTTCTGCCAAGGGTTGGGGCTTTCTTGGGCATGCAAGCTACCAAGACTTCCTGAAAAGTGTGGCCAAGAGCCTCTGCATTTTAGAGCTTATTTTACAGTGTAGAGTACAGACCTAGGGAAGGAGGCCAGCTGCATTTTAGAACTTCATTTTACAGTTTAGAGTACAGACCTAGGGAAGGAGGCCATTTCTCTAGGGTGTGCAGGCTGCTCCCCTAGAGCCCCAGGCTCTTTTAGCTCTGCATTGAATTTCCCCATCACTCCTGAGAATTGTTCAAAGAGCTTTTCTCTTCATCTTGGTTAGTGTGACATCCCATCCCAACCCATCCTAAGTCTTACTGGAAAGGGATCTCTTTTTCCTTGGTGCAAGTACTTCTTCATATATCCAATTAATGGACAAACCTAAACATATTGGTTGAGCATCAAGGTACTGGGCTAGGTGTAAGTGAGAGATGCACGTATGTGTCCTATCTTCAATAATGTTATGATGTTGGTATTTAATTTGATTGGGAGGATGATATTTATTATTATTTATTATTTTAGAGAGTGAGAGAGAGTTCAAGCCAGGGAGAGGGGCAGAAGGAGAGTGGGAGAGGGAGAGAGAGACAGAGAGAGAGAACCTTAAGCAGACTCCATGTTCAGCATGGAGCTCAACACAGGGCTTGATCCAATGACCCTGGGATCATGACCTGAGCCGAAATCAAGAGTCACTTGGCCGATCAACTGACTGAGCCACCCAGTCACTCTGGGAGGATGATGTTCATTTATAAAAATGCAAGGTGGCATTGATTTGAAAATCAATGCAAATAAAGACAGGAAAATACATTTTTTCACATTCTAATTTGATTGACAAAATTTCAGGAAATTCATGAGCTGGGAATACCTGTTTGAGTCTTAGTCATCAGTCACTGGCACTCTCCCTACCTTAACACCAACACTCCTCCCCACCCATTTTTTTTAAACAGTGGGTAAATTGTCTTGTTACAGAGGTGGATACTTTTATTTAGTCAGAAGACTGGAGCAGTGGGTGTTTGTTTACAGTCTAAGATACTTTTTAGGATCTGCTTTCCTTGTTCCCTCAGGGCTGAACTTTGAAAAGGTCTAATCTAGTGTGGTCAGACCAAGTCTGAATGGTATCCTTTATTCTAACTTCTGGAATTGTTATAAATGCAAGATTTTCTTTTGTGCATTTCTGTTAGCTAAAGAACTGGCCATGGAAAAATCTGCTTTATTCACATACACCTTTTGATATTAAGGTGTATGACTATTTTCTTGTTTACTATATATTTCCTATATAGTAATACTTATTTGTGGAGTGTTTATTGAGAGGATATATGGTATATGCTGTATGAGGCACTTGGGGATGCAAAGTCGAAGGCTTTGGCATTCATGGCTTCAAGGAATTTTAAGAAAGACAAATGAACAGATAATTCTGATGTTGTGTGGTGAGTGCAAGTGATAGAGCCAATCCAGAGTATTGTGGGAGCCCAGAATGGAGCAGTGGTTCTCACAGTATGGGGGCCCTAGAGATCCCTGAGCTCATAAGGATCTGTAAGGTCAAATCTGTTTTCATAACTTAAGACATTATTTGCTTTTTTGATGTCATTTGCTTACAAATATATGATGGAGTTTTCCAGAGGCAATATAATTTGTGATATGCCAATACATTGGATACAGAAGCAGAGAAGAGAATCTAGCTGTCTTCTATTAAGCCAGACATTTAAGTAGATTTGCAGAAATATAAAGCAGTATTACTCTTTTCACTAAAAGTTTTGTTTTGAAAATTATGGTTTTTAAAGTTAAAATATGTTTAAAATGTTTTAAATAAACATTTAATAGATCTATTAATTTTTACATGGTAAATATTTTAAAATCCTTGTTTTTAACTTCATGTTCAGCAAATATTGATATAACTTAAGAGCTTTTGAGTCCTTGATAATTAAAAAAATTTTTTAAAAAATATTTATTTATTTTTGACAGAACGTGAATAGAGGAGAGCAGAGAGAGAGGGAGACATAGAATCCCAAGCAGGCTCCAAGGTCTGAGCTGTCAGCACAGAGCCCGACGTGGGCTCGAACTCATGAACTGTTAGATCATGACCTGAGCCGAGGTCAAATACTCAACCCACTGAGCCACCCAGGTGCCCCTCAATAATTTTATTTTTAAGATTTTATTTTTTTAACTAACCTCTACACCCAATGAGGGGCTTGAACTTACAACCCTGAGATCAAGAGTCACATGCTCCTCCTGCTGAGCTGGCCTGGTGCCCCTGAGTCCTTGATAATTTTTAAGAGTGTGAAGGGGACCTGCAACCAAAAAGTTTGAGAACCATTGGAATAGAAAATTTTAAACTATTTCTTTTTTTTTTTTTTAATTTTTTTTTTTCAACGTTTATTTATTTTTGAGACAGAGAGAGACAGAGCATGAACGGGGGTGGGGCAGAGAGAGAGGAAGACACAGAATCGGAAACAGGCTCCAGGCTCTGAGCCATCAGCCCAGAGCCTGAGGCGGGGCTTGAACTCCTGGACCGCGAGATCGTGACCTGGCTGAAGTCGGACGCTTAACCGTGGATCGCTCAATGTCTTGTTTGTCAGGTTGAGAAGTTTTTTCCTGCTCCTGTAGTCCTAAATAGGAAGTTTCTAAAATGTGCTCATTTCTATCCTTACATGTGAAGTACTCTAAAAAGCTGTTTTACTATGTGTATTTTTAAATATAAGGAGTTTAGAAGATTGTGTTTTTGATTTTGTGTGAATTGTTAAAGTGAAAAAGTATTCTGGACACTACCACTTAGCATTGACAACACATTAGTAATTTGCGTCTTCTGAGTCCTAGTACTACCTAAATGCAGTTTTATATTTCCTATAAAATGTAGGTTTCAATTGACCATTGTCAGTGATATAACATTTTTATAAATTGTTTTTAATATGCTAGTTATGGTTATTAGCTAATAGTGATAGAGATCTTCTGAACCAGGTGGTTAAGTTGATAGGAAAACTCAGATCCTCATTCAAATAGATGGCCAGTGAGAAAGTAGTAGCAAAGGATATATCTGATAAGGAATATATATAAAGAACACTTTTATAATTCAGTAATACAAACTTAAATAATCTAATTTAAAAGTTGGCAAAAAGTTTGAGTAAACATTTTTCCAAGGAGGTTATACAAATGGCTAATAAGCACATGAGCAATTGCTCAATGTCATTAGTCATTAAGGAAATGCAAATCAAAACATAAGAGATACCACTTTTTAGGGTGGCTGTAATGAAAACACGGACAATAACAAGTATAACATGTAGAGTTGGAACCCTCATACGTTGCTGGTTGGATTGTGAAATAGTGCAGCCACTTTGGAAAAATAGTTGTCAATTCCTCAAAAAGTTAAATATAGAATTACTGTGTGACCCAGCAATTCTACTTGTGGGTATATACTCAAAAGAATTGAAACACATGCCCGTACAAAGACTTGTACATGAATGTTCAAAACATCATTATTCACGATAGCCAAAAAGTAGAAACAACCCAGATGTCCTTCAGCTGATGAATGCGTAATGACACGTAGTTCATCCATACAGTGGAGTAGTAGTCAGCCTTAAAGAGGAGTGCAGTTACGTTTATACATGCTCCAACATGGATGAACCTTGAAAACAATGCTAAGCGAAAGAGACCATTCACAAAAGTATTTAATGATTCCATTTATATAAAATGTCCAGAATAGGCAATTCCATGGAGAATTATTTGAAATAATTTCACACTTAGAGAAAGTTTAAAAAATAACAAAGTTAAAGTTGTATGGATTAAAAGTTATCTTTCCTGGGTGTCTGCCTGGCTCAGTCGGTAGAGTGTGCAACTCTTGATCTCTGGGTCGTGAGTTTGAGCCCCACCTTGGGTGTGGAGATTACTTAAAAATAAAATCTTAGGGGTGCCTGGGTGGCTCACTGGGTTAAGTGTATGACTCTTGATTTTGGCTCAGGTCATGATCTCAGGGTTTTGTGAGTTTGGGCCTCATGTTGGCCTCTTCACTGACCCTGTGGAGCCTGCTTGGGACTCCCCTCCGACCCCCCTCCCTGTCATTTCTCTCTGTCTCTCTCAAAATAAACAAATAAACCTTAAAAAAATCTTAAAGAAAATCTATCTTTCCTCCTTTTCCAGTGGAAGAAACAAACATGTAAATAATAAATGAGAATTATAAGCACTAACAAGAATTATGAAGGTAATAAAGTGGTATAAAATGACCCAGGTTATAGCTTAACTGTGGCAGTCCACAGAAAGCCTCTTAGAAGAGGTAATTTTTGGTTGAGACATGAATGTTAGAAGGTCGCAGATAACCAGGGGCAGAACATTTGAAGCTGAAAGCACAGCAAGTATAAAAGCACAAAGTAAGGAACAAATTATGGGAGGAACAGAAAGCAAACCAGTGTGATTAAAGAGTAGTGAATGAGGAAGAGAGTGGAAGCTGAGGTCAGAGGTTGACAGATATCAGATCATATAGGGTCTCTGCAGGTTATAGGTGCAACTCAGGTAGGGTTACAATGGGATGTTTTTGAAAGGTTTTAAACAAGGAATTGGAGTTACCTGATTCATGGTCTATGAAGTACATTTTGGGTTGCTTTGGCACAGATGAACTGTAGAGAGGCTAGAGTAGAGGCCGAGAGACTGATTAGGAGGGTGTTGGAGCAAAACAGCCAAGAAGTATTGATGAGGACTTAGACAGGGACTGTGTCGGGAACAATGCAAGTGTTGAATTTGGTGTGTTTTAGAGGTAGAGCCAGTTTTTTTGATTGTTTCTGTTTGTGTCTGAGCTGGTGGATGCAGAACAGGAGGATGTCATTAGTTTACATTTTTGCATTGTGAAAATATTGAAAACAATATAAATACCCATAAACAGTGGTACATCCACATAGTGGAGTGCAGTGCACTTGTAAGAAAAGAGTGAGGAAGAGCCTTGTGAACTGATACAAAGTTATTTCCAGGGCCTACTGTTAATGGAAAAAAGTGCAAAAGCATAACTATAATGTGTTAGCCTTTTATGTAAGAAAAGAAGGAAACAGGAATATAAATATGTATTTGCACATAGGTGCCAAAATAAATACAAGAAGGATAAGCCAGAAACTACTGAGATTGGTTTCTTACAGGATTTGGGTGGAAACGGTGTAGAAGGGATGAAGGGGAAGAGAATGGAAGTAGTAGGGATAGAGAGAGGGATGCTTTTGTGAGAGTATCTTTTTGTGTTAAGTCTGAGTTTTAGAACTATATGAATGTTTAACATAATGAAAAACAAATACATAAAATCTATCTGGGTGGAAAGAAAACAGCCCAAGTGAAATAAAGACACAAACAAATGAACCTAACTGGATTTTTCTAGTAAATAACAACCACATTGAAAGGGAAAAAGAATAAAAACTAAACCAGTTAACTACACAGAATTTTGACTATACACCACAAGCTCAAAACAAAAAAATTTCTAAACAAATACTGAACTGTTGTCAGTAGAATTGTTTTTCACAGTGGTTTGAATTAAGAATTCTGTAACTACTTTACATATTTTAGGATTGAATGTGTTTACCAATATGTTGAAGATGAAGAGATTTATCACTGTGGTAAAGGGAATTGTAGGGGCACCTGGATGGCTCAGTCGGTTAAGTGCCTGACTTTGGCCCAGGTCATGATCTCACATTTTGTGGGTTCAAGACCCTCATCAGGCTCTGTACTGACAATTTAGAGCCTGGACCCTGCATCCGATTCTGTGTCTCCCTCTCTCTCTGCCCCTCCCCTGCTTGTGCTCTGTCTCTCTGTCTCAAGAATAAATAAATATTAAAAAAAATTAAAGGGGTGCCTGGATGGCTCAGCTGGTTAAGCATCCAACGGCTTAGGTCACGATCTCATGGTTTGTGGGTTCGAGCCCCGCATCAGGCTCTGGGCTGTCAGTTCAGAGCCTGGAGGTTGGAGGTTGGTTTGGATTCTGTGTTTTCCTCTCTGCCCTTCCCCCATTCACGCTCTCTCAAAAAAACGAATAAACATTAAAAAAAATAAAAAAATTAAAAAGGGAATTGTAAATATGGATTGAACGATGTTGTGTTAGATTGGAATTTGAGATATCAGTATAAAATTACTAGTCTTTTTAGATAGAGACAGAGATAAATAGAAATGTGTGTATCCATGGTTCAGTATACATCCATGTATTTCCTAGTTATGTTTACTGTTCCTTAACATTCTCTGACAGAAAACAGAAAGCTTTACTGAATTCCTGGATTTGGAAGACAGTTTCATGGTTAACTAGGAAGTTTTTAACAGGCATCCTTAAAATTTGTTTTTCTCTCTGGTTCCTAGTTTTTACCATTATTTGATAAAATTTGGAAACCCATTCTGAATTATAGGCACCTGCCATACAGTTCTTGGTTATATATGAATAGTTGATTATTTTGTTCTCTGCTTTCTTTTCATCAGGCCACTTGGGACAGCCCATATGGGAAAGCTCATACAAGTCAGTGTTTAAGACACAATGTGGTGCTTGCTTCAGCAGCACATATACTAAGATTAGCATGGCCCCTGCACAAGGATGACACGCAAATTCGTGAAGGGTTCCATATTAAAAACAAAAAACAAAAAAGACAATGTGGAGGAATACTTGATCCCTATAATCCTATCTACCTTCTTAGAAGATACTATACATCCTTGTTTTTTGTCATTATATCATTTCTTAAAAACAAAACATGAACAAAAGGTCATAAAAATTTAGCACTTCATCAACTATTATCCTTTAATAGACACACATTTTTAACATAGTTTTATGCAACATTCTTGAAGTGATTGAGATAATATTTTCAGTTGTTTTATATTAACCTAGAATATTAATAGATATCAGTAAGGGAAAGTGTTATTGGAGTTGCTGTTTCTTTCATAGCAGGGACTGAATGAAGTAAAATGCCTTTGGGGCTAAGAGAACATTAAGTGGAATTTCCTCCATGCTCACAATTTGTCTACATGTCTAGTTTCTTTAATTCAGTCACTGAACATTTTTGATTACCTGCCATTTGTAAAGGCACTTTGCTGAGTACTTGGGTTATAATATGAGTATGACTGTCTCCTTTTCCTGAGGGATCCATAGTCCAGAAGGGAAGATAAGCAAACTCATATTTGCAATGCACTGTGATAAATGAGACACACACAGGTCACAGCAGGATCCCATGGATGGGAGTGAGTCTTGGATTAGGAAAGGCTCTAGAGAAGAAGTCACCTCAACTGACGTAGGTACATAGGAGTTGGGCTAATGGACAGGGTGCTGGAATGAGCAGCATTTGCATAGATACCATACTATTTTGCATTTTAGGTAAATGAGAGGTGGATGATAAACTCATTAGGGAGGATAATCCAGGATATGGGTTATCTCATTGTTTTAGTTTGAGGAGGAGATATTATTGGTTGGCAAACTCTGGATGCCTTCATTTTGTAGGTTCCCTTATTTATTAGACCATGACTTGGTTGTTAGGGTGAATTGCTGGTGAATAGAAAAGTCTAACCTGTGGACTCATAGACAAGAAGGAGAATCCTTAGGTGAGGCTTTTGTTCTGAAGTGACTGGAGAAATAATACACACACACACACACACACACACACACACACACACACACACACCAAAACTGAACCCGAGAAAAGGAAAACAGAATTACAGAGAAAATATCTTTTCTCTAGAAGACTAGTGTTAGAGATCTTGGGCTGATGGCTTAAGCCAAATGGACGTGGTCACACTACAGACTTCAGTGAGATAGATGGGCATTGCTGGGATCTTGGTTATAGAAATGGTAAAAAAAAAAAAAACCAAGCATAGTTCCTGTCACCATGTGTGTATATTGATAGTATTTGGACCCTTTTTGGCTTATTAATTTACTGATCTATTTAGTAGTAATGGATTCCCATGGGATTGAAAACTTTTTAAACATAGAAAAGTTAAACAGTGTAAACCTTCCCACCCCTAGCCCTCAGCCACCCTGTTCCTGTTCACCCCATTCCTCCAGTGTGCTTATCCCACCCAGGGAACTATTTATTAGTTTACGTATCCTTCTAGAGTTTCTTTATATTAATAAAAACACAGATTCTTATTTCTTTCCCCTCCAAAACCCTTATTTCTTTACCCTCCAAAACCCACCAATTCCAAAACCAGCATATTATATCTGTTGTTTTACAAATTGGTCTTCCCACCCTTCCCTTTACACATTGTGTTTATTACTAAACAATGGAAATCTTCATAGAAGATCTTTCCAAAGAGTATGTACAGTTTTGTTTTTTAATTTGTATGGTTTCCTTTTGGATCATTTAGCCAGTTCTCTCTTGGTAGACATTTTAGTTCTAGTTTTTTATTATTGTAACAGTGTTGCAGTGAATTACCTTGTACATGTCATTTTGCCCATGAGCAAGTATATAATTATGGAATAAAAATTCAGATGTGATATTACTAATCAAGGACCATATATCTTTGTAATTTTGATAGATATTGCCAAAATGCCCTTATGTTTGGACCCAGACTCCCACTGATTATAAGGGATTATGAGAAATGTGTATTTCTCTCCACCAAGCTTTCTTGACATTTGTTTGGCATATAACTTTATATAAGTTTAAGGTGTACAGTGTGATGATTTGACATGTGTATATATTGCAGAATATTCACCACTATAATGCTAGTTATACACCTTTCACATAATTCACATAATTACCATTTGGTTGTTGTTATGGTGGATAATGTACATTTCTTCACAGCCTTGCCAGGAAAGTACCTTAAAACAGGGAGTTTTGCTAAACTGATAGATGGAAAATGGTGTCTCAGGGTAGTTTTGTTTTATTTCTCTTTCTCTACTTATTTGTAAGTAAGCTCTGTGCCCAACGTGGGACGCAAAGTTAGGATCCTGAAATCAAGAGTCATGGGCTCTACAGACTTAGCCAGCCAGATGCCCTTCAGTGTAGTTTTAATTTGCATTTTTAAAATGTTTATTTGTGTGTGTGTGTTTGAGAGAGAGAGAGAGAGAGAGAGAGAGAGAGAGAGAGAGAGAGTAAGTCAGTTATCAAGCACAAGCAGGAGAGGGGCAGAGAGAGAGGGGGGCAGGGAATCCAAAGCAGGCTGCTTGCTGACTGCAGAGTAGCCTGATGTGGGGCTTGAACTCATGAACAGTGACATCATGATCTGAGCCAAAGTCCAACATGTAACAGACTGAGCCACCCAGGTGCCCCTGATTTGCATTTTTATGATGAATGAGATTAAGAGTCTGTTCATATTAAGGCTTCTTTTTTAAGTTTATTTATTTTGAGAGAGAGAATGTTCATGCGTGCACATGGGGTAGAGGGGCGGAGAGAGAGAGAGAGAGAGAGAGAGAGAGAGAGAGAGACCCAAGCAGGTTCCATGCTCAGTGCAGAGCCGGATGTGGGGCTCGAACTCATGAACCCATGAGATCATGACTTGAGCCAAAACCAAGAGTCAGACACTTAACCAACTGAGCCAGTCAGGCGCCCCTGCTATTAAGACTTAAAAAAAAATTTTTTTCTGTGAGCTTTCCTTAACTATTTCATGATTTTTATTTTATTTTTTTGTATTTTTTGTATTTATTTTTTACTTTATTTTTTTTCAGTTTTTGTTATTTATTTATTTTAATATATGAAATTTATTGTCAAATTGGTTTCCATACAACACCCAGTGCTCATCCCAAAATATGCCCTCTTCAATACCCATTACCCATCCTCTCATCCATCCCACCCCCCACCAGCCCTCAGTTTGTTCTCAGTTTTTTTTTTTTAATATATGAAATTTATTGTCAAATTGGTTTCCATACAACACCCAGTGCTCATCCCAAAAGGTGCCCTCCTCAATACCCATCACCCACCCTCCCCTCCCTCCCACCCCCCATCAACCCTCAGTTTGTTCTCAGTTTTTAACCGTCTCTTATGCTTTGGCTCTCTCCCACTCTAACCTCTTTTTTTTTTCCCCCTTCCCCTCCCCCATGGGTTCTGTCAAGTTTCTCAGGATCCACATAAGAGTGAAAACATATGGTATCTGTCTTTCTCTGTATGGCTTATTTCACTTAGCATAACTCTCCAGTTCCATTCATGTTGCTACAAAGGGCCATATTTCATTCTTTCTCATTGCCATGTACTACTCCATTGTGTATATAAACCACAATTTCTTTATCCATTCATCAGTTGATGGACATTTAGGCTCTTTCCATAATTTGGCTATTGTTGAGAGTGCTGCTATAAACATTGGGGTACAAGTGCCCCTATGCATCAGTACTCCTGAATCTCTTGGGTAAATTCCTAGCAGTGCTACTGCTGGGTCATAAGGTAGGTCTATTTTTAATTTTTTGAGGAACCTCCATACTGTTTCCCAGAGTGGCTACACCAGTTTGCATTCCCACCAACAGTGCAAGAGGGTTCCCATTTCTCCACATCCTCTCCAGCATCTATAGTCTCCTGATTTGTTCATTTTGGCCACTCTGACTGGCGTGAGGTGATACCTGAGTGTGGTTTTGATTTGTATTTCCCTGATGAGGAGCGACGTTGGGCATCTTTTCATGTGCCTGTTGGCCATCTGGATGTCTTCTTTAGAGAAGTGTCTATTCGTGTTTTCTGCCCATTTCTTCACTGGATTATTTGTTTTTCGGGTGTGGAGTTTGGTGAGCTCTTTATAGATTTTGGATACTAGCCCTTGTCCGATATGTCATTTGCAAATATCTTTTCCCATTCCGTTGGTTGCCTTTTAGTTTTGTTGATTGTTTCCTTTGCTGTGCAGAAGCTTTATCTTCATGAGGTCCCAATAATTCATTTTTGCTTTTACTTCCCTTGCCTTTGGGATGTGTCAAGTAAGAAATTGCTGTGGCTGAGGTCTGAGAGGTCTTTTCCTGCTTTCTCCTCTAGGGTTTTGATGGTTTCCTGTCTCACATTCAGGTCCTTTATCCATTTTGAGTTTATTTTTGTGAATGGTGTGAGAAAGTGGTCTAGTTTCAACCTTCTGCATGTTGCTGTCCAGTTCTCCCAGCACCATTTATTAAAGAGACTGTCTTTTTTCCATTGGATATTCTTTTCTGCTTTGTCAAAGATTAGTTGGCCATACTTTTGTGGGTCTAGTTCTGGGGTTTCTATTCTATTCCATTGGTCTTTGTGTCTGTTTTTGTGCCAATACCATGCTGTCTTGATGATTACAGCTTTGTAGTAAAGGCTAAAGTCTGGGATTGTGATGCCTCCTGCTTTGGTCTTTTTCTTCAAAATTACTTTGGCTATTCGGGGCCTTTTGTGGTTCCATACAAATTTTAGGATTGCTTGCTCTAGCTTTGAGAAGAATGCTGGTGCAATTTTGATTGGGATTGCATTGAATGTGTAGATAGCTTTGGGTAGTGTTGACATTTTAACAATATTTATTCTTCCAACCCATGAGCACGGAATGTTTTTCCATTTCTTTATATCTTCTTCAGTTTCCTTCATAAGCTTTCTATAGTTTCAGCATACAGATCTTTTACATCTTTGGTTAGATTTATTCCTAGGTATTTCATGCTTCTTGGTGCAATTGTGAATGGGATCAGTTTCTTTATTTGTCTTTCTGTTGCTTCATTATTAGTGTATAAGAATGCAACTGATTTCTGTACATTGATTTTATATCCTGCAACTTGGCTGAATTCCTGTATCAGTTCTAGCAGACTTTTGGTGGAGTCTGTCCGATTTTCCATGTATAATATCATGTCATCTGTAAAAAGTGAAAGCTTAACTTCATCTTTGCCAATTTTGATGCCTTTGATTTCCTTTTGTTGTCTGATTGCTGATGCTAGAACTTCCAACACTATGTTAAACAACAGTGGTGAGAGTGGACATCCCTGTCGTGTACCTGATCTCAGGGAAAAAGCTCTCAGTTTTTCCCCATTGAGGATGATGTTAGCTGTGGGCTTTTCGTAAATGGCTTTTATGATGTTTAAGTATGTTTGTATTTTTTTTTTTAAACATTTATTTAGTTTTGAGAGACAGAGAGAGAATGTGTGTGTGGGACAGTATGTGTGTGCCCACAGTGTGTGTGTGTGTGGGCAGAGAAAAGGAAACACAAAATCTGAAGCAGGTTCCAGGCTCTGAGCAAGCTGTCAGCACAGAGCCTGAAGCGGGGCTTGAACCCATGAACCATGAGATCATGACCTGAGCCACCCAGGTGCCCCTCATGAATTTTTTTTTTTTTTTTTTAAAGTAGGCTTCACAGCCAGCATGGAGTCCAAGGCAGCGTTTGAACTCATGACCCTTGAAATCAAGACGGGAGCTGAGATCAAGAGTCAGATGTTAACTGCCTGAGCCACTTAGGCACCCCTTTCATGGAGTTTTGAAGCAGAAATGACATTATCTTCATTTATACTTTTTTTTTTTCCTAGTTCAAGTATAACATGTACAACAATCCTAAGGGTATAGTGAGACAGATTTTTATAAGCTTCTGACACTCATTCTGAGGGTTTTGGTTATTATTATTGTTATTTTTTAAGTTTTCTTTATTTAAGTAATCTCTGCATCTACCGTGGGGCTTGAACTCATGACCCCGAGCTTAAGAGTGGCATGCTTTTTCGACTGAGGCAGCAAGGCACCCTGGTCTTGGTGATCTTTTACCAGAAGGTATCAACAGAGATTTCAGACCACAGCCAGGATATTTATTTTTCTTCAGATGGTCCTTACATGGTTTGTATACTAATATATTAAAGTTGTAATTGTCTCATTAGGCTGTCAGGAAAAAGACTCAAGTTCACATGAACTGACAATGACCTATAGATGAAACCTGCTGCCTGATAGTGCCTGTAATGTGTATTTTGATATCAGAGGAGTTACAAAGTGAAAAAAACTTTACTTCATCTGAAAATGATGAAATGTGTTAGATGGTGGCAGATTGTTTTCCTAAGAGGTTATATTAATTTATACTGTCACTAGGAAAGTAAAATATTTTGGCTGTTCTGTATTTTCATAAGCAGTTGATACTGTCAGACCTTTTTGTCAGTCTGGCACATGTGAAATAGTGGTACACTGTGCTTTTTTTCTCTTTTTAACTTTTTCCAATGGCGTATAACACATAAAAGGCAAAAAAATCATTATGACTTATCACAAAGTGAAAACAGATCCTTGTGACCATCACCGAGAAGTATAGCATTGCCAACAATCCAGAAACTCTCCAAACGCACACCGATCCTGTCACCATCCCCCACCAACCATAACTAGTGGTTACTTCTTTCCCAGAGGTAATTGCTGTTCTGACAGCTAACACCATAGATTAGTTCTGCTTGTTTTTGAACGTTGTATACCTGGAATCATGCAGTGGAGTGCCTTTGTGTCTGGTCTTCTTTTCAGCAATATGCTTATTACATTTATCCATGTTATCTGTAGCTAAGTGTAGCTTAATAATAAGATGGACAAAGCTATATATATTCTCATTCTTAGTATGTGTAAAACAGTGGTTCCTATTATTTGTGTGTGTTAGAGGCACACTTCTGTTTTTTATTGAGGGATTTGCAAATTATATTTGTTGCTGAAATATCTTTTTGTAATTCAGATATTCACATCTAAATTAAAAAATATATGTAGGTCTGGTATTTGAATCTTTTTTCTGAATTATTTATTTTTATGGTATGTGATAGATTTCTGTGGTTCAGAAATAAAAAGTATAAAAAGGTAAAGTCTCCCACCTCTATTCCCAACTGTATGTGAGTAGTTCATATCCACCCCTAACATCTCACTCTGCCTAGGAAACTGGTATTACTACCTTCTTGTGTGATCTTTCGGCATGTCTTAATGAATATAGATTTTTTTAAAGTTTATTTATTTATTTTGAGAGACAGAGCAAGCAGGGGAGGGGCAAAGAGACAGGGAGAGAGAGAATCCCAAGCAGCTTTGTGCTGTCAGCGTGGAGCTAAATGTGGGGTTCAAACTCATGAACCATGGTATCATGA
This sequence comes from Prionailurus bengalensis, assembly GCF_016509475.1. NCBI lineage: Eukaryota > Metazoa > Chordata > Mammalia > Carnivora > Felidae > Prionailurus > Prionailurus bengalensis. Next base: position 125,402,339 of record NC_057350.1, read on the forward strand.
CCTGAACTGAAACCAAGAGTTGGATGCTTAACCGACTGAGCCACCCAGGTGCCCCTGAATATAGATTTTTATTTCTTTCTATTTTTATTCCTCTACCAAAAGCACATTATAGTAACTACCCTGTACTTTATTGTTAATTTTTTGCTTAACATCTTGCATATTTTTATTTATAAAAATTTTTAAGTTTATTTATTTTGAGAGAGGGAGTGAGTGGGAAAGGGGCAGAGAGAGAGGGAGAGAGAGACAATCCTAAGCAGGCTCTGCACTGTCAGCACAGAGCCTGACATGGGACTCAAACCCACGAACTGTGAGATTATGACCTGAGCCAAAACCAAGAGTCAGATGTTTAACTTACTGAGCCACTCAGAAGCCCGGAACATCTTGCATATTTTTATATCAGTCCTTTTTTATAAAGCTCTCGAGTGTTCGTTTTCCTTGCAATATAGTGTTCCATTGTGAAAATATATTATAGTTTATTCATTCTCTTTTGGGTTTATAGTTTTTGGCTATTTTTAGAGGTGTTTTTTTTTTTTAATGTTTATTTTTGAGACACACACACACACACACACACACACACAGTGCAAGTGGGGAGGGGCAGAGAGAGGGAGACACAGAATCCAAAGCAGGCTCTGAGCTGTCAGCACAGACAGCTGATGTGGGGCTCAAACCCATGAACCCAGGCACCCCAGTTTTTGGCTATTTTGAATAATACTGTGAACATTCTAGTAAATATCTTTTGGTGAAATGTGTGCACATTTCTTTTTGATGTATGTCTAGGGTGGAACCCCTGTCATAGGTATGTGAATTTCCATTTCTCCACATCCTCAGCCTCCAGCTTAGGTAGGCTTATTAGTTTCTTTAAATTTTACCTATTTTGGTGGGTTCACAGTATTATTTTATTGTGGTTTTAATTTTTATTCTCTAATGAGAATGTCCATTTTTTCCCTATGCTTATTGGCTATATTGTTTTTTTAAAAACTTTATTTAAAAAATACCCAGAAAAAAAAATATATATAATCTCCATTTGTTAAACAGAAAGAAAGAAAAACAGACAAACTCCTGTACTAGCAGTCTTAATCTGGTCCTTTCTTGGGTAGTAGGTATCAAAGAATTGACCGTTCTAATTGTGTTTTGTAAAACAAAAACAAAAGAAGGGGAAATTCACGTTCCTTTGATGTAGGGCTAGGACTTTGTGGTAGTATATGAGGAATACTCTGAATTCAGTAGGAAGAGGAGGAAGAGGAGAGAGATGAATGTATATCATGAAGTGATTTTGAATTTACATGGCTTTGCTTGCTTATTTGTGGGCGGAGACTGGAAGGTTGAAATCATTGTTAAGTAGTTTAGCTGGCTCCTAAATTATAATATAACTAGCATGATTGAAGCATAGTGTTGATTTTGTTTTTGTAGAAAAGTACTTACTAACATTTTTTAAGGGGCACCTGGGTGGGCTCAGTTGGTTGGGCATCCGGCTTCGGCTCAGATCGTGATCTTGCGGTTCATGAGTTCAAGCCCCATGCCAGGCTCTGTGCTGACAGCTTGGGCCTAGAGCTTACTTTGGATTCTGTGACTCCCTCTGTCTGCCCCTCCCCTGCTTGCCCTCTGTCTCTCGCTCTGTCTCAAAAATAAATAAACATTAAAATTTTTCTTTTATTTGTTATGAGAGAGAGAGTGAGCACACATGACCACGAATGGGGAGGGGCAGAGAGAGAAAGAGAGAATTCCAGGCACACTCTGCATGGACAGTGCAGAGCCCCACTTGGGGCTTGGACCCATGAACCATGAGATCATGACCTGAGCTGGAGTCATGAGTCAGCCACTTAGCTGACTGAGCCACCCAGGCACCCCAAAAAGTATTTTTACTTGAACAAGACTAGAGATAGAATGTGTATAGGGGTTTTGGTTTGGCCAAAACCAAAGAATGGCCACATAGGCCATTCTTAGTGCTTAGTAAGCTTTTGAAATCCACCCCTCCCACCTGTCTTTTTACAGTTTAAGGGATATTTATTGTTTGTCCAGAATTTTTCCCTTTCTTTTCATAATAAAGTTGTGAGAGTGAATCTTCATGTGTAAGGTTATTCATGTGTATCCCTTCATGTGTAAGGGATATTTATTGTTTGTCCAGAATCTTTCCCTTTCTTTTCATAATGAAGTTGTGAGAGTGAATCTTCATGTGTAAGGTTATTAATAACATTTTTACCTAAAGCTTATTACTAGGAATTTTAATAATACATTTTATTGAATTGTGTGTTTGAATAAATCAGAGTAATTTTGTTGACTGTTCAAGAAGAGTAAGCAGTATACTTACATTCATTATTAGCCTATATTGTGTCAAACTGGTTATTTAAAAATTTTTTTTTCTTAACGTTTATTCATTTTTGATAGAGACAGAGTACGAGTGGGGGTGGGGCAGAGAGAGAGGGAAGCACAGAGTCTGAAGCACACTCCAGGCTCTGAGCTGTCAGCACAGACCCCAACACAGGGCTTGAACCCATGATCATGACCTGAGCCAAAGTCGGATGCTTAACCGACTGAGCCACCCACGTGTCCCTCAAATTGTTTTTTTTTTTTTTTTGGTGGCATTTGATACATATCTTTTTTCATATTTTCAAAAGACATCATTTTTTAGAGCAGTTTTAGGTCACAGTAGAATTGAGTAGAAAGTACAGAGAGTTCTCATATATCCCTGTCCCCACATGCATAGCCTCCCTACCAACATCCTGCACTAGCAAATTGGTTTATTGTTTTTGTTTTTTGCAAATTGCTTTTTTTTTTTACTTAATTGATCCCTTACTTTTGGAAAAGTAAGCAGCTTGATATATTTTGACATTATTCTAAAGTTTTATAACATTCTTCTCATTTAAAAAAGAATCTTATGGACCTTAATTACAAAAACAAAGAAACCAAGAGTAGAATTCAATTACTTGCTTCCTAACAATTTTATTTTGAAGATACAAAATGAAAAAGATTTTCAACCTGTATAGCAACAATTCTGCTGTCCTTTGATTCCTACTAATTTTATGAAACTTTAAGATTTTTCTCCCTTTTAAATATTTAAATGTAAAATATTCTAATCAGATGCATGGAATTTGTATTAAAATTTTTGACTTGATGTATTGCTGACAAGATGTAAATAGTTCCAAGCTTTGTGCTCTAATCCAGTTTGAGTGGGCTTGCCCAGAAGTAAATTAAATGATGTGATTAGGATGCTACTATCATTAAAGGTCATAAAGTCCTTTAAGATTTTATTAGTGAAGAATGGGACATAATGGCTGAGAGTAGAGGGTTGTGAGCTCACTGATCATTGGAAAGCACCCATGGTTTTGGACTCATGGGAAGGCAAAGCTATAAAACTTTGTGAAGACTATAGGATTTTCTCAATGAGACAGAAGCATCAACTTAAAAAAGATTGATAGTTGTAAACACATTAAAATTAATGTTCACCTAAAGACACCATAACGAAAAGGAAAAGATAAACTAAACTTAGAAAACAATTATTGCAAACTTGGAAGAAAATAGTTGTCATGTATATAATAGAAAATTAGTGTCCTAAACAGGGCTACTTCATGGGTATACAACCTGTTCAGTCACACAGGGCCTCACACTTATTTTAATACTAAACTATCACTGTTTTATAATTCATAATTTTTTAATAATGGCCCTGCTTTTTAATTTTGGAATGGGCCCTGCAAATTATGTAATTAATCCTGGTCCTGAATATATAAAGCCTACTAACTAATAAGAAAAAGACAACCCAATAAAAATGGCCAAAAACTGTGAACAAAGGAATACAGAAAGGAACATAGATACTTTGTAAACATTTGAAGGGTGCCTGGGTGACTCAGTCAAACATCTGACTCTTGATTTCAGCTTAGGTCATGCATGATCTCATGTCTTCATGTGTTCGAGCCCCACTTCGGGCACTGTGCTGACAGCACAGAGCCTGCTTGGGAATCTCTCTCCTCTCTCTGCTTCTCCCCTCCTCATGCTGTCTGTCTCTCTCTCAAAGATAAAACAAAACAAAACAAAACAAAACAAAACAAAACATTAAAACTTGTGAAAAGGTCTTACATCTCATCAAGTAATACAAACAAATCACAGTAAGGTTGTATATGTTCTGTACTGCCACCAATTAAGAAATCTCACTTTACCAGGTATTGGCAAGGATTGTGTCATCAATTTACATGCTGCTGGTGAATTGGTAGAGTGAGTTGGAAGACAACTTGGTGTTTTGGTAAAGTTGGGAATTTGCATATCCTTTAACCCATCAATTCTACTTCTAGGTTTGAAGCATACCCTAAAGAAATTCTTGTTCATTTGCCCCTGGAGACCTGTGTAATAATGTTAATAAGAGCAAAAAAAACTGTAAACCATTTAAATGCCTGAAAACAGAATGGATAAATATACTATAGCTATTTATGTAGTGGAATACTATAGAGCAATTAAAAAGTAACATGGATAAAGCTTAGAAAAATATTTGAGTGACAAAATTCAAGTCCCTGAAAATTCCATACAGTATATGAATTTATCAAGCTGAAAAAGGGAGCCAGGGACACAAACCTAAACAAAACATTGTTTAGGGATATATACATATGGGACAAAGTTATTTTTTAAAGCGTGATGGAATAATTATTCAAGATAAAGGTGGGGATGAGAGGAGTATGTACATAGATGTGATGTTATTGCTCCTCTGTGGGATGGTGATTTACGGTGTTCATCTTATGTTTGCTTGCATGCATCTTTCCATATATTTTGTGTATGTCAGATATTAAAGGAGAAAAGGGGAGAAATGAAATAAGCTATAGTTGGCAGCTTATGGTGTAGACAGAGGGATAGGTTGAGAAGTAGAAAGAAAATTAGCATGTTACAGAAATAAGGTTTCAAGAAAGAGGTGACCTAAATGAGAAAACTTAGATACTTGTATAGGATGTCCACTTAAGTCCCCTCTGTCTCTAATAGGATTTCATGTGTTTTTTATATTTTTCTCATATTTAAAAATACAGAGTTATAAGCAATCAAATGTCATATAAGATTTATTTTATTGTTTTTCTAAGTTTATCCATTTTATTTTGAGAGAGAGAGAGAGCATGCGTGCAGGCATGTGTAAGTGGGGGAGGAACAGAGAGAGAAAGAGAGAGAGAAAGAGAGAGGCGGGGAGAGAATCCCAAGCAGTCTTTGCACTGTCAGCACAAAGCCCATCTCAGGGCTCGAGCCCATGAAACTGGGGATCATAACCAGAGCTGAGCCACCCTGGCTCCCCTATTTTATCAATTCATTTTATTTTTTCATTTAAAAAAATGAATGAATTAATTTTTTTTAAATGTTTCTTTATTTTTGAGAGAGAGAAAGTGCGAGCAGGGCAGGGGCAGAGAGAGAGGGGGACAGAGGATCTGAAGCAGGCTACGTGCTGACAGCAGAAAGCCCGACTTGGGGCCCGAACCCATAAGCCATGAGATCGTAACCTGAGCTGAAGTTGGACGCTTAACCAACTGAGCCACCCAGGGGCCCCATCTTCACTTTCTTTTTTTTTAAGTGGGCGGATTTCTTTTTGTTTTTTTTTAATGTTTATTTATTTATTAATTATTTTTTTAATGTTTGTTTTTGAGAGAGAGAGACAGCATGTGCAGGGAAAGGGCAGAGAGACAGAGAGAATCCCGAGCAGGCTCTGCACTAACAGCGCAGTTCGGGGTTACATCTCACAAACCGTGGAGTTAAGACCTGAGCCTAAGTCAGGAGTCAGACACTTAACTGACTGAGCCACCCAGGTGCCCCCAGATTTATTTTATTTTTAATTTAGCTAATTTAGGTGTTAATACCTTTTTTCTTCCCCCTTTTTTTGTAGCGTATCGTCTAATTTGAAAGTCTTCCATGAAAACTTCACTTTAAAAAAATAAGTAATGCCATCATCTGTTATCCTAAACGACTGAAATGGGGGCTGTCAATTTGAGGTAAGTGTCTAAATTTGTATCTTTACTTACATTAGTTTTCCAAAAGTTAAATATAGAAGGAAAATATGAATATTGTTTAGATTCTAAATCTTTTAGTTAATCTCTGTATTGGGGGGGTGGGTAGAAATCCTAGACTTTGTGCTTTTTTTCCCCCCCTAGTCTTTCTTTTAAAATAGTCTGATATTTAGGATTATGTTTACCCCATAGTTAATGGAGCTTCATGAAGGAGACAGGTGAGATCAGTGTTGTTGAAAGCTTTTCTAGAGAGGCTCATTGAAAACTGAAGTTTTTTTGGAGTTGGCATTTAGGTAACACTGCTGGACAGTAGGGACCATTTCAGGACAGTGTTTGTGGCTGAAAATAAGCTTGCAGTAGAATAAAGAGTGAAGAGGAGGCGATGAAGTGAATATTTCAGCTCTAACTCATTTATTAAGTCAACACGTAGTGTGTATTTAGGATGTGGTGGTCATTTTCCTAAGTACTGGAATTATAGTTAGTGTGACCATATATTCTGATGTAAGCCTCTTGTAGATCAATTAATACCTGTATTTTTTATCTCCATGACTTATTTATTTATTTGAGAGAGAAAGAGAACATGCGAGTGGGGGAGGGGGCAGAAGGAGAGAGAGGAAGAATCTTAAGCAGGCTCTACACTCAACATGGAGGCTGAAGCAGGGCTTAGTCCCACGACCCTGGGATCATGACCTGAGCTGAAATCAAGTTGGATGCTCTGGGATCCTGTGTGGCTCAGTCAGTTAAGCATCCAACTTTGGTTCAGGTCATGATCTCGCAGTTCATGAGTTCCAGCCCCACATTGGGCTCTCTGCTGTCAGTGTGGAGCCTGCTTTGGATCATCTGTCTCCCTCTCTTTCTGCCCCTCCCCTGCTCTCTCTGTCTCTCAAAAATAAAATAAACATTTTAAAAAAAGGGGCGCCTGGGTGGCTCAGTCAGTTAATCATTCGACTCTTGGTTTTGGCTCAGGTCATGGTCTCACGGTTTGTGGGTTCGAACTCTGCATTGGGCTCTGCTCTGGCATTTTGGAGCCTGCTGGGGATTCTCTCTCCCTTTCTCTCTACCTCTCCCCCTTGCATGAGCACGTGCACTTGGAATGTGTCCGCGCTCTCTCTCCCTCTCTCAAAATGAATAAACATTAAAAGAAAGAGAAGGTTTAATGTTTATTTATTTATTTTGAGAGAGGGAGAGAAAATCCCAACCAGGCTCCGCACTGTCAGCGCAGTCATGTCCTGAACTGAAATCAAGAGTTAGATGCTTAACAGACTGAGCTAGACAGGTGCCCCGAGAGATTTGTATTCTAGTTAAATTTTAATGAGAGAGCCTCACAGGAATTAAAATTTTGGAGGCTTAAAAAGAATGTGTTAGGGGCACCTGGGTGGCTCAGTCAGTTAAGCGACCGACTTCAGCTCAGGTCCTGATCTCGCGGTTTGTGAATTCAAGCCCCGCGTCGGGCTCTGTGCTGACAGCTCAGAGCCTGGAGCCTGTTTCAGATTCTGTGTCTCCCTCTCTCTCTCTGCGCCTCCCTCTCTCTCTCTCTCTGACTCTCTCTCTCTCTCTCTGTCTCTCTCAAAAATAAACAAAGAAACAAACAACAAAAAAGAATGTGTTGCCAGAAACTTATGGTTACTGTGTCTGTATAACTTGCTTAGATAACAAATGTACTAAGTACTTTCGCTTGGCTCAGGAGAAAGCTATGTGTTTTGATTAGTAGGCAGGAATAACTGTGATTTCCCAGGATAGGACAAGATGATTAAATGAGCTAGAATGATTTTTTAATTTAATGTTTATTTATTTTTTTTTTTTGAGAGAGAGGGAGAGATAGCACAAACAGAGATAGGGACACACAGAGAGGGGTACAGAGGATTTGAAGCAGGCTCTGTGCTGAGAGCAGAGAACCTGATGCAGGGCTCCAACTCACGAACTGTGAGGCCATGACCTGAGCCAAAGTCAGACGCTTAACTCACTGATCCATCCAGGCGCCCCTAGAATGATTTTTATCCCCCAAAGAGTATACTTGTTAACCTTTGAGATTGGAAATTTTGTAAGGATGTAGAGAAGTTTTCATCTTGCTGTTGACTAACACATTGTCTGTGTAACAGTTCAGAAAAGATATTCTGTGTTCGGATGCATAAATAGACCAATAAGAATTATTAAGGGCAAAAAATATCGAAGGGATTATAGCTCCTGCAGAGGTTTTTGAAACTTTGCACCTTGATTGTAATTGTCATTAAGATTTGAAATTTTTTTAAATATTTAATTTATTGTCTAATTGGTTTCCATACAACACCCAGTGCTCATCCCAACAGGTGCCCTCCTCAGTGCCCATCACCCACTTTCCCCTCCCTCCCACCTTGCCCCCCCCACCCCCCATCAACTCTCAGTTTATTCTCAGTCTTTAAGAGTCTCTTATGGTTTGACTCTCTCCCTCTCTAACTTTTTTTTTTCCTTCCCCTCCCCATGGTCTTCTGTTTAGTTTCTCAGGATCCACATAAGAGTGAAAACATATGGTATCTTTCTCTGTATGACTTATTTCACTTAGCATAACACACTCCAGTTCCATCCATGTTGCTAAGATTTGAAAATTTTGAAATAGATCATATTCATTGTCTTCACTATTGTAATTATGCCTTTTGTTGGTAAATGACATGTTTTAATTTCAAAAAGCTTACTTTAGAAGCTTCTTACCATGTTACATGAACACTGAATAAACTGAGTGTTTTAAACTTGTGTTCTGGTCTTTACTAGGTCCCCTTCTCCAGTTCTTGTCTTTGCCTCAGGGTTCTTTTTCTTCTATGTGTATTGAGTGTTTACGCAGTTAGAAAAAATGTTCATAAAGATCATATTGTTGAGTGCCTACTGTTTCTGGTCCTTTGATAACATGGTTTTTGCTTTTACTCAGAGAATAACTGTGGTCAGATTGTCATATAGTCTACCATAGACAGTAAGGATATTGTGAAGGAAATTCTGACTATCTGTGTAGCATGACCTTTCAAAACTGTTTTCTTTGCTGCAAGCATCTCACTTAGCCTTTTGACTGCCACATGACAGAGGAAGTAGTATATAAGGGCAGAATAAATGGCTGCCTTGTTGATCTCAATACAGTTTTCCAATATAAGAGCATGCTAAATAGTCACATATGTTATTAAATAACATTGTTTCATTTATGTGGAAGATTAACAAGTCTTATGCATAATACATAGGGTACATTTTAAGTATAATTTTGTAAAAATTTGTAAGTTAAAGTTGAAATAGAAAATAAATTTGTTACTTTTAAAAAGAATGTTACTTTGGGGTACATAGGTGGTGGCTCAGTTGGTTAAGCATCCAACTTCGGCTCAGGTCATGATCTCATGATTTGTGAGTTTGAGCCCCACGTCAGGCTCTGTGCTGACAGCTCAGAGCCCAGAACCTGCTTCCGATTCTGTGCCTCCCTCTCTTTCTCTGTCTCTCCCTGCTCACATGCTTGCGCTCTCTCTCTCTCTCAAAAATAAATAAACATAAAAACATTTAAAAAAAGGGTGTTAATTTTTTATTCAAAGTTTTAAGAATTATTAATGATTTGAAATCATTATATACAGCCCATGATGAAAAATTCACTATTTTAGTGGGTAGATATTTATTTTTAAACTTAAAAAAAATTTTTTTTTAATGTTTATTTTGGGAGAGAGAGTACAAGCAGGGGAGGGGCAGAGAGAGACAGACACAGAATCCAAAGCAGGCTCCAGGCTCTGAACCGGTAGCATAGAGCCCAATGTAGGGCTTGAACTCAGGAACTGTGAGATCATGATCTGAGCCGAAGTCAGTTGCTTAACTGACTGAGCCACTCTAGCGCCCCAGTGGGCAGATATTTTTAAAGCAACTTTGGAGGTACCTTTCTGCTGTTCTTGAGTAGTCAGGAGAGTCTTCTTTAAAACTGTGAAGCGGCTGGGGCACCTGGGTGGTTCAGTTGGTTAAGCGTGCAACTTTGGCTCAGGTCATGATCTCATGATTCATCGGTTTGAGCCCTGCATCAGGTGCTCTGCTGTCAGCACAGAGCCCGCTTTAGATGCTGTCTCTCTCTCTGCCTCTCATTCATTCCCTCTCAAAAATAAACATTAAAAAAGAAAAAACTGTAATGGGGCTATAAAATTGTTGAATTACTATGTTGAATATCTGAAACTAATATAACATTGTATGTCAACTATGTTTCTTTTTTATTTCAAGTTTTTTTTTTAGTGTTTGTTTATTTTTGAGAGAACGAGAGAGAGAAACATGAGCGGGAAGGGGCAGAGAGAGAGGGAGACACAGAATCTGAAGCAGGCTTTAGGCTCTGAGGTGTCAGCATAGAGCCTGATGCGGGGCTCGAACTCACAAACCACAAGATCATGACCTTAGCCGAAGTCAGACGCTTAACTGACTGAGCCACCCAGGCGCTCCAGTGTCAACTTATTTCAATTTAAAACAAAAGAAGGGGCTTCTGGGTGGCTCAGTCGGTTAAGCTTCCGACTTCAGTTCAGGTCATGACCTCATGGTTTGTGGGTTCAAGTCCAGCAGCAGGCTCTGTGCTGATAGCTCAGTCTGGAACCTGCTCTGGATTCTGTGTCTCCCTCTCTCTCTGCGTCTCCCCTGCTCAGGCTCTGTCTCTGTCTCTCTGTCTCTCTCAAAAATAAATAAACATTAAAACAAAACAGAATGCTGTGAAAGGGCCTAGGTGACGTGAATAAGCACCAGCCTGATTTTAAACTTTAATTTTATTTTCAGCTAGTAGCTGAGCTTTATAATGTTTGTATTTATTTATTCATCATTGAGCAGATAGTTACTGATGTCTTGTATCAGGCACTGTACAGAACCTGAAAGATAAAAGATCCTGTCCCTTTTGTACAGGAACTCACTATCTAGATATTAACAAGGGTATTAGGAATAAACTTTAGCAGGATCAAAACTCCTTGCCCTAGCTGCTAATTTCAGTTCCCTCCCAGAATCTAGACAAAGGTTATAAGGGGAAGCAGTAAGGACATGAGGATGGTCAGGATTCTTTGGTTGGAGCAGTGCTGGCGGACAGGCAACTGCAGGTGAGAGGAAAAATGTGGAACTTGACATGAAGGTCACAGAGCAGAATGGGAAATGGGTTCCCATCAAATGGACTCTTCATGCCTGGTGCTGCCTAGGAGGTTTACGTATGTTATTGCTCTTAATCCATTAAAAAAAAAAGTGTGAAATTTAGCATATATACAGAAGAGCACATAAAACCTTAAGTTTAGAATTTAAAGAACAATAGAAAAATAAAACCTCTGCATGATAGGCAGGCCAGTTCTGTGTGCATTAGTTACTTTATTGTTTTTTTTCTTCCTCTCCCTAAACTACTCTTAGCTGAATTTTTTGTTGCTTCCTTGTTTTTCTCTGTGGCTGTACCATCTACATTTATATCTCTGACCAATACTTTGTATTTATACTTGAGTAAATGAAATCATATTGTGCATATTCTTTTTTTTCCTAACATTGTTTACAGGGTCCATTCATAGTTATGTGTATAGCTATATTTTCTTAATTTTCCATTTTGTTAAAATATTCAGTACAACTTACTGATCCATTCTATTAATGTACATTTAGGTTGTGTCTAGTTTTCAGATAGTATGAAAAATTTGACATTTAACATTCGGGTACATGTGACATCATAGATTAAGAGTTTTTTCAAGGCTGTATACCTAGTAATGGAATTTTTGGTGCCAGACTCTTTGGAAGAGGTTGATTCAATTTATTCTCCCACCAGCAGTGATCTGTGAAATGGTATCTCCTTGTGGTTTTGTTTTTTTTAAATTGAAATGACTTTTTTTTAAGTTTATTTTTGAGAGAGAGAGAGAGATCACACATGCACAAGCAGAGGAAGTGGCAGAGAGAGAGGAGAAAGAATCCCAAGCAGGCTCTGTGCTCTCAGCCAGAGCCCCACATGGGGCTTGATATCACAAACTGTGAGATCATGACCTGAGCCAAAATCCGGAGTCAGAGGGCTAACTAACTGAGCCACCCAGGCGCCCCCCCTTGTGATTTTAATTTATGTTGCCTTGGTGACTAATGAGGTTGAATATTTTTCCACCATGTGTTTATGGATTTTTCTGGCTGCTGTGAAATTTGTATTTAATTATTTTGCCCATTTTTCTATGATTTTTGATTTATATAATTTTTGTATATTTATTTTCACACTAAATTTTATAAAAATTGTTTATTTGATCATTTAAAAATTTTAATTCCAGTATAATTTTTATATAATGTTATACCAGTTTCAAGTGTACAATATAGTGATTGAACAGTTCTGTACAATACCTAGTGATCATTATAGTAAATATACTATTAATGCCCTTCACCTGTTTTATCCACATCGCACCCACCTATTTTTTTACAGTTTATTTTGAGAAAGAGCGAGAGATAGCTCAAGAATGGGAGGGTCAGAGAAAGAGGGGGAGAGAGAGAATCCTAAGCAGGCTCTGCACTGCCAGCCTGAGCCTGAGGCGGGGCTTGAACTCATGAACTGTGAGATCATGACCTGAGCCAAAATCAAGAGTTGGATGCTTAACTGACTGAGCTACCCAGGTGCCCCTCACCCACCTATTTTATTCACTTGTTCAACATTCTTCATTGAATCTTTTTCTGTTTTTTTTTTTTTTTTATTAATGTTTATTTTTATTTTTGAGAGAGAGAGACACACACACAGTGTGAGTGGGGAAGGGACAGAGAGAGAGAGGGAGACACAGAATCTGAAACAGGCTCCAGGCCCTGAGCTGTCAGCACAGACCCCGGCATGGGGCTCGAACCCACGAACTGCAAGATCATGACCTGAGCTGAAGTTGGACACTTAACTGATTGAGCCACCTAGGCACCCCTGTTATTTTATTTTTATTATTTATTTATTTATATATCAAGAACACCTTAACATGGCCTACCTCTCTAGTATCATCCTGCTTCTGTTTTCTGCTTCTCTGTGTCCCTCATAGCTGTCTTTGAACTCCTCAGATGATTAAGGCTTCTTAGGTCTTTGCATATGTTCTTTCTCAACTTTGCTTAGCTAACTTCCTCTCTTTCTTCTAGCATGTGTTAAAAAATCCTCTTCCCTTTGCACTCTTTTGTATATATGCCTCAAATTCACATACTTTGTGTGTCTAAACTTATTAAAAATATAGTAATTCTAGTCAGATGACTAGTCAGGAGGAGAAAGAAGGCTGTCAATATGTTCATTTCTATCAGGGAATAAAAGTGCATTGTGCAGGGGCACCTGGGTGGCTCAGTCGGTTAAGCGTCCCACTTCAGCTCGGGTCATGATCTTACATTCCATGAGTTCGAGCCCTGTGTTGAGAGCTTGGAGCCTGGAGCCTGCTTCGGATTCTTTAAAAAAAAAAAAATTTTTTTTTAAAGTTTATTTATTTTTGACAGAGACAGTGCGAGCATGACCTGGGGAGGGGCAGAGAGAGAGGGAGACACAGACTCTGAAGCAGGCTCCAGGCTCCAGGCTGTCAGCATGGAGCCGGCCGCGGGGCTTGAACTCACGAACTGTGAGATCACGACCTGGACGCTTAACCCACTGAGCCACCCAGGCGCCCCCTGCTTTGGATTCTTAAAGCTTTCTTTAATTTCAGTGTTTTAGCCAATGTATTTTAAATTCTTTGAGAGTATCTCCTCAGTTTCCAGATGGTGTCATTTTGGAAGCTGGGAAATAAATGAACCTCTAATAGTAGCTTTTACTTGAAAAAATGATCAAGAGGAAAAGTATAGGTTGGTTTTAAGAGCTGCATTCAGTGAGGAAACATTTTTGTTTAGCTTTTGTGTTAGTGGTATGAAATTGATAATAATGACATTTTTCTAGTTTATTTCTTTTCTTAGTAAGTCATTTGTGACAGTAAATGATGTGGGTGGTATGAATGAATAAAATTGAAAATCACATTCCAAAACAAAGCAGTATTTTAAATGGTGTATTAAGAAGATGAGAGACAAAAATAATGCTGTTTTAACACCAACAAATTGGACAACCCAGAAGAAATGGATCAGTTCTTAGAAACATATTTGATCAAATCTGAATCATGAAGTAGAAAATCTGGACAGATTACTGATAAGGAAATTGAATCAGTAACTGAAAATTTTGCAACAAACAACAGTCCAGGACCAGATGGCTTCAGTGGTGAATTCTACCAAACATTTAAAGAAGAATTAATACCAACCTTCTCAAACTTCTTTCAAAAAACAGAGGAAGAGCAAATTCTTCTAAACTCATTTTATGAGGCCAGCATTACACTGATAGCAAAACCAGACAAGGACCCACAAGAAAAGAAAATTATAGACCAATATTCCTGATGAATAATAGATGCAAAAATCCTCAACAAAATATTAGTAAACTGAATTCAGCAATACATTAAAAGAATCATATACTGTGATCAATTAGAATTTATTCTGGGGATGCAAAGATGGTTCAAGATCCATAAATCAGTGATATATGTCACATTAACAAAATAAAGGTTTAGAAACCATGTTATCATCTCAATAGATACAGAAAAAGCATTTGACAAAATTTGACATCCATTTATGATAAAAATTCTCAACAGAGTACAGAGAAAAACATAAGTCAACTAATAAAGGCCATGTATGACAAGCCACAGCTAACATCATACTCACTAGTGAAAATGTGAAGAATTTTCCTGTAAGATCAAAGAACAAGAAAAGGATGCCTGCTCTCACCCCTTTTATTGAACATATTATTGGAAGACCTAGCCAGAGCAGTTAGGCAAGGACAAGAAATAAAAAACCTGCAAATCGGAAAGGAATTAAAATTGTCACTCTTAGCAGATGAAGAAATGAAGATAAGATGTAGAAAACCCTAGAGACTTCATCAAAAAGCTGTTAGAAGTAATACATTTAGTAAAGTTGGCAAATACAAAAATCAATCTACAAAAATCTGCAAAATTCTATATTCTACTGACAAACTATTAGAGAAATTAAAACAGTCCCATTTACGGGGCGCCTGGGTGGCGCAGTCGGTTAAGCGTCCGACTTCAGCCAGGTCACGATCTCGCGGTCCGTGAGTTCGAGCCCCGCGTCAGGCTCTGGGCTGATGGCTCAGAGCCTGGAGCCTGTTTCTGATTCTGTGTCTCCCTCTCTCTCTGCCCCTCCCCCGTTCATGCTCTGTCTCTCTCTGTCCCAAAAATAAATAAACGTTGAAAAAAAAAAATTAAAAAAAAACAAAACAAAACAGTCCCATTTACAATTGCAACGAAAAGAATAAGATATCTAGGAATAAATGTGACAAAGGAGATGAAAGACCTGCACACATAAAACTACAGGACATTGATGAAATAAAGAAGACATAGTGAACAGAATAATAGCTTGTGTTCCTGGATTGGAAAAAATAATATTGTAAAAATGTCCATACAACTCAAAGCAACCTACAGATTCAGTGCAATCCCTATTATAATTCCAGTGGCTTTTGTTTTTGTTTTTGTTTTTTACAGAAATAGAATAAACAATCCTAAATATGGAACCACATAAGATCCTGAGTAGTCAAAGTAATCATGAGAAAGAACAAGGCTAGAGACATCCCACTTACTCATTTCAAAATATATTACAAAGTTATAGTAATCAAAACAGTGTGATACTGTTATAAAACAGACATGTAGATCAATGGAACAGAATAGAGAGCCCAGGAATAAAGCCATGCATACATGTTTAATTAATTTATGACAAAGGAGCCAAGAAAATGCAGTGGAGGTAAGGACGATCCCTTCAATAAAAGGTGCTGGAAAAGCTGGACAACCACATACAAAGGAATGGCACTGAATCCATCTTGCACCACACACAAAAATTAATACAGATTAAAGATGTGAACTTAAGATCTGAACCCATAAATCCCTAGCTGAAAACATACGCAGTTAGTTTTCCTGTTTTGATTCTGGCAATGATATTTTGGATTTGATACCAAAAGCAAAGGCGATAGAAGCAAAAATAAATGGGACTACATCAAACTAAAAAACGTCTGCACAGCAAAGGAAACCATCAATAAAATGAAAAGGCAACCTATCGAATGGGAGAAAATACTTGCAAATCATATACCTGATGAAGGGGTAGTATCCAAAAGGTATAAGGAACCCGTACAAGTTAGATGTGCCCTGCCCTCACCCAAATTAGATATCTGAATAGACATTTTTCCAAAGAAGACTTGAAAATGTCCAACAGGTACATGAAAAGGTGTTCAACATCACTAGTCATCAGGGAAATTACCATAAAAAAAACCTCAACAAGGTCATTACCTTGCCCTATTAGAATGGCTAATATCAAAAAGAGAGGCAATATAAGTATTGGTGAGAATGTATAGAAAAGGGATCCCTTGTGCACTGCTGGTGGAAATGTAAATTGGTGGAGCCAAAATGGAAAGTAGTACGGAGATTCCTCACAAAACTACCGTATGATCCAGCAGTCCCACTTCTGGGGTATTTATCTGAAAGAAATGAAAACACTAACTGAAAAAGATGTCTCTATGTTCATTGCGGCATTATGTGCAGTAATCAAGATGAGGAAGCAACCTAAGTGTCCATTGATGAATGAATGGATAAAGAAGTTGTGGTACACACACACACACACACGAATACTATTTAGGTATAAAAAGAAGGAAATCTTTTGTGACAACACGGGTGGATCTTGAGGGCGTTATTCTAAGAAATAATTCAGAGAAAAACAAGTATATGATGTCACTTATGTGTGGAATTTTAAAAAAGAAAACCCAAAACAACTAATTAATACAGAGAACAAACTGGTGATTGCCAGAGGCAGGGGTGGGGTGTGGGCAAAATGAGTAAAGGGGGTCAAAAGGTACACATTTCCAGTTATAAGTAAGTCATGGGAGTGTAATGTAGAGCATGGTGACTATAGTTAATAATACTGCATTATGTATTTGAAAGTTGCTAAGAGAGTAGATCTTTAAAGTTCTCGTGGCAAGTAGAAAAGTAATTGTCTTAAAAATAATGCTGTATTTGAATCTACTCCTGAAATCATTGTTTCACTATATGCTAACTAATTTGGATGTAAATTTTAAAAAATAAAATTATAAAAAGTGAAAGTCTAGGTTGGTAAAAACTAAAAAAAAAAAATGAGCATCTGTAAGGTCTGGCTATGAAATAAAGTGATTCAAAGAAAAAAAATAATGCTGTATTTGAGATTTTTGAAATAAAATGTGATTTATTAGATTAACTGTAGAGCCTTGTTATAAATTAAATACAGAACAATAGCCAAAAGCAGAGTTTGAAGCATAAATAGATGAAGATTTCAGATTTTTTGAGAACCTAGACCTAGTGACCTATGATGAATTACTATACTCCAAACCGTGGAACTCCCAGCACTTGTCCTGTGGTGCACATGTCATAGGCAGAGTAGTGTGTGGCAGTGGTGGTGGGGTTTCATGACAGTGATACTGTGGTACTGCCTCAGCTTTTCAGGTGAGGTCTGATCCCCAGACACTACCTTCCAACTTCCTTTGTGAAGTTCAGGCAGGTATTTTATACTTCCCTTTTCCAATCAATAGTCCATCATCATCTCTTGTGATTGAGGTTCTGTAAGGATTGAGGTGGAAAATATTACAGTCAGTAATATGAGCCTTTACTCTCTCTGTTTTATTACTTCCAGCAGTCTAAGAAGGTGCATCATCTGAATGAAACAAAACGGACAAATCTCCCATTCATGTCTCTCAGCTGACCTGGGTGCTCTGGTACAGGCTGGGTTGCAGACTGCTTCATGTTTTATTTTTGTAAGCCCTTCTTCCCCCAGTCACATGTGTGTTACAGTATCTTGAAAACTATAAGTAGCTAATAAATATTTATTAACTTGAATTCCTTTTTTTTTTTTTTCTTTTTCTCTTGGTCAAGCCTAGCACTGAAATGACACTCAGCCTGCCTCTCCTGACTTACTGTGTCCTCCAGATAGAATAGACAGTGAAAGAGAGTGTTGGTACCAAGGGAAATATCTCTTTGATTTTTCTAGCTTTTTTTATTTTTTCGAATTCTCTGTTTACTGTCAGTAGTGAAGGAGAAATGAAAGCTACACACAGAAGCATTTTGTCATTCATGGCTGGATGGCTTAGGAGGATAATTGGTCTCCGAAGAAAAGCATTTAAATAGACAAAGAAATACTTGCATACACCAAAGTTAAACTAGTGTCTAAAGTAGTAATCCTGAAGTGGTTTGGGAGAAATGCCAGCTTTTTAGGATGCTGCTTTAATTTTTATGTATTACAACTTATTTTCAGAATGACAGCAGACAGAGCTAAAAGGTTCAGAGCCTGGAATAGTTCTTTTTTCTACAGCTGTAAAGCTATTTAAAATTCTTCTCATGTTACTGTTTGCCATCCAGATGGCTTTCTGGCACTGATTCAGTTCCTAGATGTGAGGGCTGTTGGTTAGTTACTCACCAGCATCACCACACACTTGTACAATTTGGCTCATGACTCACCCTCACAGCACTTACATGTGGGTATCCTTTACTAGATAGTCATTTCTTATTGTCATGATGTCACTTGTTATAAATAGGTACTAGAATTGGTTGGATAATGTTTCTGGGATGAAGATGCGTGACATACTCACCCCCCACCCCCCAAAACCCCAAAGGACAGAAACACCCAGTAAGTCTGTTGGACCCATTGCCACTGTAATGAGAAACAGAAACAATTGTCTGGATGATGAAACTTTTGCCTAAAATATATGTATCTGTATAGTAGATGTCAGAGTATATCCAATAAACGCGAATTATTTGCTTCACTCCTCTACTATTAGCCACAGTGATTAAAAAACAGAAAAGAACTTGTTTCAGAAGTCAGAGTTGTGGTGAGAGGTTAGGGAGAAGAAGGGGTTTGCTATCTTAAAGGGACACCCAAGGAGGCTCTGAGTGCTTGCAGTGTTCTATTTCTGGGTTTGGACTGTGGTTTGCTTTACAGTACGTGTTTGCTTTATAGTAACTCATTGCATACTTTTGGTGTACTTTTTTATTACTTTAAACAATAAAAATGTTTAAAAATAGGGAATACTTGCCAATCATGTAGGAGAATTCCCTCAGCTGTGTCTTCAAAGGCTAAAGAATAAAGTCACCATGTTTTGAACTAGATATTGGTAGTAAGTTTTTGTCTTACTAATTTTATCTATTTAGTAAAATAATCCTTTTACCTGGGGCGTCTGGGTGGCTCAGTTGGTTAAGCGTCCGACTTCGGCTTAGGTCATGGTCTCGCAGTCTGTGGGTTTGAGCCCCATGTCAGGCTCTGCGCTGACAGCTCATAGCCTGGAGCCTGCTTCGGATTCTGTGTCTCCCTCTCTCTTTGCCCCTCCCCTGCTCACCTTCTGTCTCTCTCTCTCTCTCTCTCTCTCTCTCTCTCTCTTTTTTTTTTTAATTGTTTTTTTTAACGTTTATTTATTTTTGAGACAGAGAGAGGCAGAGCATGAACGGGGGAGGGTCAGAGAGAGAGGGAGACACAGAATCGGAAGCAGGCTCCAGGCTCTGGGCCATCATCAGCCCAGAGCCCGACGCGGGGCTCGAACTCACGGACCGTGAGATCGTGACCTGAGCTGAAGTCGGACGCTTAACCGACTGAGCCACCCAGGGGCCCCCCTCTCTCTCTTAAAAAAATAAGTAAACATTAAAAAAAAAATGTTTTTAACTTAAAACATGATTATGGTCAACAGTGATTTAAATAGGCTTAACAATTAGTTCCCATGCCCAGAAGTACCATCCATTTAGTAGTGGAACAGAAGGGATAGGGTGAGGGGAGAACATTGTGGGGATGAAATAAAACTACTTGGAAATATGTATCCAATTTGAATTATTTATTATCTTGTTGATAAGCATGATCGAATATTTAGGTTAGAAGAAGGGAGGGCAGACTAAAAAATAGAACAATGAAGAACTTAATTAGCATTACTTAATAAAAAATTAATATTTGAAGGGCGCCTGGGTGGCTCAGTCAGTTAAGTGTCTGACTTTGGCACAGGTCATGATCTCACTGTTCGTCAGTTTGAGCCCTGCATCAGGATCTGTGCTCACAGCTTAGCGCCTGGAGCCTGCTTCAGATTCTATGTCTCTATCTCTTTCTGTCCCTAACCCTTTCTCTCCTGCACCCTCTCTCTCTCTCAAATATAAATAAACATCAAAAATATATTTAAAAATCAATGTTTGAATCAAAACCATTTATTACAAAAAATTTTTATTAACATTTATTCATTTTTGAGAGTGAGAGAGACAGAGTGTGAGCAGGGGAGGGGCAGAGAGAGAGGGAGGCACAGAATCGGTAGCAGGCTCCAGAATCAAACTCACAGACTGCGAGATCATGACCTGAGCTGAAATCGGATGCTCAACCGACCAAGCCACCCAGGTGCCCCAAGACATTATTTTGTTTTGTTTTGTTTTGTTTTGTTTTGTTTTGTTTTGTTTTAATTTTTTATTTAAAAAATTTTTTTGTATTTTATTTCATTAAAAATTTTTTTTAATGTCTGTTTTTGAGAGAGAGAGAAAGAGAGAGAGAGAGAGAGAGAGCGCGCGCGAGCACGAGTGGGGGAGGGGCAGAGAGAGAGGGAGACACAGAATCTGAAGCAGGCTCTGAGCTGTCAGCACAGAGCCTGATGCGGGGCTCAAACTCACAAACCATTAGATCATGACCTGAGCCAAAGTCAGTTGCTTACCTGACTGAGTCACCCAGGCACCCCAAGACCATTTATTTTAAATGGAACATCTTAAACAGGTTAGCAGTATATATTTTTTTAATTTTTAAATTTTTTTTAATTTTGAAAAAAACCTTTATTTTTTATTTTTATTTTTTAATATATTAAATATAATTATTGTCAAATTGGTTTCCATACAATACCCAGTGCTCATCCCAACAGGTGCCCTCCTCAGTGCCCATCACTCACTTTCCCCTCTCCCCCAACCCCCATCAACCCTCAGTTTGTTCTCAGTGTTTAAGAGTCTCTTATGGTTTGCCTCCCTCCCTCTCTGTAATTTTTTTCCCCCTTCCTCTCCCCCATGGTCTTCTGTTAAGTTTCTTAGGATCCAAATATGAGTGAAAACATATGTATCTGTCTTTTTCTGCCTGAATTATTTCACTTAGCCTAATACCCTCCAGTTCCATCCACATTGCTTCAAATGGCCAGATTTCATTCTTTCTCATTGCCGAGTAGTATTCCATTGTATATATAAACCACATCTTTATTCATTCGTCAGTGGATGGACATTTAGGCTCTTTCCATAATTTGGCTATTGTTGAAAGTGCTGCTATAAACATTGGGGTACAAGTGCCCCTATGCATCAGCACTCCTGTATCCCTTGGGTAAATTCCTAGCAGTGCTATTGCTAGGTCATAGAGTAGATCTATTTTTAATTTTCTGAGGAACCTCCACACTGTTTTCCAGAGCAGCTGCATCAGTTTGCCTTCCCACCAACAGTGCAAGAGGGTTCCCGTTTTTCCACATTCTTTCCAGCATCTATAGTCTCCTGATTTGTTCATTTTAGCCACTCTGACTGGTGTGAGGTGGTATCTCAGTGTGGTTTTGATTTGTATTTCCCTGAGGAGTGATGTTGAGCATCTTTTCATGTGCCAGTTGGCTCTCTGGATGTCTTTAGAAAAGTCTCTATGTTTGTCTTCTGCCCATTTCTTCACTGGATTATTTGTTTTGTGTGTGTGAAGTTGGGTTCTTTATAGATTTTGAATACTAATCCTTTATCCAATATGTCATTTGCAAATATCTTTTCCCATTCCTTGGGTTGCCTTTTCGTTTTGTTGATTGTTTCCTTTGCAGTGCAGAAGCTTTTTATCTTGATGAGGTCCCAGTAGTTCATTTTTGCTTTTAATTTCTTTTCCTTTGGAGATGTGTGAAGTAAGAAATTGCTGTGGCTGAGGTCAAAGAGGTCTTTTCCTGCTTTCTCCTCTAGGGTTTTGATGGTTTCCTGTCTCACATTCAGGTCTTTTATCCATTTTGAGTGTATTTTTGTGAATGGTGTAAGAAAGTGGTTTAGTTTCATTCTACCCAGGTGCCCCAAGACCATTTATTTTAAATGGAACATCTTAAACAGGTTAGCAGTATATATATTTTTTAATTTTTAATTTTTTTTTAATTTTGAAAAAAAAATTTTAACATTTATTTTTGAGAGACAGAGAGACACAGAGCCTGAGCGGGAGAGGGGCAGAGAGACAGGGAGACACAGAATCTGATGCAGGCTCCAGGCCCTGAGCTGTCAGCATAGAGCCCAACAATGGGCTCGAACCCATGAACCATGAGATCATGACTGGAGCCAAAGTCGGGTGTTTAACTGACTGAGCCACCCAGGTGCCCCTATTTTAAAACATTTTTTAAATGTTTTAAATGTTTCAAATTTTTTAAATTAAATAACTATTTTGAGAAAGAGCTAGATAGAGAGTGAGCAGGGAGGGGCAGAGAGAGAGGGAGACAGAGAATCCCAAGCAGGCTCTGCACTGTCAGCTCAGAGCCTGATGTGGGGCTTGAACCTACAAACTGTGAGATCATGACCTCAGCCGAAGTCAGACGCATAACCAACTGAGCCACCCAGGCACCCCAGCAGTGTATTTTTGAATAATGGGGTGATACAACTTTAAGAAAAATAATCTTTATAGGAAATTACCAACATTCTTTAGATTTAGGAATCTGGTGAATTAAAAATTTTTCATCAGCCCATTTGGTCTGAAGAAATAATGCCAACAATGTTTCGTCTCCCCATTGGAATACCATTGTTGTATCTAAATTTGTTTATACTTTTACCTGATAATTATGACTTTTAAAAAGTTGTTTGGAATGTGTATGTTATTTAAAATTTTCTAATGCCTTTTAAATAAACATAGCTAATTTATGTAGCTTATTTCAAACATTTGTTCAGTGATTATCAGTGGGAGGTGTAAAAAACAAAGTAGGGTAAATGTTTTGAATTGTAGAATACCCTATAATTTGATGTTCCCTACGCATTTTGAGATTCACTGCATTAAAAAAATTAATTTAGTTTTAATTCCAGTGTAGTTAACATACAGTGTTATATTAGTTTCACATGTACAAAATAGTGATTGAACAATTCCATACATCACCCAGTGCACATCTTGACAAGTGCACTCATTAATTCCCATTGCCTATTTCACCCATAGCCCCACCCACTTCCCCTTTGGTAACCATCAGTTCTGTATAATTGAGTGTCTGTTTCTTGGTGTTTCTCTCTCTCTCTCTCTCTCTCTCTCTCTCTCTCTCTATTTCCTGTGCTCATTTGTTTTGTTTCTTAAATTTCACATGTGAGGGAAATCATGTGCTTTTTGTTTTTCTCTGCCTTATTTTGCTTAGCATTATACTCTCTAGCTGTATCCATGTTGTTGCAAATGGCAAGATATCATTCTTTTTATTGCTAATAACATTCCATTGCATATGTATACCACATCTTTTTTATCCATTCATCTATCACTGGACACTTGGGCTGCTGCTGTATCTTGGCTATTGTAAATTATGCTGCTATAAACATTGGGGTGCATGTATTCCTTTGATTTAGTGTTTTTGTATTATTTGGGTGAATACCCAGTAATGCAGTTATTGGATCATAGGGTAGTTCTATTTTTAATTTTTGAGGAACCTCCATACTGTTCCAGAGTGGCTGCACCAGTTTACATTCCCATCAGCAGTGCAAGAGGGTTCCTTTTTCTCTACATCTTTGCCAACACTTGTTTCTTATGTTGATTTTAGCCATTCTGACAAATGTGAGGTGATATTTCATTGTAGTTTTGATTTGCATTTCCCTGATGATGAGTGATGCCTAGCATCTTCTCATATGCCTGTTGGCCATCTGTATGTCTTCTTTGAGAAATGTTCATGTTTTTTGTTCATTTTATAATTGGATTATTTGTTTTTTGGATGTTGAGCTGGGTAAGTTCTTTGTATATTTTGGATACTAACCCTTTATCTGATATGTCATTTGTAAATATCTTCTCCCATTTTGTAGGGTGCTTTTTAGTTTTGTTGATTGTTTTCTTTGCTTTGCATATTTTGATGTAGCCCCAATAGTTTATTTTTGCTTTTATTTCCCTTGCCCTCACAAGACATATCTAGAAAAATGTTGCTATAGCCAATGTCAGAGAAATTACTGCCTGTGTTCTCTTCAAGAATTTTTAGGGTTTCAGGTCTCACATTTAGGTCCTTTATCTATTTTGAGTTTATTTTTATGTGTGGTATAAGAAAGTGGTCCAGTTTCATTCTTTGGCATGTAGCTGTCCAGCTTTAGCAACACCATTTATTGAAGAGACTCTTTCCCATTGTGTATTCTTGCCTTCTTTGTTGGAGATTAATTGACCATATAATTGTGGGTTTATTTCTGGGTTTTCTATTCTATTCCATTGATCTATGTGTAATATTTCCCAACAAAACCCCAGAATATCTTTCGAATGCTGAATTCTGTTAGTACCCAGAGTGTGCTGAGGATGGAATTTTTTTTAAGGAAAAAATAATGGCAGTGGTACAATTAAAATTGAAAAAATACAGTTTCTAACATAACGTAAGTGTGAAATACATACGTTAGCATTCTGTGAAGTCTACTTAGGGCATTCCATTAACTGATAAACTGTAGTTAATTTAAACTTATTTCAGAGGAGTATTTGAAATTTGCATGTATTTGAAACTTTTTTTTCTTAGTAGGATTATATTATGAGGTGTCTTGGAAATTTAAGTGCTCTATTTTTTTAAGATTTTATTTATTCTGAAACTAATATTACACTAAATGCTAACTAACTGGAATTTATCTATTTATTTATTCATTTATGTAGAGATTGTGCTTTGTACACATGCAGGTGAGGGACAGAGAGAGAATCCCAAGTAGGCTCCATGCTTAGAGCAGAACAGTGCAGAGCACAATGTGGGGCCCGATTTCACAACCTTGAGATCATGACCTGAGCCAAAATCAAGAGTCAGACGCTTAACCGACTGAACCACCCAGGCACCCCTTGAACCATTTATCTTATAAAGAGTGATACAACATGATAGTAAGAAGTATTTAACAAAAATAAATGCTGTAACAAGGAAGTAAAAATACATTTGCTAAGACTCGAAGCATCATGTCAACTGTTACCCAAGAGGAATTAGTACAGCTCAGCTAACCCAGAACTGTTTTGTGGGATTTCTGTATAAATTGTAATTTTGGGAAATGCACAAGAGCAAACCACCTGGTAGGTCACTAGAGACCACCTTTTGAGGAGCTCTAATTCCTTTCATACCAGGCAGTCAAGGCTGATGGTTGTATGCTGTGAAAAGGAGTCATGGCTGTTCCTTTTATTGGAAAGAAACAAGTATTATTATAAATTAATATTAGTCACTGGTTATTGAGTGCTTTTTGTCATGTGCTATGCAAGGTGCTTTTCTGTATGCACCATTTTATTTAATTCTTATTACACTAACGCTGCAAGGTGGAAATTGCTTATTCTTATTGATAAATTAGGAAACTGAAAGTCAGAGAAGTTAGGTAAGTTACCATGGTTGTACCAGCCAAGTTGTACAACAAAGCATGTGGATGAAACTAGATTATGAAAAGGACTTCTTAGTGTTTAAATAATAAAATCTCTGTGGGTCTAGTTCATTATTGATGAGCTATATGCTAGACTAAAGAGAATGATAAAATTCAAAGTTAAATACTTGATGACTCTTTCTTAACTATGAACAGTTACTCTGAACTCTGTTCAGAGTTAAGAAAAGTAACATTTATATACTGGATAATTTTATCTGAGATGATTCCTTTATTGAGTTTGAATGTATTTTGGAGTTTGTCTTTTAAGACATAAAGACAGTAATCTATTTTTTTGAGGGTGGGAAAACTTTAGTAACAATATTTTCTTTAAATTTGTACTGTTTTAGCTATGTTTTCCTCTTCAGGATAGGTAGTGTGATGGGAACTATTTGTGCATTGTAGATTATTTGTTGGGAAGTTTTAAAAGAGAAGAATTCCTTAAGACTGAAGTTTCGTCTGTGCCTGGGTTATCCACAGAAGTCACTTCTGTATGTAAAGTATGTGTTGTCATTTTATTTAAAAAAAAATGTTTTTTTTAACGTTTTATTTATTTTTGAGACAGGGAGAGACAGAGCATGAACAGGGGAGGGTCAGAGAGAGGGAGACACAGAATCTGAAACAGGCTCCAGGCTCCGAGCTGTCAGCACAGAGCCCGACGCGGGGCTCGAACTCACGGACTGCGAGATCATGACCTGAGCCGAAGTCGGCCGCTTAACCGACTGAGCCACCCAGGCGCCCCTGTGTTGTCATTTTAAATATTTGTTCTGCTTTCATGGACGTTGAAATAAATCTGGCTTATAAAATAAGCTTGTTTTACAGAGGCACACTATTTATAAATGTATTCTGTCTATATTAAGGTTAAGTAGTAAGAATATAAATCTGTGGTTTATTATATTCAGTTATTACTCTTATTATTTTTTAAATGTTTATTTTTGTGTGAGAGAGAGAGTGAGGGAGAGGGAGAGCATGAGCGGAGAAGGGGCAGAGAGAGAGGGGGACAGAGGATCCCAAGCGGGCTCTGTGCTGACAGCAGAGACCTTGGTGTGGGGCTCGAACTCAAAATCCGTGAGATCATGAACTGAGCCTGAGTCAGACGCTTAAGTGACCTAGGCGTCCCCAACTTAATTTAGTTTTTATTTAAGTAGGTTCCATGCCCAACATGGGAATCATACTCACCACCCTGAGCTTAAGAGTGGAATGCTCTACTGACTGAGCCAGCTTGGAGCTCCATCTTTGGAGATATCTTTTATGTAGACTTGTGATGATTCAGATAAAATAACCATCTTTAAAAAATGAAGTGCTACTCTCTTCAGATTTTTAGTGCTTAGTATAATGCATACTTTGCTGTAAACAAATCAGTTGAGGCTGATTTGTTGTTTTTGAACAATATGGATGTGAGGACTCAAGCCCACATGAATCAAGATCCCATCACTTAATGGTCTGTGATTGAAACCTGAAGGTTTGAGATCGTAAATGTAATACTCTTTAAAAGTGTTCTGCCCTTTTCAGTGTTAATGTACTTGTATGAACATTCACTTTTCTTCTAGCTCTATCATATAATAGGAAAGAAGTAAATACTAGGTAAATGCTATTGTATTTAGTTTTTAAAAATTCTTTTTCAAAGGGTACCTGGGTGGCTCCGTTGGTTGAGTATCTTGGTTATGGGTCAGGTCATGATCCCAGGGTCATGATCCATGTTGAGCATGGAGCCTGCTTAAGATATTCATTCTCTCTCTTTCTCTCTCTCGCTCTCGCTCTCGCTCTCTCTCGCTCTCTCTCCCACCCCCCTCCCCGCTTGAACTCTCTTTCTCTAAAATTAAAAAAAAAAAAAAAAAAAAAAATCTCTTTCAATTTCAGAGTTTCTTCCATGATTTTCCAGAGTAGGTTTTGGTTAAATCTGTTCAACTGTATAACAAGTTTATGTTTGTTTCTGCTAATCATTTGATTTAAAAAAGTAAAATCTGATGGCTCTGATGGCATATTGCTAGGGAAGCTGAGAACATTTAAGCCCTTTCCTCTCTTTCTGCCAGTGAACAATTGACAGGATATAGGTTTGTAATTATAGTCTAAGGGTTTAGTTGAGTTCATTGTCACTGCTAAAGTTCCTGTGTCCTCTGATAGCTTCCTGGAAGAGTTGTTTTCATAGTTGTTTCATACTTGTCCTCAGGGTTCAAACAGAAGAAGGATGGGAGACTGAGGATTCTGCTGGGCTAGGTAACCCTGTGAAGAACATTTTTTTTAAAGAGAAATAAGGGAGGAAAATTTTTAAAGTATGCTAATTGCTTGGGAAAAAAAAATCTGACTTTGGTCCCGGCTCTGTTTCTGTGTCATCCTTGATAATGAATTTCTCTGGGACTTAGTATTTATTTATTTATTTACTTATTTATTTAGTTAGTTAGTTAGCTTGTTTTCTTTAAAATGAGAAGGGTATGGGGCGCCTGGGTGGCGCAGTCGGTTAAGCGTCCGACTTCAGCCAGGTCACGATCTCGCGGTCCGTGAGTTCGAGCCCCGCGTCGGGCTCTGGGCTGATGGCTCAGAGTCTGGAGCCTGTTTCCGATTCTGTGTCTCCCTCTCTCTCTGCCCCTCCCCCGTTCATGCTCTGTCTCTCTCTGTCCCAAAAATAAATAAAACGTTGAAAAAAAAAATTTTTTTAAAAAAAAATAAAATGAGAAGGGTATGTAATTTTTTTTTTTTATTTATTTTGAGAGAGAGAGTGTGTGTGTGTGTGTGTGTGTGTGCACACACGAGTGGGTGGGGTGGAGGTGGGAGGGGAGAGAGAGAGAGAGAGAGAGAGAAAGGGAGAGAATCCCAAGTAGGTTCCCTGCACTGTCACCCTGAGCCTGACTCGGGGCCCAGACTTATGAACCGTGAAATCCTGACCTAAGCTCAAATCAAGAGAGGGAAGGACGCCTAATCAACTGACGCCCCCAGGTGCCCCGGGTCTGTAACTTTTAAGACCTCTGCCAACCTGAAACTCCTGGGTGAATTCTCAGGCTGAACTCTCGAGTGTGGTGCTCTCTGTGAAATCAGGTTGACTAAGGGAAATAGGAACCAGAATATATTTTGTGTTTAAATGTGTAGCAGTAATTTTTCTTCAGAATATCTCTACAAAAGATCACCTATCGGTTAGCACTTGATTTGTTACCTTGTTTGTTTAGCAACCATGCCACAGTTTTAGTCTGACAAAGGACATGCTGTTTCAGCAACAGCACAGTGTATTTTGTGAGTATGCCCCCTCTCTGAGTAGTACTGAAGAGCTGCAAGTTACTTAGGCCACTGCACCTGTAAGTTTGTTTACTAAGGGTCTAGAAAATTAAGAGCCAGTCGTACTGGCCTTACATTCTTCTGACTGGTTAAGGGGCTAGTTTTCTTTACTTGACCTTCTTTTACCCTTCAAGAATTAACCAAAGACAACATAGCCAAATACAAGAAACACCATTGTTTGCCAGTAGAAATGTATGATAAATTGGGTTCATTACTATTTTAAATACAAGAGTACAATTAGGTCTAGATAAAAACATTTCTAGGTAATTACTACTTTGATAAATAGTAGGAATTGTCCTAGAGCAGTGGTTCTCAAAAAGTGGACAGTGTGAACTCGCTCCTCTACAATGTTTTTGAAATTCATAAAGGAGTGATTTTGTTGATATAATGATTTGGGGGAAGTGCTCCTTACTGTTAGATAATAGATAATTAGGTGTCCCGCAATGCATAGGACCCTCTTTTACAACAAAAGTCTCAGATACAACACAATTTTTTAATTTTCTTCCAGATATTCATGCAGGTGAAAAGTGTATTTATTATTATCTGAGCCGAGATCTTAACTTTTTATTACACAAAAGCATAATACAAAATATTTTTTACATGACTTCAAAATATTGATTTTAAAAGATATAAATTTGGGAAATCTGTGGCCCCATTGAGTGGCATTTGTAGTATTTAATCATCAGTACAACACATTTGGACTAGTCTGCATTTGTGTTTGTCATATCCGTGGTGATTCTGTGCTTAGAGGCAAACCTGACTGCTTCATTAGGCAGTAAGTTTGGTCATGTGTAAATATTCACATACTGAGAGAAACTTTATTAATTTATTATCTTATTTATCCTTTATGTTATGGTTAGGACATTATATGGGTTTATTTTGAAATTAGGTATATATATATGTTATATTGTTGCTGATTTATAAAGTTTGTAAAATGTTTGTTTAAAACGAGTATGGAAAATGAGAGGATTGAAAACCATTCTTCTGGGGTGCCTGGGTGGTTCTGTGGGTTAAGCTTCTGACTCCTGATTTTGGCTCAAGTCATGATCTCATGGTTTCTGAGATTGAACCCCACACATTAGGCTCTGTGCTGACAGTGCAGAGACTGCTTGGGATTCTCTCTCTCTTTCTGCCCTGTTCCTTCTCTCCTCTCTCTCCTGTTCCTTCTCTCCTCTCTCTCTCAAAGTAAGTAAAAAGCATTAAAAAGAAAAAATTCTTCTAAGTAGTATTTAGCTTAAAATACTTGAAAACCTTGAGAATTGTTCTAATAAAGAGTGCTTTTATTAAAATTTTTTTTGTTTATTTTTGAGAGGGAGAGAGAGACAGTGTGAATGGGGGAGGAGCAGAGAGAGAGAGAGAGACCCAGAATCTGAAGCAGGCTCCAGGCTCCGAGCTGCCAGCACAGAGCCTGATGTGGGGCTCGAACTCACAGACTATGAGCTCATGACCCGAGCCAAAGTTAGACACTTAACTGACCAAGCCACCCAGGCGCCCCAGTGCTTTTATTAAAATAACACACAAGTACAACCTATATGTTATATACTGTATGTCTGTAATTATATACTATATGTCTACCTGAGTGGTCTGAGGTTTGTTTTGTTTTTTAATAGGCTCTATGCCCATCGTGGTGCAGCTTGAACTCACAACCTTGAGATCTAGTAAGTCACTTGTTCAGTGACTTGGCTGGCTCGGTTGGTAGACTGACTATGCAACTATTGTTTTTGGGGTTGTGAGTTCAAGTCCCACATTGGGCACAGAGCCTACTTTTAAAAAAAGAAAAAAGTGGGGTGCCTGGGAGGCTCAGTCGGTTGAGCCTCCGACTTCAGCTCAGGTCATAATCTCATAGTTCGTGAGTTTGAGCTCCACTTTGGGCTCTATGCTGACAGCGTAGAGCCCAGAGCCTGCTTTGAGTTGTCTCCCTCTCTTTCTGCCCTTCCCCTGCTCATGCTCTTTCTCTCTCTCTCTCTCAAAAATAAATAAACTTTTTAAAAAAAGAGGGACACCTGGGTGGCTCAGTCAGTTAAGCATTTGCCTTTGGCTTGGGTATGATCTCAGGGTTCGGTTCGTGAGTTCAAGTCCCACATGGGGCTCTCTGCTGTCGCCTCCAAGGCCACTTCCAATCCTCTGTTTCCCTCTCTCTCTCTGCCCCTCCCCAGCTCATGCTCCCTCTATCTCTCTAAATAAATAAACTTAAAAAAAGAGTCAGGCTCCCTTCTACCTGAGTGTTTATAAAGTTTGACAACAGTGTCAGCTATTAGTAAAATATTATTAATATGACACTGTTGCGGTAGAAAGTAGTATAACCTTGCAATATTATTTCCTTTGATAATTTACTCCTGGTTGAGAGTAACATTTCCAAGTCCCTATTTAAAAACAGTACTGCTTAACAAGCATCTTTATTATCTTGCTGAATCATTGGATTTTTTGAATTAGTTGACATTTTGAAAGTAAGGATTTTTCCCCTGAAACTGAAGATCAAGTAATTGATTTTGGAAACTGGTATGATGTTCCTTTAGTAAGCAAAGAGCTTGATTAACTTTAAAGCTAAATGATTAAACTTCCCTTTTGGTTGCATTTTGAGATGACATGAGAAAAATACTTTGCAGCTTATTTTGCTAGTTTAAAATTTTTAATTTATTTAAGTGTTTCTAAAGATTTCTATTGTGAAATACATCATAGATACAGAAAAATACAAAAACATAAAATGTGGAGTTTAGTGAATTTTTCTGAAGTGAAATTCTGTATTCTTTTTCCTTATATTGAAATTCATGGTTATCCTTTGACATTATGGGAGTTCTCCAGTCTGTGTAAATTTAATAGATGCCAATTTTATGGGAGTAGCAGTTACGTAAACAGTACAGTTCTGTAGTTTAAAATACATCATTTATGGAAGAAAATGCCTATACTGTTACTATTACACAGTGAGGGTGAAGTGCTTAGGTTATAGGTGAGATTTTCATGTTCCTTTTCATACGACAGGAACTTATGGATTGGAGACAAAGTGGTATTAGGCAAAGCTTGATTCATTGCATGTGATGATGCAGTAAGAATTCTGTATGTTTCTTAATATTTTTCTGCTTTACTCTTATAGAAAGATACATCTGCTATAAAATATAGACTGAGATTTTGTAAAGCCATAGGCAAATAGGCTTAACTGAGTTAAGTAGACTTATATGAGTTCAATCCTTTCAGTTTTTTAATTTTAATGAGTTCTAAGAGACCTATATGTGTATGGCATTTTATCTGTATATTGGTAAATATTACCCTGACTTCATGTAAAGATGTCACCTTTGTGTGCTTTTTATGGATTTAGACTGTTCACTGAAAGACTACATTGAAGGCCATGTAAATTTTTCCTGTTAAGCATGATTTAAATCACATTTTCAATTTTCCAGTATATTTGTTCTACTAAGTGACTTCCATAGAATTTGTTTCTCTCATTCATTAATTCATTTACTCATATGTAAATATTTACTGAGACATAATGTGTTTCAAAACTGCACATAAAGAGCTGGAAATAATAGGACGTTGGGAGCTATTTGTAAGTAGTGAGCTTCAATGTAGTATGCTCCTGATTTGACATAGATCTGCCCTATGCTTGGGTGCACAGAGGAGTATTAGGGAAGGATTCCAAGAGTCTAGAAGAGTAAGAGTTGATCAGGAGGTTATGCAGATGAGGACATTTTAGGGAGAGGGAATGATACATTTAAGGTAGGAGGCAGAAGAGAGTATGGGATATGCTGGCAAGTATCAGTGGTTCATCATGGCGAGGTTAAGGACAGAATGTGTGAGAACAACAATGAGAAAGGAAGGAAGGTAGGAGTCTATGAATTCATTCCTGTAGTTCATATTAGTTATAACTACTTCATCAAGAAATTCTTGGGGCGCCTGGGTGGCGCAGTCGGTTAAGCGTCCGACTTCAGCCAGGTCACGATCTCGCAGTCCGTGAGTTCGAGCCCCGCGTCGGGCTCTGGGCTGATGGCTCAGAGCCTGGAGCCTGTTTCCGATTCTGTGTCTCCCTCTCTCTCTGCCCCTCGCCCGTTCATGCTCTGTCTCTCTCTGTCCCAAAAATAAATAAACGTTGAAAAAAAAAAATTTAAAGAAATTCTTAAATCTACCGTAGTGCATTTTCCTCCAGTGCCCCAGAAATTCAGAATTTTATATCTGGAGAGTTAATGCTGTAGGGTGGTAAGGTGCAGTCTCTTTGAAAAGAATGCTATTCTGGGTTTCAGGCCTTAGGAAACCTCAGCGTTTCCAGCTGTCTGGTAAGGGTGAGATCTTAGAGGTTCTGTTTTTATAGTTTCATGCTCCTTTATTCCTATTGTTACACATTAGGTGATTTGGTTTCAGTTATGAGAGTCTTGGCCAAAAATCCATGCTGAAGAGTAGGGGTGTGTAAGGTTTATTATTATTGTAATTGTGTGACAGATGGCTGATGTTTCATAAACGTTTCTCAATTTTAAATGCTAACTTTTGTTTTTTCCTCTCTCACCTTTTTTTTTTTTTTTTTAAACTCCTGATTCGTTTGTCGTAAATGCTGTGACTTGGTGTTCAGGAGTTGGCTTTTCCCCATGTTTGCATCATGGTAGATGAATATAGGCAAAGCATGGTCTTTATAATTTGGGGTAGCATGTTTTCTTGAACACCTGATATTTGCAAGGTTGAAAAGCTCCTCAACTAGAGACAGTCTCCACAGGCTGTTTTGCAGTGATATACCTAAAGCAATTCCAGGACCAGTAACTGTTAATGACACCTGTAGTAACTTCGTGTAGTTTTGTTCATGTTTATAAAAATATCAGTTTAGGGTGCCTAAGTATGATGACTTCTCCATACACTGTGGTCAGAGATGTACTTTCAAAAGCACTGGGGCAAGCCCTCAAGGAGCTTATAGTTAACATAATGTGGTTTATTATGGTTAAATGTCTCAGACTTTTTTTTTCTGGTTTTTAATAGTTATTATGTAGAGGGTGGTGTGAGGCTCACCCTGCAGTTAGACTCAAGTTCAGATCCCAGGACTGCCACTTGGTAGCCATGGGATCTCAACCTCTTTAAGTTCCTCAAGGAGTAGTAATATTACCATAGGGTGGTAGTAAGAGTAAAATATAGAAATGCACATAACTTGCTGGAATGCTGGCACAGAGTAAGTACTCACCTTCAGCTATTTTATTTTATGGTTTATTTATTTATTTATTTTGAGAGATAGAGAGCATGCGATCAGGGACAGAAAGAGAGAGGACGGAAAGAATCGCAAGCAGGCTCCACGTTGTCAGCATGAGCCTGATGCAGGGCTTGATATAGTGAAATTGTGAGATCATGACCTGAGCCGGAGTCAAGAGTCAGGCACTTTACTGAGCTACTCAGGCGTCCCTAAACATTTTTTTTTAGATTTTATTATCCTGTGAGCTTTTTTTTTCTTTTTAATTGTAGGAGTAGATATAATAATGTTTTGTCTTAAAGAATTACTAAATGGCTACTATGTGCTAATCACTTTTGGGGAAACAAAAGTTGAAAATATATAATTGACAGTTCAAAAGAACTTAGGGCTTTTGAATAAAAATAAAAAATAGTAATTAGCAGCAAACATTTATATTGGACTTACTAGGTTCCAGGTGTTCTTTCTTCAGTTTTTATAACTATGCTATAAGGTAGTTACTGTTGATTTCACCATTTCACAGATGAGAGAGCTTAAGCAGGGGGAAGATAGGGGTGACTGGGTGGATCAGTCTGTTGAGCTTCCTACTCTTAATTTTGGTTCAGGTCACAATCTCACGGTTCATGAGTTTGAGCCCCTCTTCAGGTACCATGCTGTCAGCGCTTATTGGGGTTCTCTGTCTCCCTTTGTCTCTGCCCCCTCTCCTGCTTGCATTCTCTCTCTCTCTCTCTCTCTCTCTCTCTCTCTCTCCCTCTGAAAATAAATAAATAAAAAGTTAAATAGTAGGGAGAAGGTGTGTATTTGCCAAGATCTTTCAGCCAGTGAGGGATGGAACCATCTCTCACAATGAAGCTGTTGGACTGCTCTGCCCACAGAAACAAGACTGGCACATCAGAAAGGCTCAGGGCCTGCACGAGTGTCAGTGTGATGGGTTCAGTCTATGAGCTGTAACAGTTAGCAGGGAGAAATTAGTAAAGGCTAGATGTTCAGGGAGGGAAGAGAGCTGTCATTTACTAGAATCTACTGTGTCTGGCTATAACACATTAGCTGCTTCAGTCTTCATGGTGATCCCAGGAGGCACATTTTATTATTTTCCCTTTTTTTAGTTATTGGACGCTCAGAAGTTTAAGTGACTTACTAAAATTCACATAGCTGCTAAGTGGTATAGATGGGATTTAATAAGACCTTTTTTTTTTTTTTTTAATTTTTTTTTTTTTAACATTTATTTATTTTTGAGACAGAGAGAGACAGAGCATGAACGGGGGGAGGGCCAGAGAGAGAGGGAGACACAGAATCTGAAGCAGGCTCCAGGCTCTGAGCTGTCAGCACAGAGCCTGATGCGGGGCTCGAACTCACGGACCGTGAGATCGTGACCTGAGCGAAGTCGGACGCTCAACCGACTGAGCCACCCAGGCGCCCCCCTTTTTTTCTTTTTAAAGTAAGCTCTGTACCCAGTGTGGGGCTTGAACTCATGACCTTGAGATTAAAAGTCACATACTCTGCTTACTGACTGAGCCAGCTAGATGCCCTAACAAAATCTTTCTGTTATTAAAAATTGCAAGTATACACAAAAAGAGAGGAGTAATGTAATGTACTTATCACCCAGCTTCAATAAGTATCAACATTTTGCTTTCTTGTTTAATCTGTTCTCAGTTAAAAAAAAAAGCTTTATTGAAGTATAATTGCCATAAACTGCAGGTATTTAAAGTGTACAGTTGGATACATTTTGATATATGTACATACCCTTGAATCATCACCAAAGTCAAGGCAATGAACAACACATCCATCACTCCCAAGAGTTTCCTTATGTCCCTTTATAATCTCTCTTCCTATTTCTCCCACCCACCCTTCCTCCTCGTCACTATAGACTGGTTTACATTTTCTAGAGTTTTATGTAAGTGGAATTATATAGCATGTACTCTTATTGTCAGGCTTTTTGCACTCAGCATAATTATGTTGAGATTCATTTGTATTGTTGAATGTTTCAGTAATGCTCCCCCCTTTCCGCTGTATAGTATTCCACTGCATGAATATCACAGTTTTTTATATCCATTTACCTGTTGATGGACATTTGAATCATTTCTAGTTTTTTGCCAATATAAATAAGGCCGCTATGAATAATTGTGTACAAGTTTTCGTGTGTTTATATGCCTTCATTTCTTTTTGCATAGCTTTAGAAGTAGGATGACTGGGTCATATGGTAGGTATATGTTGAGAAACTGCCAAACTGTTTTCCAAAGTAGTCATACTATCTAACATTCCCACCAGCAGTTTATGAGAGTTAGAACTCTCCTTTGTATCCTTGCCAACACTTGGTGTGATTGGGGTTTTTATTTTTACCTATTTATTTGTTTGTTTGTTTGTTTTTTATTTTAGCCCTTGTATTAGGTATGTGGTAGTGTCACATTCTGGTTTTAATTTGTATTGACAAATAATATTGAACCCTTTTGCCCTCCATACATATTTTTCTCTTTTAAAGTAAGCTTCTATGCCCAAAGTAGGGCTTGGACTCATAACCCTGAAATCAAGAGTTGCATGCTCTTCTGGCTGAGCCAGCCAGGCAGCCCTACCATCCATACATATTTGATGAAGTGTCTGTTCACATCTTTTGCCAATTAAAAAATCTGAGTTTTATTTTCTTATTATTGTATGTTGAGAGTTCTTTATGTTTTCAGGATATAATCCTTCATTGACATGAAAACATTTTTTCCTACTCTGGGGCTTGCCTTTTTGTGTTGTAGACAGTATCTGGGTAACGGCAGAAGTTTTGAGTTTTGATGATGCTTGATAGCTTTTTATTTTATGAATTGTGCTTATAGTATTATATCTAAGAAGTATGCAAAATCCAAGGTAAAGATTTTCTCCTATATTTTTTCTTTTTTTTTTTTTTTAATTTAACGTTTATTTTTGAGAGACCAGAGACAGAGTGCAAGTGGGGGAGGGGCAGGGGGAGAGGGAGACACAGAATCCAAAGCAGGCTCCAGGCTCCTAGCTGTCAGCACAGAGCCCGGTGAGGGGCTTGTACTCACAAACTGCAAGATGGTGACCTGAGCTGAAGTTAGATGCTTAACTGAGCTACCCAGGCGCCCCTCTCCTATATTTTCTTCTAGAAGTTTTAAAGTTTTGAGTTTACATTTAGGCCTATGATCCATTTTGAGCTAATTTTTACTTTTGGTAAGAGATAAGAATGAAGATTCACTTTCTTAGTATATGGATATCTGGATTTCAGCACTATTTGTTGAACAGACTGTCCTTTTTCTCATTGACTTACCTTCACACCTCTGTTGAAATCAGCTGTCCATTCACTTTTTTAAAAAATGAAATTTAAAGCAGATGCCAAACATAATGTCATTTTACCCTTGCATATACTTTGTTATGCATCTCTATCTGGCTCATTATCAGACTGATTATTAGAAACATAATCACCGTGCCATTATTACTATTTTTTGAGGTGAGGGATTTTTTTTTTTTTTAAGATTCCATTTTTAAGTAATCTCTGTGTCCAGTGTGGGGCTTGAACTCACAACCCCAAGATTAGGAGTCACATGCTCCACTGACTCAGCCAGCCAGGTGCCTTACCAACATGTCATTATTACACCTCGCAAAAGTAACAGTATTTCTTTAAAATATAATCTAATATTTAATTCATATTTAAATTTCCCAGTTTGTTTCAGAGATAGGTTTTTATAGATGATTTGGTGAAATTAGTGTTTGATTTGGCTGTCTCATAAATGTTTTTTTATTCTTTAGCAGTCCTTGCACCATTCTCTTTCCTTTTTTTTTTTGTTATTGATTAGCTTGTTTTGTTATTTTTTATTGCTTATATTATTGGTGATTCATTCTGTACTTGACTGATGCTTCCTTGAAGTCTTTAACTCCTTTCTCTATTTCCCCTATTTCTTGTAAACTGGTAAATAGATCAGATCTAGAGACTTGATTAAATTCAGGTTCAGTTTTTTTGTTAAAATTTTTTTTAATGTTTATCCATTTTTGAGAGACAGAGAGAGAGAGAGCACGTGCAGGGAGTGGCAGAGAGAGAGGGAGACACAGAATCCGAAGCAGGCTCTAGGCTCCAAGCTGTCAGCACAAACCGTGAGATCATGACCTGAGCCGAAGTCAGAAGCTCATCTGACTGAGCCACTGGGGCACCTCTGTTTTTTGTTTTTTTTAAATCAAGTATATCCTATGGGTAGTGGTTAATCCTGTTCCATTCAAGAGGAGACCTATGTCTGGATTATTCTTAGGATTTAGATGGTGTCGACCTGATATGTTCATTGTAAATTTCCTCATCATCCTTTCACTTTAGTTTGTAAATTTGTTTTAGTATCCATTAATTATGCATTATTGCCTCAGTTTGTTGTTTGATTAGAAGTTGCAAGGTGGTGTTTTTCTAATTCTATCATTCTTTTTGTGTTTATGAGCTAAAGTTGTAATAGTTAAGAAAAAAAAAATTACCCTCATCAATTATTTGGTTACCCTGACATAATTTAGCACAAGCTGGTTAAGTATTTATTTCCCCACTATTTTATTTTATTAATTTCTTTTTTAATTTTTATTTATTTTTGAGAGAGACAGAGTGCGAGCAAGCGTGCTAGCTGGGGAGGGGCAGAGAGAGAGTAGACACAGAATCTGAAGCAGGCTTCAGGCTCTGAGCTGTCAGCACAGAGCCTGACCCGGGACTTGAACTCAAAAACTGTGAGATCTTGACCTGAGCTGAAGTCGGCCACTTAAACAACTGAGCCACCCAGGTGCACTCAGGTTCTTTATCAGTTTTCAGAATAGTGTGAGTTGGTCTTAGCACTCTCTGGTGGTGATCAGTGAAGCATTTGTTTCTTCTTATTAAGTCACCCATTTATATATATTTGATGTGTTTCAACTCATGGATGTCATGATTGCTTTTGATGCTGAAAAATGGCTTTGAGTTAGCAATTGTCTCTTTTGGTATAACAATTTCATTCTTTGAATAAATGGGATTTGAATGTTGGTTTAATTAACTTCAGTGCCATGTTCTTCCCACTGTTATTGTTGTGCTTCCTTGCAGGAAGCCCTCAAGGAAGTCCTCAAGGTGCAGTTGAGGGGTGCATTTATTGGAATAGGGGCTTGATTCCAGGAGTGTCAACATTTGTATGAACGTAGTTCTAACAGCAGGAGGGCAGAAGATACTTGTGGTACAAAGGCCTGGGCTGTTCATTAGTAGGACAAGTATGACAAGTAAAGAAAAATAGGCTAGAGACATAGCACAAAGGACCTTGCCAGCTGGGTTAAGGGACTTGGTCTTTTTAATACTTAGGTGGTGGGTCATGACAAGTTCATGACATTTTCTTACATGAGGTTGATAGAAAAGTATTTTTGAAAGAAGGCCCTCTTGATTGCTATTTTCATTGAAGTTTGCAGAGAAGAACTCAGCCAAAGAAGCCAATATTATCTAAGTAAAACCTGGCAAGAATCACTTGTTGAATGGTTCTTAACTTAATTTCTTAGAAACCTGTAATCTTTAAACCTTTCATTTTTCACATGTGATATGTTGAATTTATGTTGAGTCAGTATGGTGTGTGTGTATATAATGTATGTTGTGATAACTGAAAGTGTTTTTAAATAATTTATTTCTGGTGGCTTACTCTTTAATTGACCTCCTGTTATGTAATTTGCTATATTGAAATCCAAAGAGTAATTATGGATTAGTGGGCTTTATCATATTTTAACATAAGATTTGGCTAATTTTCTGTTTCACTACATTTTACTTAATAATTTCTAGGGCCTCATGGTTATGAATGTGCTTCAATTTCATAATGCCTCCTGCTATGGCAGACATCCTTGACATCTGGGCAGTGGATTCACAGTTAGCATCTGATGGCTCCATACCTGTGGATTTCCTTTTGCCCACTGGGATTTATATTCAGTTGGAGGTTCCTCGGGAAGCTACCATTTCCTATATTAAACAGGTATGTTAATAGGTAAAATTTTTATCAGTGTAGCTTACTTACTATATTATAGGAAATGTTACTTGTGTAAATCATATGGTCAGTTTGAGAGAAGATTAAGCTTTGGGTCACTACATATTAAAGATTTTGATATTTGCCTTGTATTTTGTGGACATATAAAACAGTCATTCTTACTGTCACTTTTAATCCATATGTGATACCTGATTTAAGAAAAATCAACTTACGTTGATTTTAAATGTTAGTTTAAAACGTTTGAACATTAGTTTGAAACGTTAGTTTTAAACGCTCATTCAGGTTATT
This sequence comes from Prionailurus bengalensis, assembly GCF_016509475.1. Taxonomy (NCBI): domain Eukaryota; kingdom Metazoa; phylum Chordata; class Mammalia; order Carnivora; family Felidae; genus Prionailurus; species Prionailurus bengalensis. The sequence continues at coordinate 125,442,483 of NC_057350.1, forward strand.
AAAAGGAATTTGACATTGTTGAAGAAAGTTTTGTGTTAAAATCTTTTTAACTCTCTTCCTTCCTCTTCCCTCCGTACCCCACTACTTTTCATGGTGACTATGGGGAGGAAAAAGTTTTCCCTCACTAGTGAATGGCGTGTCCTCCTTTGGAAGCAAAGTCTTTTTTTTTTTTTTTTTTTTTTTAAAACGTTTATTTGTTTTTGAGAGAGAGACAGAGTGCAAGCAGGGGAGGAACAGAGAGAGAGGGAGACACAGAATCTGAAACAAGCTCCAGCACAAAGCCCTAATGCGGGCCTCAAACTCACCAACTGCAGAGATTGCGGCCTGAGCCGAAGTCGGACATTTAACTGACTGAGCCACCCAGGCGCCACCCCCACCTTTTTAAGTTTTTATTTAAATTGCAGGTGGTTAACATACAGTATATGTTAGGTAGTTTCAGGTGTGCAATATGGTGATTCAACACATATACAACACCCTGTGCTCCTCACAATAAGTGCACTCCTTAAGCCCCATCACCTGTTTCACCCATCCCCCCACCACCTCCCTTCTAGTGAGCCTCAGTTTGGAAGCAAATTCTTTTACATAACAAGGGTTGCTTGTTTTGTTGGATTATTTTTTGAAGTGAATTGATGAATGCTATTGATTTGTGAAGACTACGAAATGTAAATGAAATTATTTTCTAAACTTTCTCTTTAATGTTTTCCAAATAGCTGAACCCAATATGAAAATCAGGGGTTATATTTTTAAGAAAAAGTTTTTATGACATATGTTTATGTTTTTATTTTTTTTTTTAAGTTTATTTATTTTGAGAGAGAGGGAGAGTATATGAATCCCAAGTAGGCTCTGAAATGCCAGCACAGAGTCTGACTTGGGACTCAATCTCATGAAGTGAGATCTTGACCTGAGCTGAAATGAAAAATCAGATGCTTAACTGAGCCACCCGGGACCCCTACCTAGCATAATATTTTAAAGTTCATCCATATATAATAATGAATCGAAATTTCATTCCTTTCTAAGACTTAGTAATGTTCCATTGTATGGATATACCACTTTTTTATCTGTTCATCTTTTGATGGGCATTTTGGTTGTTTATCTTTTAGCTATTGTGAATAATGCTACTATGTACATTGGTATACATATCTTTTTGAGTCTCTGCTTTCATTTTTGTGGGGTATATGTCTGGAAGTGGAATTTTTGTATCATATGGTAATTCTTTTTTAACTTGAAAAAAATTTTTTAATGTTTATTTATATTTGAGAGAGAGAGAGAGAGAGACAGAGCGCAAGCAGGGGAGGGGCAGAGAGAGATGGACACAGAATCTGAAGCAGAATCCAGGCTCTGAGCTGTTAGCACTGAGCCTGACGTGGGGCTCAAACCCATGAGCCATGAGATCATGACCTGAGTTGAAGTTGGACACTTAACGAACCAAGCCACCCAGGCGCCCCTGTTTTAACTTTGTAAAGAACTGCCAAAGAGCTTTCTACAGCAGTGATACCATTTTTCATCCCCACTAGCAGTACACAAATGTTCTGGTTTCTCCACATTCTCGCCAACAGTTGTAATTTTTGTTTTTGTTTTTTTAATTTTTAATTTTTTATGTTTAGTTTTGAGAGAGAGAGAGAGAGAATACGAGCAGGGGAGGGTCAGAGAGAGAGAAGGAGACACAAAATCTGAAGCAGGCTCAAGGCTCTGAGCTGTTAGCATAGAGTCCAACATGGGGCTTGAACTCATGAATTGTGAGATCATGACTTGAGCCAAAGTGGGACGCTTAAACCAACTGAGCCAGCCTGGTGCCCCTATTTTTTTTTTTTTAATGTTTATTTGTTTTTGAGTGAGAGAGACAGAATGCAAGCAGGGGAGGGGCAGAGAGCCAGGGAAACACAGAATCTGAAGCAGGCTCCTGGCTCTGAGCTGTCAGCACAGAGCCTCACGTGGGGCTCTAACTCATGAATCACATGATCATGACCTGAGCCGAAGTTGGATGCTTAACTGACTTGAGCCATCCAGGTGCCCCTGTTTGTTTTTGATAATAACCATTTTTATGTCTGTGAAGTGGTATCTTATTGCAGCTTTTCTTTGCATTTACCTCATGACTAATGATGTCAAGCATCTTTTCTTCTTCTTAATGGCCATTTGTAGAATTGTCTATTCAAGACTATTGCACATTTTTTCACTTGTCTTTTTTTTGTTACTGAGCCGTAAGGGTTCTTCAATTATCCTGAATATTAATCGCTTATCAAATATATAATTTGCAAACATCTTCTCCCATTCTTTGGTTTGCCTTTTCACTATCACATTAGTGTCTATTCATATATGAATTTTGTAAAATTTTGATGAAAATCCAGTTTCCCTATTTTTTCTTCTGTTGTCCATCACTCCTTTTTCATATATAAAACTGAATCTGAGAATTAGCTATGAGTTTTATCCCCAGTTTGTTATTTTCAGCTTTTGGCTTTTGTACTGGCTGCAGTTAAAATTTATCATCCACCTTGTCATTTATATAGTGATCTTTTACATGATCTCATCCAGGAGACTTGGGGGAAGTGATATGAGATTCTGCTTATTTATACTGATAGAGCAATGCTAATTAATGAAGATAACCCTGATGAATAGAAAATAATGCAGGAAAAATAATACAAATTTTGTATGGGAGTGATGATACATACGTTAAAATTTTTTCTATTTTCTGATTAGATGTTATTTATATTCATAAGAATGTTAAATATGGATGTCTTCATTGATTCTTAGCCTTCAGAGATATTCACTTAAAAAAATTTGAAGTATAGTGGTACCTGGGTGGCTCAGTCGGTTAAGCATCTGATTTCAGCTCAGGTCATGATCTCATGGTTTGTGAGTGTGAGCCCCACATCAGGCTCTGTGCTGACAGCTCAGAGCCTGGAGCCTGCTTCAGATTCTGTGTCTCCTTCTCTCTCTGCCCCTCCCTTGCTCATGCTCTGTCTCTCTCTCAAAAATAAACATTAAAAAAATTAAAAAAAATTGAAGTCTAGTTGACATATTATATTACTTTTAAGTGTACAACCTAGTGATTCAATAGTTAAGTACATTTTGAAATGCTCACCATGATAAGTGTAGTTACCTTCTGTCACCATACAAAGTTATTGCAATTTTACTATGTTTTTTCTTCTGTGCTTTTCATCTCGTTGGGTTACTTATTTTATAAATGGTATTTTTGTACCTTGTATTCCCCTTCACCTATTTCACCTGTCCCTTCTGCTCCTCCCCTTTGACAGCCACCAGTTTGCTGTATGTATTTATGAGCCTCCTGTTTTTGTTTTTTAGATTCTATGTATATATGAAATCATACGGTATTTATCTTTCTCTGACTTACTTCACTTAGCATAAGACTAGGTTTTTTTTTTTTGATGTACTTATAAATGGCATTGTTTTTAAATTTCTCTGCAAGTGTACAGAAACAACAGGTTTCTGTATATTAATTTTGTATTCTGCAACTTTATGGAATTCATTTATTATTTCTAATCGTTTTTTGTGGAATCTTTAGAGTTTTCTATATGTAGTATCATGTCTTCTATAAATAGTGACAACTTCACTTCTTCGTTAACAATTTGAATGTTTTTTCTTTATGTCTGATTGCTGTGACTGGGACTTGTAGTATGGTGTGTTGAGTTAAGGTGGTGAGAGTAGATATTTTTATGTTGTTTCTGATCTTAGAGGAAAAGCTGTCAGCTTTTCACAAGTAAGTATGATGTTAGCCATGGGTTTGTCATATATGACTTTATTATGTTGAAGTATATTTTCTCTCTTCCCACTTGTTTTTATCATGCAGGATCACGAAATTTTGTCAAATGCTTTTTCTGCATCTACTGAGATGATTAGATGGTTTTTATCTTCCATTTTGTAAATGTGGTATGTCATATTGATTGATTTGTGGATAATGAACCATCTTTGCATCCTTGGAATGCAGGGATTGTGGTGAATAAACCTTTAAATGTCTTGCTGAATTTGCATTGCTAATATTTTGTTGAGGATTTTTGCAGCTATGGTCATTGGGGATATTGGTATGTGGTTTTCTTTTTTTTGTAGTGTCTTTGTCTGGTTTTGGTATCAGGGTAATACTGCCCTTGTAGAATGAATTTGGAAGCATTCCTTCTTTTTTATTTTTTTTATTTTTTTATTTTTTTATTTTTTTTTTTTCTGAAATTTATTGACAAATTGGTTTCCATACAACACCCAGTGCTCATCCCAAAAGGTGCCCTCCTCAATACCCATCACCCACCCTCTCCTCCCTCCCACCCCCCATCAACCCTCAGTTTGTTCTCAGTTTTTAACAGTCTCTTATGCTTTGGCTCTCTCCCATTCTAACCTCTTTTTTTTTTTTTTTCCTTCCCCTCCCCCATGGGTTCCTGTTAAGTTTCTCAGGATCCACATAAGAGTGAGACCATATGGTATCTGTCTTTCTCTGTATGGCTTATTTCACTTAGCATCACACTCTCCAGTTCCATCCACGTTGCTACAAAAGGCCATATTTCATTTTTTCTCATTGCCATGTAATATTCCATTGTGTATATAAACCACAATTTCTTTATCCATTCATCAGTTGATGGACATTTAGGCTCTTTCCATAATTTGGCTATTGTTGAGAGTGCTGCTATGAACATTGGTGTACAAGTGGCCCTATGCATCAGTGCTCCTGTATCCCTTGGATAAATTCCTAGCAGTGCTATTGCTGGGTCATAGGGTAGGTCTATTTTTAATTTTCTGAGGAACCTCCACACTGCTTTCCAGAGCGGCTGCACCAGTTTGCATTCCCACCAACAGTGCAAGAGGGTTCCCGTTTCTCCACATCCTCTCCAGCATCTATAGTCTCCTGATTTGTTCATTTTGGCCACTCTGACTGGCGTGAGGTGATACCTGAGTGTGGTTTTGATTTGTATTTCCCTGATAAGGAGCGACGCTGAACATCTTTTCATGTGCCTGTTGGCCATCCGGATGTCTTCTTTAGAGAAGTGTCTATTCATGTTTTCTGCCCATTTCTTCACTGGGTTATTTGTTTTTCGGGTGTGGAGTTTGGTGAGCTCTTTATAGATTTTGGATACTAGCCCTTTGTCCGATATGTCATTTGCGAATATCTTTTCCCATTCCGTTGGTTGCCTTTTAGTTTTGTTGGTTGTTTCCTTTGCTGTGCAGAAGCTTTTGATCTTCATAAGGTCCCAGTAATTCACTTTTGCTTTTAATTCCCTTGCCTTTGGGGATGTGTCGAGTAAGAGATTGCTACGGCTGAGGTCAGAGAGGTCTTTTCCTGCTTTCTCCTCTAAGGTTTTGATGGTTTCCTGTCTCACATTTAGGTCCTTTATCCATTTTGAGTTTATTTTTGTGAATGGTGTGAGAAAGTGGTCTAGTTTCAACCTTCTGCATGTTGCTGTCCAGTTCTCCCAGCACCATTTGTTAAAGAGGCTGTCTTTTTTCCATTGGATGTTCTTTCCTGCTTTGTCAAAGATGAGTTGGCCATACGTTTGTGGGTCTAGTTCTGGGGTTTCTATTCTATTCCATTGGTCTATGTGTCTGTTTTGGTGCCAATACCATGCTGTCTTGATGATGACAGCTTTGTAGTAGAGGCTAAAGTCTGGGATTGTGATGCCTCCTGCTTTGGTCTTCTTCTTCAAAATTCCTTTGGCTATTCGGGGCCTTTTGTGGTTCCATATGAATTTTAGGATTGCTTGTTCTAGTTTCGAGAAGAATGCTGGTGCAATTTTGATTGGGATTGCATTGAATGTGTAGATAGCTTTGGGTAGTATTGACATTTTGACAATATTTATTTTTCCAATCCATGAGCAGGGAATGTCTTTCCATTTCTTTAAATCTTCTTCAATTTCCTTCAGAAGCTTTCTATAGTTTTCAGCATACAGATCCTTTACATCTTTGGTTAGATTTATTCCTAGGTATTTTATGCTTCTTGGTGCAATTGTGAATGGGATCAGTTTCTTTATTTGTCTTTCTGTTGCTTCATTGTTAGTGTATAAGAATGCAACTGATTTCTGTACATTGATTTTGTATCCTGCAACTTTGCTGAATTCCTGTATCAGTTCTAGCAGACTTTTGGTGGAGTCTATCGGATTTTCCATGTATAATATCATGTCATCTGCAAAAAGCGAAAGCTTGACTTCATCTTTGCCAATTTTGATGCCTTTGATTTCCTTTTGTTGTCTGATTGCTGATGCTAGAACTTCCAGCACTATGTTAAACAGCAGCGGTGAGAGTGGGCATCCTTGTCGTGTTCCTGATCTCAGGGAAAAAGCTTTCAGTTTTTCCCCGTTGAGGATGATGTTAGCTGTGGGCTTTTCATAAATGGCTTTTATGATCTTTAAGTATGTTCCTTCTATCCCGACTTTCTCAAGGGTTTTTATTAAGAAAGGGTGCTGGATTTTGTCGAAGGCCTTTTCTGCATCGATTGACAGGATCATATGGTTCTTCTCTCTTTTTTTGTTAATGTGATGTATCACGTTGATTGATTTGCGAATGTTGAACCAGCCCTGCATCCCAGGAATGAATCCCACTTGATCATGGTGAATAATTCTTTTTATATGCCGTTGAATTCGATTTGCTAGTATCTTATTGAGAATTTTTGCATCCATATTCATCAGGGATATTGGCCTGTAGTTCTCTTTTTTTACTGGGTCTCTGTCTGGTTTAGGAATCAAAGTAATACTGGCTTCATAGAATGAGTCTGGAAGTTTTCCTTCCCTTTCTATTTCTTGGAATAGCTTGAGAAGGATAGGTATTATCTCTGCTTTAAACGTCTGGTAGAACTCCCCTGGGAAGCCATCTGGTCCTGGACTCTTATTTGTTGGGAGATTTTTGATAACCGATTCAATTTCTTCGCTGGTTATGGGTCTGTTCAAGCTTTCTATTTCCTCCTGATTGAGTTTTGGAAGCGTGTGGGTGTTCAGGAATTCGTCCATTTCTTCCAGGTTGTCCAATTTGTTGGCATATAAGTTTTCATAGTATTCCCTGATAATTGTTTGTATCTCTGAGGGATTGGTTGTAATAATTCCATTTTCATTCATGATTTTATCTATTTGGGTCATCTCCCTTTTCTTTTTGAGAAGCCTGGCTAGAGGTTTGTCAATTTTGTTTATTTTTTCAAAAAACCAACTCTTGGTTTCGTTGATCTGCTCTACAGTTTTTTTAGTTTCTATATTGTTTATTTCTGCTCTGATCTTTATTATTTCTCTTCTTCTGCTGGGCTTAGGCTGCCTTTGCTGTTCTGCTTCTAGTTCCTTTAGGTGTGCTGTTAGATTTTGTATTTGGGATTTTTCTTGTTTCTTGAGATAGGCCTGGATTGCAATGTATTTTCCTCTCAGGACTGCCTTTGCTGCGTCCCAAAGCGTTTGGATTGTTGTATTTTCATTTTCGTTTGTTTCCATATATTTTTTAATTTCTTCTCTAATTGCCTGGTTGACCCACTCATTCGTTAGTAGGGTGTTCTTTAACCTCCATGCTTTTGGAGGTTTTCCAGACTTTTTCCTGTGGTTGCTTTCAAGCTTCATGGCATTGTGGTCTGAAAGTAAGCATGGTATAATTTCAATTCTTGTAAACTTATACATTCCTTCTTTTTTAGATGAGTTTGAGAAGGATTGATAGTAAATCTTTTATGAATGGTGGAATTCACTGGTGAAGCCGTCTGGTTCTGGATTTTGTTTGTTGGGAGTTTTTTTTTCTTTTGATTTTTTTTAAAGGTTTTTTTTTTTTTTTAAGTTTATGTATTTATTTTGAGGGAGAGCAAGCATGAGCAGAGTAGGGGCAGAGAGAGAATAGAAGCAGGTGCTGCGCTGCCAGCACAGAGCCTAACATGGGGCTCTCACGAACTGTGAGATCATGAGCTGAGCAGAAATCCAGGGTTAGACACTTAACTGATTGAGCCATGTAGGTGCCCCTTTTGGGAGGGTTTTTTGTTTTGTTTTGTTTTGTTTTTTAATTACTGATTCCATTTTGTTACTGGCAATCAGTCTGTTTAGAGTATCTGCTTCTTTCTGATTCAATGTTGGAAGATTGTTTCTAGGAATTTATCCATTTCTAGGTTTTCAAATTTGTTGGCACATGATTTTTTGTAGTAGTCTCTTATAATCCTTTATATTTCTGTGGTGTCAGTTGTAACTTCTCTTTCATTTCTGATTTTGAGTTCTCACTCTCTTTCTTGATGAGTCTGGCAGATACTTAATGATTTTGCTTATGTATGTGCATTTTATGTGCATTATACTAGTACATTAACTACAAAAATGGGTTAATAGTATACATATTCTACTACAAGTTGGCATTTCAAAAAAAACAACCTTAATATATCTTGGACAGTTTCCTATGTTACCTTTTATTTTTATTTTCACAGATGTATAGTACTTTATTATTGATTTAGTCAATCCTTTATTGCTAAACACTTGGCTTGTTCTATGTTTTTGAGTTTTACAAAGAGTGCTGTAGTAAGTATCTTTGTAGATGTATTTTATACACTTGACCAAGTTTTTCTGTTCCAGAAAGTGTCTAATTTTTTCCTGCAGATGTTATGGAAGCAAGTTCACAATTACCCAATGTTTAACCTCCTTATGGAAATTGACTCCTATATGTTTGCATGTGTGAATCAAACTGCTGTATATGAGGAGCTTGAAGATGAAACAAGAAGGCTCTGTGATGTCAGACCTTTTCTTCCAGTTCTCAAATTAGTGACAAGAAGTTGTGACCCAGGGGAAAAATTAGACTCAAAATTGGAGTCCTTATAGGAAAAGGTAATTTAAGTACTTCCTAGTATGAATTCTTACCATGTTTGTTGCTATATGTATAAACATGTAGTAAGTATAATCTAAGACATTGTAGAGTATGGCCCAAGGACCAATGCTTGTCTGTAAATTGTTAACCAGTCTGAGATCAGGTAAGTATAAAATTTGAGAGTAAATGTTTATAAATTCCTGTAGCAATGTGATATTGCCACAGTATCCCAGGGGTTATATTTTTTGCATCCTTTTCTAGTGACTTATTTTTATTTGCAAAATAATGTTTCTTGGCAGATTGGAAAGAAAAAAGTTGTTCCTTTGTCTCACGTAGTTTGAGAAGAGATACCTTTTCTGAGAGATACATTCTCTGTTTCTTTTAAATGCCTCTACGGTATAAACACAATTTATATACAACTCTCTATACCAACCAAGATTTTAAGCTGATTGATAAATTCCAATATTATTGACAAATTTTACTCCTTAATTTTTCTTTAAGTAGAGTTATTTTTGTAGTGAGTGAAGATAAATTATGTCCATGTTCTTCTTTGCAAATTAATTCCAGGGAGAATTGTGAATAACAAAGAAAATCTGGTACAGTCTTGCTGTAATAATCATAACTGTCTCAGGGGCAATGGGATATCAGTATCCTGCTTTAGACAAGATACTAACTTGAGTTAAGTACTATAAGAGGTTAACTCTGGAAGAGACTTGAAGTTTGTTTGTTTGTTTATTTTTGAGTAGCAGTTTTGGGTTTTTATTTTATTTTATTTTATTTTATTTTATTTCATTATTTTATGTTATGGTATTTTATGTTATGTTATTTTAATTTAATTTAGTTTATTTTATTTATTTTATTTTATTTTATTTTATTTTATTTTTTTTAAACTTTTTTTTTTTAACGTTTTATTTATTTTTGAGACAGGGAGAGACAGAGTATGAACGGGGAAGGGTCAGAGAGAGAGGGAGACACAGAATCCGAAACAGGCTCCAGGCTCTGAGCTGTCAGTGCAGAGCCCGACGCGGGGCTCGAACTCACGGACAGTGAGATCGTGACCTGAGCCGAAGTCGGACACTTAACTAACTGAGCCACTCAGGCACCCCTGTTTTATTTTAATTTAGAGACCTGAAGTTTAAATACAAAACCAAAATATCGACTGGTGGTTGTTGGATTTGGATTGGCCTCTGTATTGATTAAATTCACTATTACAGGATAATATAGTACCATCCCATTTAGGATTATACGTACCTTCAAGATAATCTAGTGCCATCTCCTCTAAGAACCATGCCCTGTGAGATTGCATTCTTTGATGGTGACCTATAGCAATTCAGGCTAACTAATGATTACAAATGTGGGACTACACTCTTCCTTCTGAGTACACAGAACAGAACCTTGTTGATTTACTGAATGACAGCCTGGTATTCAAAAAGTGTTTTTTTTTTTTTTTTTTTGTAATTTTTTTTTAAGTTTATTTATTTATTTTGAGAGAGAGAGCACAAACACATGTGAGCAGGGGAAGGGCAGAGAGGAAGGGAAAGAGAATTCCAAGAGGCTGCATGCTCTTAGGGTAGAGCCCAACTTGGGGCATGAACCCACAAACCTTGAGATCACGACCTGAGCTAAAATCAAAAGTCAGATGTTTAATAAAAAGGTTAATTACTTCAGAGGATAACTAGTTTGCTTTAGGCAATATTTTTTCCCCCTTAAATAGGTTTGTAATTATTTACCATACAAAATTTTATTTTGTCCCTAAGATTTTATTTATTTATTGTTAAATAATTTTCATACTCAACATGGGTCTTGAACGCACAGCCCCAAGATCAAGAGTCACACACCCCACCAAGTGAGCCAGCCAGGTACCACCCAAATTTTCTTATATATTAATGACCTCAGTAGAGAGCATTCCTTTCTATTTGCCAGAGCTCCAAAGATCTTTTTGATAAATTTTAAATTCTCCATTACAAAAAATCTCCCCTTTGAATTGAAGAATATATGGAAAAGTAAAAAGAATAAACACAGTCTTATCCAAGACAAGAATATTCACTGGCAATATTGAGATATATAGTTTTTTCCAAATGGCTGTGTGTGTGTGTATGAAGATATATAACTTTTGTATATTTCTATACTGATGAAAGGAAGTAGATCATAACCACACTGATTGTTAAGGAAGCTAAAATATTTGATAACCCAAAAGGTTAGCACCAGAGAGAGAGCTAACTTTTGTCAGGATATAGTTATCTTTTGAGATGTAACATGTTTTCAAAACTGAAATCTCTGCACTCTTCTAGTCGTGATCTCCAAAATATATGAGCTCATTAGCCACTATTAACCTCTACATAAGCTTGCCAGACTTAGCAAATAAAAATATAGTAGATTGAGATATTAAATGGGATATACTTCCTGATAAAAATCATTCATTGTTTATCTAAAATTCAAATAGAATTGAGCATGCTGGTTTTTTATTTGGCAACACTGACTTTGCCCTGCCACAATGCAGGGATTATATACATGTAGGTATAGGTATAGGTGTAGGTATAGGTACAGGTGTGGGTAGATGTATATCTTGAATTTCTCTTTCTATAAGTAATGTGACCATATTTCCTTCTGTATCATAAAGCTTATTATATAAAAAATTTTAATGCAGTGTGCCCTGCAATTTGATTGATCAAGATGCAAAGAGTGTTTTATATTAACTTGAACAGTTTTTAAATTCTTAACTATTTATAAATCATATTTTAGATTTTCAGTGCATCTAGGAAACCTGATGTTAATGATCATATACACAAATTCAAGTGTTAACATTAATTTAGGAGTTTGAGTAATTCTGTTTATTATTTTACAATGAATTTTTACTTTCAATACCTAACAAGTCATTTTTTGCCATTGCTAATTTGTATGTGGTGACTACAACCGGGACTTGGTGAGGTCATGCCTCCTGGGAAAACAATAAACAATTATTTCAGTTTAACTTCAGGAACAAGTTTGCTGCCTCCTCCTCCCCAAAGAAAACAATAGATATAATTGCCCTGATGGGTCTAAAAATACCTTTTCCTGAGTGATAATATATTTGATCATTTTATTTTTTATGTTTATTCTAAGTAATTATTTACAGAGCTGTTCTTTGGATTCTGATTATCCTCTGTAGTGAAGGTACCTGTCACCCCTGCATTCATTTCTCCAAATACGCATTAGGAAATCTTGATTGGAGGATTTTGTCAGCATCCTGAAAAACATGTTTGAATACTCCCTTATTTTCCCTGACCTGTAAAGTTGTGGTGTAGTTTAAAGTGAAGGATATCTAGAGTCTGGAGGACTTTAACAATGTCGTTAATGTGAAGAAATTATTCACTCAATACTTCTTTTATATTAAAAAATTATATTTGATTCTAAGCTAAATAATATTCTTATCTTAAAATTTAAGGTTTGTTGGGGTGCCTGGGTGGCTCATTTGGTTAAGTGTCCAACTCTTGCTTTCAGCTCAGGTCATGATCTCGTGGTTTGTGGGTTTGAGCCCCATGTCTCTCTCTCTCTCTCTCTGCCCCTCCCCCACTCGCTCTGTCTCAAAAAAATAAATAAATACATAAACCTAAAAAGAATAAAAATTTGAGACGTATTCCTAGGAGCAGTTGGGAAACTATTGAAGGGATTTAAATAGGGGAGTAACATCAGATTTGCATTTTTGTTTTTTTGAGAGAGCAAGAGAGTGAGTGCATGAGTAGGGGAGGGGGAGAGAGGGGCAGGAGGAGAGAGTGATAATCCCAAGCAGGCTCTACACTCAGCATGGAGCCCAATGAGGAGCTCCATCCCATGACCTTGGGATCATGACCTGAGCCAAAATCAAGAGCTGGACATTCAACCACTTAACCAACTGAGCCACCTAGGTGTCCCCATCATATTTGCATTTTATAAAGAATTATTCATACTGGAAAATGGAGCATGGGTTGGAGAGATTAAGACTGGGAGTAGAGAAATTAGTGAAAAACTGATGTAGTAATCCATGGGAGGGACAATGATGGACTGGGAATAAATTAATGGCTGCAAGAACTAGGAGAAGTAGACAGGGTTGAGAGACATTTAGGAAGTGGTTTAGACGTGATTTTTAGTAGATAAAGGGAGATAAAGAGTTTGATTTTTGTTAAAAGTAGTAGGTACACATTTCCCTTTCCTCACCTGTAATACCTGTGTCTGTGAGTAGAAAGAGCTTCAGCTGTGCTGGCAAACAAGCTCCAAAATCCCTCAGCTAGTCTGCATAAATTACAGTTCTTTCATGGCTGAATAAGAGTGTATATTTCCATTCCAGATCCAAAACTATCCAGGAAATTATAATGTACTCTCAAGATTTTACCTTTGCTGCATTCATTATGCGGCTTAACCATTTTTATGGTTTTTTGTTTTTGTTTTTGTTTTTGTTTTTTTTTTTAATTTTTTTTTCAACGTTTATTTATTTTTGGGACAGAGAGAGACAGAGCATGAACGGGGGTGGGGCAGAGAGGGAGGGAGACACAGAATCGGAAACAGGCTCCAGGCTCTGAGCCATCAGCCCAGAGCCTGACGCGGGGCTCGAACTCACGGACCGCGAGATCGTGACCTGGCTGAAGTCGGACGCTTAACTGACTGCGCCACCCAGGCGCCCCCCATTTTTATGTTTTTATATTTAATACCACAGATTGATTCTAATATTTATTTTTGAAATAATAATTGTTTTAATATGTAAAAGAAAATAGACAATGGAGATAAGTCCACTGTCTAGGTAACCCTGATTGACATGCATATATTCAGATAGTATAGATTCAAATGATAGGGTATTAAATGGCCTTATGGAACAAATACTGGCAGGCTGCTTCCCTGTACTTCTGTCCTCAGCACTGTGAAATACTGTCATCATCTCAGGTATCTTTTCAGAACAAAAATGTATACATATTCTATACTCTTTCTTTTGAATTTGCATAAAAGGAATCTTGTGAGACTCATTTTGTCCCTGCTTTTTACATTTAACTTACCTGGAGCTTTTAATGTAACAATACCAATCTAATCTATCCATTGATCACTTCTACTACCATATAATGGTATATGGATGTATCTCAATTTTAAAACTAGGTCTTAATGATTAACTTTATTTCCAGTTTTTAAATTATTATAAACAAAACTACAGTGAACATTCTTGTACTGTTAACAGTACGTTGTACAAATAATGTACTTCTCTAGGTTTGTGGAAATAAAGACCACCCAATGAGAACAGACTATTTACTCAGAGCTTGCTATTATAGTAAAGGAGCTTTTTGTTTGTCAGTGACCCAAAGGCAGGCAGGGGTTGAAAAAGTGTTATGCTAAAGAAGGGGGAATGCCTCTTGTATGGCTGATTGGAAGTTTTTGGCCAGAAGCTGGAGGTGGGGGGGGTCACTAGAAGTTGGGCATCTTATGTGCATGATTTGGGGGTGCATATTTGGCACTTACTGGCTAGTAGTGGGTCTCTCAGGCTAAAATTCCTGTTGGCAGAATTTTGAGGTCAAAGAATGTATGTGTATGTTTATAATTTCTAATATTAAATAAATACGCCTTCCAGTACAGGGTGTTGTTAAACTTTAAAATGTTTGCCATCTTACAAGTAAAAGTTTATGTATACAAATTTCTGCATGTTTATTTGTTGTAAATTTCTAGCATTGTTTATTAGGATAATGATAAGTTTATGAAAAGGTTGCTGTATTTAGTTGTCTGCATGGTAGAAGTGGTTCATAATTAAGTACAGTGAAGAATAATTTTATATTCATGAGATTTTTGACTGATATAACCATTGTTGAAAAATCACAGTGAAACCTAAGTTTAATCTATAAAATTTAAATTTACTGAGCCTTAAGTAAAAATGTGAGTTTTAAACTGATTAATTTAAAAGTTTTCAGATTCTTAGGCTTTCTCAGATATGATAAACGTGATTTTTACTTGGTTTGTAAAGAAAAACTGGATAGTTTATAGGTGGTTTTATCTAATTATTGAGTTTATTTCTTATTTTGAGAGGGAGAGAGAAAGCATACGAGCATGTGTGTATAAGTGGGGAGGGACAGAAAGGAGAGAGAGAGAATCCCAAGTAGGCTGCATGCTGTCAGCAGGGAGCCCCATTTGGGGCTCGATCTCATAAACCTTGAGATCATGACCTGAGCCAACCCTTAACCAGCTGAGCCACCCAGGCGCCCCTTATATGTGGTTTTAAAATGTGTATACTATTTCCATGATTATCTTTATCAAACTGGTACCTAACTACATTTCTTTGAAAGATTTCAAGTTTGTCTTCTTTAGAAAGCTGATTGTGTGTTCACCTTCTATATATGAAATGTGTTATTTTATCTGGATATTCTTTTGATCCTTGTGTAATATTTTCCTACCCAGTTTTGTTTTCTTGATAAAAATTGAACGTCCAGTATATTTGGTTGGATATATTTTGTATTTCTTGTATTATTATTAGCTACTCAAAATGACACTGTAAAAAAATTTGTTTAGGTCTACATGAATTTGATGCACTGAAGGATCCTGAAGTGAATGAATTCCGAATAAAAATGCGCAAATTCAGTGAAGAAAAGATTCAGTCACTTGTGGGATTGTCTTGGATGGATTGGCTAAAACAGACGTATCCACCAGAACATGAACCATCCATCCTTGAAAACTTAGAAGATAAACTTTATGGAGGAAAGCTCATTGTGGCTGTTCATTTTGAAAATTGTCAGGTAGTGTTGTATTATTTTAAGAAATATTTTGTAATAAATCTGTGATTTTACCTGAATGCAGCACCAATCTTAGAAGAGGTTCTTGCTCACTTGGTAAATGCTGTTACAAAGAGCATTTTTAGATTTAAGATGGAAATTTTAGCATTAGGTGTGATACATGCTTTGCATGTGTATGATTTTTGATGCAATGTTATATTAGTCTAGATTGGGTTTGGAAAATTGCAGTTTTTGAATGGTTTTTATACTTAAAAGGGATGTAAAAAAACTCAAGGAATTTTTAAGAGATGTTAAAGAAGGAGAAAAAGAATGAAAAGAATATTGACAAAGACTCATAGGTTGCCAGCAAAACCTGGGTCTTTACAGAAAAAGATTGCCAACCCCAGTCTAGACAGTGTTTTTTAGTTACTGGGTTTTCTCATGTGATTTTGCTCTTGTCTATAAAATGAAAGCTTTGATCAAATGATCTCTTTTTTCCATATTCTTATATTTGCATTCTTTAAATATGTAATTAAGTGCTGATATGGAATTGGGCATTATAATGGAGTGTGTATATACAGTTAATCCATATCTGAATAGTCGCAGTTATTTTAGAAGCCAGATTATGGTACTACCTTTGTATATAGTATGGTCATTTTATCATCTAGGATCTGGCTTCGAATTAGGGTAGGAGTTCAAGAATATTTTGTTCTTTCTTCAGTTACTCTGATAACAACAATGATATAAACCCATTTTAGTAAACATTCTATATTAAGCACTTCACCATGCTAAGAGCTATGAAAGGTATTTTTGTTATAGTCTCCACTTTTAAATATTAATTTTTAATTTTTTTAGAGAGAGTGCGAGTGGGAGAGTGGGAGAGAGGGACAGAGGGAGGAGAGAGAGAGAGAGAGAGAGAGAGAGAAAGAGAGAAGCTTAAGCAGTCTTCACACTCAGCGTGGTGCCTAATGCAAGTCTCGATCCCACGACCCCAGATCATGACCTGAGCCAAAATCAAGATTCAGACACTCAACTCAATGAGCCACCCAGGCACCCCTTTATTCTCCACTTTGAAAAACAACTCTATAAAGTGTTATCATCCTCGTTTTATAGGGAAGAAACTGAAAGGGAGAGAAGTTTTTTGTATGTGTGCCAAGGCCTTATAGCTGGTCTGTGGTATAGTCAGGATTTTCTCCAGATGTTTCTGGTTTTATTCAGTTCTGCCTCCTTCCCAACAATATGTATCTAAATATTTGTAGGAACAAATGCAAAAGCAGGAGCCTGCCTTCTGGCCTTTTACAAAGGAAGTTTATATAGGTTAAAAAAAAACCACAACAACAACAAAAACATTTGATGCTGTATCCTGAGATATGTTCAGACAGAAGTTCAATTAAACCAAGATTTGGATATTATAAAATCTCAAGATCAAATTTAAAATACTGTTTAGGGAATTCTGCCCTCTTGAAAGAGCTGGAATGGGGAATTTTATTTACTGCTGTTAGGTGACTAGAAGTCAACTTGAAAACACTGGCTCAGGGCAATTTGCCCATCTAGGTCAGTCTGCATTTCATTACTTATGGGTCAGATCTCTACTGGCTGTGCATATCTTAATGTAATCATCATTGTAAAAAAGTATGTGTGAAAATAAATGTTTTGAAATTAAAAGAGAAATGGAGATACTGTAAAATCTTAGTGGATTCCAAGCATAGAATACTTTTTCAATTTTATATATATATATATATATATGTATATATATATATATGTATGGAGAGGTTTTTTGTTTAAGTTTTTAATAATTCATTGCTTATCAGGACAAGTGCACTCTTTAATCCCCATCACCTGTTTCACCCATCCCCCCACCTACCTCCTTTCTGGTAACCATCAGTTTGTTTTCTACAGTTAAGAGACCCTTTCTTGGTTTCTCTCTCTTTCTCTCTTTTTATGCCTCCTTGCTTGTTTGTTTTGTTTCTTAAATTCCACATGAGTGAAACCATGTGGTGTTTGTATTTCTCTTACTGACTTACTTTGCTTATCATTATACTCCCTAGCTCCAACTGTGTTGTTGCAAATGGCAAGATTTCATTCTTTTTTTTATGGCTAAATAATATTCTGTTGTGCATATCCCATCTTCTTTATCCATTCACCTATCAGTAGACACTTGGGCTATTTCCATAATTTGACTATTGTAAACAATGCTGTTACAAACATGGGGGTGCATATATCTCTTTGAATTAGTGTTTTTCAATTTTTTTGGTGAATACCCAGTAGTGTGATTACTGTGTGTAGAGTAGTTTTACTTTTAACTTTTTTTTTTTTAATTAAAAAATTGAAAGCATTTTTTTCTATCTTTAAATTTTTGAGGAACCCTCATACTGTTTTCCACAGCTGCTGGACTAGTATAATTTCTCACCAACAGTGCAAGAGAGTTCCTTTTCTCCACATCCTTGCCAAAGATTGTTGTTTCTTGTGTTTTTGATTTTAGCCATTTGACAGGTGTGAGGTGGTATCTCATTGTGGTTTTGATTTGAATTTCCCTGATGATGAGTGATATTAAGCATTGTTTTGTGTGTCTGTTGGCCACCTGTATGTCTTCTTTAGAAAAATGTCTATTCATGTCTTCTGCCAATTTTTTCATTGGATTATTGGTTTTTTAGATGTTAACTTGTAGAAATTATTATTTTTTTTAATAATTTATTTATTTTGAGAGAGGGAGAGAGCATGAGCAGGGGAGGGGCAGAGAGACAGAGAGAGGGAGAGAGAGAGAGAGAGAGAGAGAGAGAGAGAATATGAATCTCAAGCAGGCTCCGTTCTTTCAGCCTAGAGCCCAATGTGGGGCTCCATCTCATGAACTGTGAGATGATGACCTTAGCCGAAAGTAAGAGTCAAGATGCTCAACTGACTGACTCACCCAATTTGTATAAATTCTTTATATATTTTGGATACTAACCCTTTATTGGATATGTCATTTGGAATATCTTCTCCCATTCTTTATGTTGCTTTTTAGTTTCATTGATTGCCTCCTACACTGTGCAGAAGTTTGTTATTTTGGTATAATCCCAATAGTTTAGTTTTGCTTTTGTTTCCTTTGTCTCAGGGGACCAAAAAGTTGCTATAGCTGATGTCTGAGTAATTACTGCCTGTGCTCTCTTCTAGGATTTTTATGGTTTCCTTTCTGACATTTAGGTCTTTAATACATTTAGAATTTATTTTTGTGTATGGTATAAGAAAGTGGTCCAGTGTCATTCTTTTGAAAGAAGCTGTCCAGTTTTCCCAACATCATTTGTTAAAGAGACTGTCATTTTCTCTTTGTATATTATTTTCTTCTTTGTTGAAGATTAATTGACTATGTAATTGTGGGTTTATTTCTGTTTTTTTTTTTTTTTTATTTTGTTCTGTTGATCTGTGTGTCTGTTTTTGTGCCAGTACCATCTTGTTTGTTTTTTTTTTAATTTTTTTTTAACGTTTATTTATTTTTGAGACAGAGAGAGACAGAGAATGAATGGGGGAGGGTCAGAGAGAGGGAGACACAGAATCTGAAACAGGCTCCAGGCTCTGAGCTGTCAGCACAGAGCCCGATGCGGGGCTCGAACTCATGGACCGCAAGATCATGACCTGAGCCGAAGCCGGCCGCTTAGCCGACTGAGCCACCCAGGTGCCCCAGTACCATCCTGTTTTAATTACTACAACTTAGTAATATATCTTGCAGTCCAGATTTGAGATGCCTTCAGCTTTGCTGTTCTTTGTCACATTTGCTTTGGCTATTTGGAGTGTTTTGTGGTTCCATACTAATTTTATGATTGTCTGTTCTAATTGTGTGAAAAATGCCATTGGTATTTTGATAGGGATTGCATTAAATCTGTAGATTGCTTTGGATAGTAGAGACATGTTAACAGTATTTGTTCTTCCGGTCCATGATCATGGAATGTCTTTTCATTTCAATGTATCATCCTCAATTTCTTTCATCAGTGTCTTACAGTTTTCAGAGTATAGGTCTTTCACCTCTTTGGTTAGGTTTATTTCTACATATCCTATTATTTTTGGTGCAATTTTACCTTTTTTTTTTTTTTTTTTTAGTGTTTATTTGTTCTTGAGAGAGAGAGAGAGAGAATATGAGCAGGGGAGGGGCAGAGTGAGAGAGGGATGCAGAATCTGAAGGAGGCTCCAGGCTCTGAGCTGTCAGCACAGAGCCTGATGCGGGGCTCGAACCCACAAGCTGTGAGATCATGACCTGAGCTGAAGTCAGATGTTTAACCGACCGAGCCACCCAGGCACCCCTTTTTGGTGCAATTTTAAATGGGATTGTTGTCTTAATTTCTTTTCTGCTGCTTTATTATTAGTGTATAGAAATGTGTATAGAAACAGATTTCTGTATATTGATTTTGTATCCTGTAACATTACTGAGTTCATTTATCAGTTCTAGTAGTTTTTTGGTGGAGTCTGTAGGGTTTCTATATATAGTATGTCATCTGTGAATAGTGAAAATATTACTTATTCTTTACCACTTTGGATGCCTTTTATTTCTTTTTTCTTGTCTGATTGCTGTGGTTAGGACTTCTAGTACTACAGTGAATAAACGTGATGAGAGTGGACATCCTTTTCATGTTCCTGGTCTTAAGGGAAAAGCTCTCAGTTTTTCACCTTTAAGTATGATCTTAACTGTGGATTTTCCATATATGACCTTTATTGTGTTGAAGTATGTTCTATCTACTCCTAATTTGTTGAGGGTTTTAATAATGAATGGAGGTTGTACTTTGTCAAATGTTCTTTAAGCATCTGTTGAATTGATCATGGGGTTCTTATCCTTTCTCTTATTGAATTGTTGTATCATATTGATCAATTTGTGAATATGGAACCGTCCTTGCATCTCTGGAATAAATTCCACTTGGTTATGTGAATCATTTAAAAAAACTTTTTTTTATATTTATTTATTTCAAGAGAGAGAGAGCTAGTGAACGAGCACTAGCAGGGTAGGGGCAGAGAGGAGAGACAGAATCCCAAGCAGGCTCTGCACCATTACTGCATAGCTCAGTGTGGGGCTTGCGCTCACAAACAGTGAGATCATGACCTTAGCCAAGATCAAGAGTCAGATGCTTAATCGACTACGCCATGGGGTACCCCATCGTCATTACTGCTAATGACCAACATTAGGAAGCAGCATGTGGGAATATTAAACTAAGCATGAGATGAAATGTAACAAAGCATACATACAGGTTAAAAAATGATTTTCATAGGATTGTTAGGGAGAACTACAGATAGCAGTTTCTTTGAAAAACGTGAAATTTTAGATCACCACATAGTCACTATCAGCCAGCATAGAACAGGGCTCTTAATAAGCAAGATAAATATAATCATGGAATTATCATGTTTCAGATTTAAAGAACATTAGTCCCAACAGCCAAACCACAAAGGCATTATTTTTAATTCCAGGAGTCATAATTTATTAAAGATACCAATAAACCTGAGCATCGTTTTCAAACCTGTGTTGTTTTCTTTTTTAACCTCACTCAGCATAAGTTAAATGAAATTATTCTCTCAATTAAGGGATGGGGGCAGATGGCATTTGAAATGGTCTCCTGTGTGTTAGGGAACAGGGCAGGTTGTACAGAGGGTAGAAGGAGGTGGTGACTATACTTTCTGGGAATTTTTGAGAATATATCAGAAGCATGGGCAGAAATGTGAGAACAGTGAAGCATATACAGTAAAACTATGAAGAAGTATTTCTTCACCCATCTAGACATTATCTGAATTAGCCCAGTTGTCATGATATATATGTCATCACTAATTAATTGTATCCCTTCCTGCGAAGCAGAAATATCTATCCCACTTATACGCCCAGTGTCTTTGTTGCATAGTCTTTCATATATAGTTGTTTGTAATCATTGAGCAATACAATGCAAGCCAGTTCCTCAGGAAAATTACAAGTCTTTTAAAGGTGCAATATTTTGTGAAGTATTTCAAAGAGATGTTGGAAAACTGCTTGAAATAAAAGAAAACCAGTTGACTTCTGACCAGTCGGTCTAATTAACGTTTATGTGAAAAATATTAACAAGGGTGGTGAGACACTGGTAGTAATTTAGAAGACATGAATTTTATCATCAAGAGATTAAGATTGGTCTTTGAAGGAAAGTTTTGAGCTGTTGGTACTATATATAATTCCATTTTATAAATGTAAGTTGAGCTTTAAATAATGCGAGGGTTACTGGTGCTAATCCCTTTGCATTCAAAAAACCAGGTATGGGGCTGCATGGGTGGCTCCATTGGTAAATGTCCAACTCTTGATTTCAGCTCAGGCTGTGGCCTCATGATTCGTGAGATCAAACCCTGCATTGAGGCTCTGTGCTGCCAGTGTGGAGCCTGCTTGGGATTCTCTCTCTTCCTCTCTCTTTGTCCATACCTTGGCTTGTGTGTGTGTGCTTTCTCCCCTGCCCTCTCAAAAAAAAAGAAAATCCATGTATAACTTTTGACCCACATAAAACTTAGCTACTAATAGATTCCTGTTGACTGAAAGTCATATTTGGTTTACACATATCTAATATATGTATTATATACTATATTTTTACAATAAAGTAAGCTAGAAAGAAGAAAATGTTATTAAGACATAAGGAAGAA
The DNA here is from genome assembly GCF_016509475.1 of Prionailurus bengalensis. NCBI lineage: Eukaryota > Metazoa > Chordata > Mammalia > Carnivora > Felidae > Prionailurus > Prionailurus bengalensis. Next base: position 125,464,523 of record NC_057350.1, read on the forward strand.
AAAACACATTTACAGTATTGTACTGGATTTATATTAAAAAAAACATAATTAGGTGGACCCACACAATTCAAACCCATGTTGTTCAAGTGTCAACTGTATATCCATTGTCTCAGTTGTATCTTTCATAACTGATTATGAAACATTCATATTTCTGTTGTTTGTTTTTTGTCTATTTTTTGAAGTTTATTTATTTATTTTGAGAGAGAGAGAGAGAAGAAAGGGCAGAGAGAGAGTGAGAGAGAGAATCCCCAGCAGGCTCTGAGCACTGTCAGCACAGAGCCCAATGTGGGGCTTGAACTTACAAATCATGAGATCATGACCTGAGCCAAAATCAAGAGTTGGTCACTTAACTGACTGAACCACCCAGGCACCCCTGTTTGTTTGTTTGTTTGTTTGTTTGTTTGTTTGTTTTAATCTATTTTTAAATTATGTAGTGTGTGTCTTACTGATTTGTACAAGTTCTTGGTATTTGGGGGGGGGTAGTGAATTTTTGTCATTCATAGGTGTTGGGTGTATATTTTCTCGAAGTGTGGCTTATCTTTGTTATTCTTTTTGTTTTGTTAGTTTTGTTTTGCTTGGTTTTTTATCCTCAAGTTCCAGTCAGTGTTCACATTTCCTCAATTGTCATGTCTCTCTCTCTCACACACACACACACACACACACACACACACACACACACACAGCATATCAACTTCATTATTGCTGTTATATGAAATAATGTTGATTTACGTATTTCTATTGGATGTATGCCTAGAAACAGAACTGGTAAGTCATAGGTGTATGTGTGTAATCAGTTTTTAATAGATACTGCAAAATAATTTTCCATATTTATATTCCTACCAGTAATATTTTGAGAGTTTAGTGTCTCCACATCTTTGCTAATACTTGATATTGTCACATTTAAAAACTCTTAAAATTTGTCATGTTCTTTTTCATTGAGTTTCAAATTTCACTTAATTATGTTTTATGTCTTGGAGTTCTGTTTGATTCTTCAGATATATTTGCTCTTTATTCATTTTCAAGCCGTCTTTAATTCTTGAAACATACCAACCATATTTATTTTATTTTCTGAGTATTACTTCCAGTATCTGCAGTTTTTCAAGCCCAGTTCTCATTTCTGGTCTTTTCTGTAGCTTCTTGCTATCTGATAATGAGAGTGTTCTCCAGTTTTGTGTTTCTCAGTGTATGAAATAGAGGGTAAATGGGAATCATAGAATAATTTTATGATTTATTAAGCTGCTTAGGCATTATCCAGATGTGTGCTATATAATACAGTAATCAGTAGCCACATGTGTATATTTAATTTTAAATTTAAGTTAATCAAGTAAAATTAAAATTCATTTCTTTTCATAGCCATATATCAAGTTCTCAAGAGTCACTGTGGCTAGTGACTTTTATTGGATAGCACAGAATAGAATATATCTATTATTAGAGGTTTTTTGGGTAGCACTGCTTTAGACAGTTCTGACCATTTGTAGTATGTTAAAAAAGAGTATCATATCTCTTTGTGACTCTCTTTTTAAAGTTTAAAAAAAAATTTTTTTTTTATTTTTGAGAGAGAGAGGGTGGGTGAGAGGCAGAGAGAGAGAGAGAGAGAGAGAGAGAGAGAGACCCAGAATCCAAAGCAGGCTCCAGGCTCTGAGCTGTCAGCACAGAGCCTGATGTGACTCTTTTTTAAAAGATAGATTGCTTTTAAGCTAGATGAAGGTTAGTTTTAAGGTAGATAGTGCAAGGGGATTAAATAAGTTATATTTCTCTTTAGGATAAACATGAAGCATTGCTGAAGTAGAAGAGTATTACTGGAAATGGAGAGGTGAACAGTTGGCAACCCATTAGAATGTAAGATCATTGGTATCTTAGTGGGAAGTCAGGTGAGGGAGGAAAGTGGAATCATGAGTCCTCATATGACTCTGAGGATCCTAGCTCATGTGCTTTGATGCCTATAGTAACAACTCATATAGAGAATTCAGGAGAAAAGGGGTAAAAATACTAGAGAAAATAGATTGGAATACCCAGTAAGTTCATATTTAAAAAGTTGGAATTTTAGGTACCTTGTGGAAAAGGGAGATGACTTAACTTGTTAGAAATATTGTAGAATCCATCTCCGGTCAGTACAGGGAATTCTGTAACAATCACATTTGTCCAGAGTAGCAGTTAGCTGCCTTTGGAGATGGTGAATTTTCTTATATCCTTTAGTATGTGATCATGTGGTGTGAAATTATTTTGCTAGCTTTTGAGAAGTTCCAGGTGTTATTAGATCATCTTTACTGTCTGTACCTTTGGGATTTATGGTGAGCAGTTTTGATAATATCCAGCCCCTACTGTATCTTCATTTTTCATTAATTAAAATTTCTTTTGTTTCTTTTTGTATGTTATAAAATTGGACAGAATTGTTCATTTAAGTTTTATTGTAAAGTGTACATCTCGTTACCATTGACAACATAAAATTCTCAGTTTAACTAAATTTGAACAACTGCAGGTTTTTGGTGTAAAATTTTTAAAGAAAGATATTTGGGAAATGCGTTTGATAAACTTTCTAATGATAAATTTTTTTTTTTTTAACGTTTATTTATTTTTGGGACAGAGAGAGACAGAGCATGAACGGGGGAGGGGCAGAGAGAGAGGGAGACACAGAATCGGAAACAGGCTCCAGGCTCTGAGCCATCAGCCCAGAGCCCGACGCGGGGCTCGAACTCACGGACCGCGAGATCGTGACCTGGCTGAAGTCGGACGCTTAACCGACTGCGCCACCCAGGCGCCCCTTAACTTTCTAATGATAAACTTTAGTTAAATATTAGTGTGACCTGTGGGATCTGTGGTACTTTGTGTAGTGTAAGATGACTTGCAGACCATCAAATCTTAACAAATTTGACGGGACGCGTTTTAAAAGTTATTTATTTTTTAATTTTTTAAAAAAATTTTTAAGTAATCTCTGCATCCAATGTAAGGCTTGAACTCAGAACCCCAAAATCAAGAGTCGCATGCTGTGCTGACTGAGCCAGCCAGGTGCCCCTGGACACATTGTATTTAGAAAACAGGAGGGGCGCCTGGTTGGCCCAGTTGGTTAAGCATCTGACTTCGGCTCAGGTCATGATCATGCAGTTTGGAAGTTTGACCCCTACTTTGGGCTCTGTGCTGACAGCTCAGAGTCTGGAGCCTGCTTCAGATTCTGTGTCTCCCCCTCTGCCCCTCCCCTGCTCATATTCTCTCTCGCTCTCACTCTCTCTCTCTCTCAAAAATAAATAAACATTAAAAAAATCCTTATAGAAAACATGAGGGGTGCCTTGATGGCTCAGTTGGTTAAGGCCAACTTTGGCTCAGGTCATGGTCTCGTGGTTCGTGGGTTCAAACCCTGCGTTGGGCTCTGTGCTGAGTGCTCAGAGCCCGGAGCCTGCTTCGGATTCTGTGTGTGTCTCTGCCTCTCTCCCGCTCGCACTGTCTCTCTGTCTTTCTCTGTCTCTCCCTCAAAAATAAACAAACATTAAAAAAATTTAAAAGAAAATAGGAAGATGTACTGGAATGTTAAATGTGAAGGATATACTTATGTAACATATATATACACATGTGGATATTATGTATGGCTATATCCAATGTAGTAACAAGTACAAATGTGAAGAGTGATTTTTTTCAACACAAGTATAAAATTGTTCCTTTTTTCTACTCCCCTTTTTAGGATGTGTTTAGCTTTCAAATATCTCCTAATATGAATCCTATCAAAATAAATGAACTGGCAATCCAAAAACGTTTGACTATTCATGGGAAAGAAGATGAAGTTAGCCCGTATGACTATGTGTTACAAGTCAGTGGGCGAGTAGAATATGTGTTTGGTGATCACCCACTAATTCAGTTCCAGGTATGTGTATTCACCATCAGTTTACCAGAGATATGTGTGTGTGTGTGTGTGTGTGTGTGTGTGTGCATTTAATAATTTAAATTTCTGATAAAAATGTGTTGTCACATTTAGAGTATTTAGAACCTATAGAAAATTATACAGAATTAAATAATAGATATTCATAATCCTACCTACCTCTGAGATAACCATTGTTAACATTTTGGCATGTTTTTGTCATTTTACTTAAGGTTATATATATTTTTGGTATAATGATTGTATGTTTAATGTTTGTTTCTAAATGTTTGCTTTCTACTTTTTTGGTTGTTTCAGTGTTATATCATAGTTTCCTGTAGCATTATAAATTCTTAATAAAATTATTTATAGCTACCTACTTTTTTATCATGTAAACATAATGATTTATTATTTTTTTAAAAGAAAGGCTTAAAACATTTTTTTAATGTTTATTTTCGAGAGAGAGAGAGACAAAGTGTGAGTGGAGGAGGGGCAGAGAGAGAGGGAGACAGAGAATCTGAAGCAGGCTCTCAGCTCTGAGCTGTCAGCAGAGAGCCTGATGTGGGGCTCGAACTCATGAACTGTGAGATCATGACTTGAGCTGAAGTCAGAAGCTTAGCTGTCTGAGCCACCCAGAAACCCCAACATGATGATTTAGATAGAAAATATTCTGCGGGAAGTAAAAAAACAAGATATTTTGATTAAATGGTCACTAAATAAATTGTATAAAAACTTATAAATTTTCATTGTGAATAGAAAACTTTTCAGTTTCTTTTATAGGTTATATATATATTTATATATATAATTACTATATGTATAACATGTAAAATTGCCCTCCCCTCCCTTATTTGTTTCTTCCACATATGGTAGGAATTTTGTAAGGGTTAGGTCTGGACATCCTCAAAAGACTTCCTCTGTGTTTGACATTCCTATTTCCATGCAATCATGAATTGACTTATAGTGCCTCAGATTGTTTGTCGAATAAAATGAAGTTTAAATAAGATAAAAGCAGTGCAGTACTCCTCCCCCACCACTGTCCTTTTAAAGGATAGAATTATGGCTTTGACTTCAAGGAACTTGAAGATACTTTTGTTGCAATTGAATTTGGAGACTAAAAAATGGTCATTACATAAAGAATAATGCTAAATGCCAAGTTAGGGGTAAATAGTAACAGGATTTTATAAAGATATGTGTTTATTCTTATTTGTGATTTTTATTGTTTTGTTTTAAGCAAGAGGGATAGAGACATACTAAACATTAAGTGATGTCTGTTTGAGAATAAGGAGCTGTGATATATTAGCGGCTAATAGAGGATTTTACATGTTTCTTTTCACATTTTTAGCATGGCCCTGAATTCTTGTGGTTTAGTAGGTAGAAGGTCTAGAAGCAGTTATAACTTCTCTGCTTTGAGAGCTATGGCATTCTAACAGTCAACACTTGAACTCTAGCCCATGAGACGAAGAAGGAAGATGAAAAGTATTTGGTGGTAGCATAGGAGTGTTGACTTCTTTATGTTTTGCCATCCTTTAAGTAGCCTTCTGCTTCTTTAACACTTTTTTTTAAACTTTAATTAGTGGAGGGTATATTGTTCTATTCAAACTAGGATTTGTTATAAAGAGAAACAAAGGCTTGTATACGTTTTTGTACAGGGTCATAGTGAAAGAGAAAATATACCATGTACTCAAAGGAATGTGAAGGAGTGGAATGATACATATTTCATAGTGAAAAATTTTTTATTGAATATATTTAGCATAATATCTAACTGCCAATTACAGACAATTCTGGAACTTTTTTTTTTTTTTTCAACGTTTATTTATTTTTGGGACAGAGAGAGACAGAGCATGAACGGGGGAGGGGCAGAGAGAGAGGGAGACACAGAATCGGAAACAGGCTCCAGGCTCTGAGCCATCAGCCCAGAGCCTGACGCGGGGCTCAAACTCCCGGACCGCGAGATCGTGACCTGGCTGAAGTCGGACGCTTAACCGACTGTGCCACCCAGGCACCCCTGGAACTTTTTTAATTTCAAAAAATTGTACTTCTTGGTTCTGAATTGAATACAATATGTTGAATCATACTTTGTCTGTATATGAAATTTATTCTTCTGAGAAATACATTAGGTTTCTTTCTTCTCAGCTTGTTAGGAATCTTGGTAATGTGAATAACCACTCCTTTTCTTTTTTTTTTTTTTCTTTTCTTTTATTAAAACAAAAAATTTTTTAAATGTTTGTTTATTTTTGAGAGAGACAAAGCGTGAGTCAGGGAAGGGCAGAGAGAAGGGAAACACAGAAATCCAAAGCAGGCTCCAGGCTCCCAGCTGCCAGCACAGAGCCTGGTGCAGAACTTGAACCCACCAACCGTGAGATCATGACTTGAGTTGAAGTCGGACGCTTAACTGATTGAGCCACCTAGGCGCCCCTCCTTTTCTTATATGCCTTTGAAGAGTCATCCTGGTCTCATTGAAATAAAACAAAGCATCAAGCTCAGATGACCAGTATGTTTTTAAAAGGAAGATAGTAATGGTTGTCTGGAGCCCTGTGCTGTAAAGGTACCAGGCTTCCCTCAGGGATCCATCCGAAAGTCTAAGTTGACTATCTCAGGATGTGAAGAAATGGCCAAATGTGTACTACATGTTCACTTGTCCTGACTGATTGGTCAAAGCTTGCACTGTGATATCACAGTCTCTCCTGATCAAGTCCCACCCCTAGAAAGGTGAGCCGATAGGTCAAACTGTCCTGTATTAAGCACAAAGAAAAGGCAAAACATCTACACTGAGGTACATGTTTCTTCAGGGTTTAGCAAACAAACAAACAAAAAAGATAGATTTAAAGATGCCAGGAATGTAACTCAGCTCTTCTGATTTTCCTTTCATGTATTAAAAAGAGGAAAATATCTTTTATAGGGTTGTTAGGAAAATTAGCTATAAATAATCTTATGTTCTTAGGTGTTCAATTAATGGTATCTATTTTATGTTGTGATTTTAATTTCTCATATTCTTGATGTTAAGATATATTTTTACAGTACATTTGATATAGTGGTGTTCATCTTAATTTTGTTCTTCTATCAATTTACGTTTTTGTTTGTTTTTGTTAAGTAGGTTCCACACTGGGTGATGGGTGGGTGTGGCAGGGCCTGAACTCACAACCCTGAAATCAAGGCCTGAGCAGTGATCAAGATTTGGACTGTTAACCGACTGAGCCACCCAGGTACCCCTTGATTTAAGTATTTGCTTGAAAATCCTTACCTTATTCTTTCCTTGCCACTGTAGTATATCCGGAACTGTGTAATGAATAGGACCTTGCCTCATTTTATGCTTGTGGAATGTTGCAAGATCAAGAAGATGTATGAACAGGAAATGATTGCCATAGAAGCTGCCATAAATAGAAATTCATCAAACCTTCCTCTTCCTTTACCACCAAAGAAAATGCGAATTATTTCTGTAAGTTTCATGTGTGAACTTTTGGTAACCCCAAAAGCATGTGATTTTGTTTTAGGTGATGTGCTTCAGCCTCACACATATTTTCTCTGTTGATTTTTCCTTCTGTGAAAACCAGTGCAGATTTGCCAAAGATCAATTACCATTTATTGGTAATTTTCTTTTTCTTTCTTTCTCTTTCTCTTCTTTCTTTCTTTCTTTTGTTCTTTCTTTCTTTCTTTCTTTTGTTCTTTCTTTCTTTCTTTCTTTCTTTCTTTCTTTCTTTCTTTCTTTCTTTCTTTCTTTTTACTTCTCTTTTTCTTTCTTTCTTTCTTTCTTTCTTTCTTTCTTTCTTTTCTTTCTTTCTTTCTTTCTTTCTTTCTTTCTTTCTTTCTTTCTTTGTAATTATATTTCTAACTACTATCCTTTTTCCTCAGTGCAAGCTGCATATAAATATAAATATGTTATTTCTGGTTTTGGTGTTCTTTTGGTGCCACAGATAAATGTCACCAAATTAAAAATTTCTTGAGATTACAGCTAAACATAGACTTCAGGGAGCAATTTGAGACTTTCTAGTAGAAAAGTTAGACGTGCAGAAATAGTTGGTTTACTGGTATAGTTCATTTCTATCAGCTTAGCTATGAGAGTGTTTTTGGTATAACTTGCCTCCTTCTTACTGAATACTTTTAGAATTTAAATATATCAAAAATACCATCTTTTCCAGAATGTAATATATTTATATAAAGCAAATCTTAAATTTCTGTATCAATTGGAACAGTTAACATTTTTCAATAGTTATTCAGTTTTAACAGATTGTATATTTAATCTCTCTTGTTGAGGATTAAGATATTAACTGTATATTTAAATGGTCAATTTTTTTTAATTTTTTTTTTTAACGTTTATTTATTTTTGAGAGAGAGAGAGCATGAAGAGGAGAGGGAGACACAGAATCTGAAGCAGGCTTCAGGCTCTGAGCTGTCAGCACAGAGCCCGACGTGGGGCTTGAACTCACAAATTGCGAGATCATGACCAGAGCCAGAGTCGGTCACCCAACTGACTGAGCCATCCGGGTGCCCCAAATGATCAATTCTTAAATTGTTTTTAATGTTAATTTTTGAGAGAGGGAGAGAGACTGAGAGTGGGGGAGGGGCAGAGAGAGAGGGATACAGAGGATCCAAAGTGGGCTCTGTCCTGACAACAGAGCCCGATGTGGGGCTAAGACCCACGAACTGTGAGCCGAAGTTGGACAGGCACCCCTAAATGGTCAATTCTTAATTCATCCAGAGCTTTCATATTATTTGTTTATGGTGCTTAATATAGTCACTTTCTTAACAGTATTGAAATGCTGCCAGTGTTTTGCCTAAGAACAAAGTGCTAATGGTTGTGGTGCTTATTTTAGTACATGTGACTTTCAGTTGTTAGTTCAGAGGTCTATTTTTGTTATTTTGTCAATGGACATGAGAACAGATAAGATGATTTCATTGCTAGCATAGAATATTTATTTCCTTAATTAAAATACTCTATTTCATTCTTTTGCAGCATGTTTGGGAAAATAACAACCCTTTCCAAATTGTCTTGGTTAAGGGAAATAAACTTAACACAGAAGAAAGTGTAAAAGTGAGTACTTGTTAAGATTTGAGTGTTTTTTTAATCTGCTGCATTATTTGAATAACTTACTGATACACATAAGGAATGTCACTTTGGAGATTAAATTTTAGGTATATCGGTCAATTGCACAGGATAAAATATGGCGACTTAATGTAAGACAATTAAGAATTTTTGTCTTAAAGTATTCTTTGAATAGTTGGAGATGTACTGGATAAAGTGACATTTTCCCCTGATGTATTATGTAAAAGAACTTGCTTTAGATCAGGAATTCACCAGGTACAGTTTAAGACAAAACTATAGGTCACAGGTTCCTATGCAAGCTTTAACTCTGCTTTGTCAGCCTTGTTAGAGCTGCACCCAGCCTCCTTTTTCAGCCCCCTTTTTTTTTCTTTTAAACTTGCTGAACACAGAGAAAATGTAATACCATTTCCTGGAAGAAAATAGATGACTACATTGTGGACCACAAGTTGTTAACACATGGAGATTTATTGCATAACCCCATACAATTAAGTAAAGACTTAACAAGGCATTTTGTCTTAAAGTGTAAAGCATGCATTTTCCCCTATTTTGCTTGGCAGGAAATTAAGTGAATAGTTTTGTGATCCAAGAAAGAGATTCACTTAGTTTGAGATGTTTGCTGGCATGAGGACATATTCAGGAGCATCTTGCCAAAGATTACCAGTGACTTGCTTTTATAAATGGACTTTAAAGATCCTTTAGTTAGCTGTCATTAAAATAGGGCTTTTTTTTTGCTTTTACATTCTCAGCTAGGTTTTAATTTTTAATGAGTGTGTTTATGACCAGTTGGCCTTTGTTTTCTGTTTTAGTGGTAATTGTTTTTTCTTTTATTTAAACTTTCCTTATTAATTTGTGTCCAGTTGCAAAAGTAGAACATGATTGTTGCAACAGGTAAAAAAATTTAAATGCCAGTCATGAAAACAGTTATTGATCTTTTTTCCCCAAATTGACTTGAGAAGCCTTCCTCCTATTAATTTTCTGAATAAGTTTATATAGAATTAGTATTATTTCTTCTTTAAATGTTTGGTAAGATTTACTCCAAGCCATCTGACCCTAGAGTTTTCTTTGTGGGAAGGTTTTTAATTAGGAATTTAATATCTTTAATGGATATATAGTCATATTTTTATTTCTTTTGTGTCAGTTTTGATAATTGTTTTCTGAAGTATTTGTTTTAAGTTGTTAAATTATTACGTTCATAATAGCCCCTTAAATTAGTTTTCTACTGCTGTTTAGCAAATTACCACAAACCTAGCAGCTTGAATACATATTTATTAGCTTGTATATCAGTCAGAAGTCTAGGTGTGGTGTGACTGGGTTTTCTGCTTATGGTTTTACAAGGTTGAAATCCAGGTGTTAGGTCGTATTTCTTCTGAAGACTCTGGAGAAGAATTTGCTTCCAGTGTGATTCAAGTTATTGGTCAAATTCAGTTCCTGGAAGTTGTAGAACTGAGGTCCTCGTTGCCTTGCTGGGTCTTGGCAGGGGATTGACTTGGGGATTGCTCTTAGTTACTAGAGGCATCTTTCAAGCCTGGCTCTGTGGCTCTATTTTTAACTCTATAGAAATGGAGAATTTGTCAAGCATCACATTCTTCCCACATTTTGAATCTCTTGTGGGGAAGAGCCTGGTCCCTTTTTGATGGCTCACTAATATCTCCCTTCTTCAAAGTTAGCTATGTCAAATAGTATAACCTAATCACAGGAGCGAATCCATTATATTCACAGACCCAGAGATCCTATGGGGCACATGATTCTCTACAGTTTGTAGTGAAAATCCTAGGTGTTCAGTGAAGATTCAGTATTCTCCCTGGCTGGCACTTGAATATCTTTTGACCTTTTTTTTTTTTTTTAATTTTATTTCTTATTTGTTAAAATTTACATCCAAATTAGTTAGCATATAGTGAAGCAATGATTTCAGGAGTAGATTCCTTAATGCCCCTTACCCATTTAGCCCATCCCCCCTCCCACAATCCCTCCCATAACCCTCAGTTTGTTCTCCATATTTATGAGTCTCTTCTGTTTTGTTCCCCTCCCTGTTTTTATATTATTTTTGTTTCCCTTCCCTTATGTGCATCTGTTTTGTCTCTTAAAGTCCTCATGTGAGTGAAGTCTGTCTTTTGACCTTTTAAGTGTGCTTAGAATTCTTTAGTATAAAGCTTTCTGATCAGTCTTTTCCTAGCCTTGTGGTGTTCCACTTTTCAGGTATGAATATTCACATTCAGTGCTGTCCCAAATCTAGAAGATGACACTAGTGCACACAGAGCTCAAGAAGCCCTCTGGTTATAGCTCTAGCGGGAAAGAGGTCTTCTAACTCTGAGAGAGAGTGAGGATCTCCCCACTTTTCCCCTCTATTATTTGTTTCTTGTTGTTTTCTCTGTTCTCATTTGCCCCAGTTTCTAAGAAGTTCTGTGGCATTAGTAGCAGTGGTGGCAGTGGTAGTGGCAGCAGCAATAGCAGTGGGGACAGGACTAAAATGCAGAGAGTTGAACCTTCCTCTATGTTTAGAAGAGTTGTAGTATCAGGAGAATGGGGCAGATCCTCACTGGCTTTTTTGTTTTCCTTTCTCCTTTTCTCTTGTGCTATTAGGCATAGTTCTAGGAAGTGTGGGTGAATAAAGCCTCAGCTTTCTGGCTGGGTGATTAAAAAAAGGGGAGCCCCAGACAACCAAAAAGTACTTGGATGATTGGAGAGTGGGAGGAGCTTAGGAGAGCAACCCCTTTAAGCTGTTTATGCTTACAGGTTTATTCCTAAACTGTACATATGTGGATCTGAGTCTTAACTGCCAACACACTTTGAGAAATGAACTGTAGCATAAACTACCACCCAGGTCTCAGTCTGGTCACTGTATACTGCACACATAGGACAGATCCAATAGCTCTGTAAATAATTTGACTGAATTGGTATTAGAACCATAGCTTCAAGGGGCTTGTTGCACCATGGAGTCTAACCTAATCATTGTCTGCTAAAATATATTAACATTTTCTGTAGGATATAAACAAAACCTGGAGTCCCATAACATAGTGGTCAGAATGGTCTGGGATGCAATTTAAAATTAATTGGCATATGAAGAACTAGGATGATACCAAGTTGTATGCATGATGATAATCAACAGGTGTCAGTGCTGAGATGACATAGATGTTAAGTCACTTATAAAAATGCTGCAAGTAAGGGCAAACACAATTGAATGGAATGGAAAACTGGAAAGTCTCAGCCAAGAAATAGAAGATAAAATAGGTACCATTTGGAAAATTTAGAACTGAAAAATACAGTAACTTATAATTTATAAAGTCATTGAATGGACTCAGTGGTAGAAATGTAATGAGAAGGGAAAGTCAGTGATTTGAAGATTAATAAAAATAATTTTCATTTTGAACAAAATAGAGAAAAATGATTGAGGGAGAAAAAACCCTTTACAGCCTCATATACCATGCAGCAATATCAGAAAGTCAAACAGTATCAGAACGTTGAACATCAGAAGGTAATCTGAATTTCAGAAAGAAAAAGAATATAGTTCAGAAAAACTTTTTAAAGAAATTCTCACTGGGAGCTTTCCAAAGTCGGTAAAAGACATAACAGATTCAAGAAACTCAAATGAACCAGAAATTGGATAAACACATAGAATTTTAAGTTTAGGTACATCTGATATCACACTTATTAGTCCAATATCCTAACACTGCCCGGACTAGTTATATGGTTCTCAGCACTCTTATATTTAAACTATTAAAATATATGACCAGAGGCACCTGGGTGGCTCAGTTGGTTACGCGTCCTACTTCGGCTCAGGTCATGATCTCACAGTTCGTGGATTCAAGCCCTGCATCGGGCTCTGTGCTGACAGCTCAGAGCCTGGAGCCTGCTGTGAATTCTGTGTTTCCCTCTCTCTCTGCCCTTACCCCGTTCTCACTCTGTCTCTACCTCTCAAAAATAAGTAAACATTAAAAAAAATTTTTAAATAGGGGCACATGGGTGGCTCAGCTGGTTAAGCATCCAACTTAAACTCAGGTCATGATCTCACAGTTTGTGAGTTTGAGCCCCGTGTCGGGCTCTGTGCCGACAGCTCAGAGCCTGGAGCCTGCTTCTGATTCTGTGTCTCCCTCTTTCTCTGCCCTTCCCCCACTCACGCTCTCAAAAATGAATAAACATTAAAAAAAATTTTTTTTAAACCGTAAAATATATATAACCTGAAGAAAGAAACTACCTTAACGTTTTTCTCTTTTCATTTCAGTGCCAAGAACACTAAATAAATACTTATGATATGAATTAATACATTTTAATGTAACGATCTCTAACATCTTTATTTTCTTAGTTAAAGGTAGCCTAACATTCCTTCCAAAAGGCAGAACAGATCTGCTTTACAAAGTGATGCACTCCATGAAACTATGGGAATTTCAGACTATTCATATCACTGACATTTTTTTGTGACTAGTATGTACAGGCAGAAAGTAGTAGATTTTGGCCATTATTACTGAACAAGAAGGAAATTAGGTGCAGTGTTGGGAAAAGTTTCATGTCCTGCCCAACACAGAAACATGTTTAATTGTTGATTTCAGGAATGTAGTCTATCCTCCTTGCTGTAGCAGAGTGGGGAAGTTCTCTGCATGCTAAAGCCTACCTTCTCTTGCTCTCTGCATGTTTTGGGGCTTGTGCAAAAAGGGTTTCCTTGGAAGTTTACTGAAGTTGGACAATAAAACATGACTGTATTAAGCATGATGGTGCTCCAAAATTCTTTACTTTTCAAATCTTGAAGATGATTCAGACCAAGCATCAGGAAATGGGACAATTTTGACAAAATTCCATTTGATACAAGTTCAGAGTATAGTTTTTCATGTCTGCTATCATGAGAGATTCTAAGTTCAGAAAACATGTGGGTTTTTTTTTGTTTTGTTTAATTTTAAGTGTAGGTCATTTTTAGTACTCTTTGTTGTTTTTAAATTTTTTCTTTTTTAACATTTATTCATTTTTGAGAGACAGGGAGAGAGAGAGCATGAACAGGGTAGGGGCACAGAGAGAGGGAGACTCTGAGCTGTCAGCACAGAGCCCGATACAGGGCTCGAACCCATGAACCATGAGATCGTGACCTGAGCCACACAGGCATCCCTCTTGTTCGTTTTATTTATTTATTTATTTATTTATTTATTTATTTATTTATTTATTTTTTAAATTTTTTTTCAACGTTTATTTATTTTTGGGACAGAGAGAGACAGAGCATGAACGGGGGAGGGGCAGAGAGAGAGGGAGACACAGAATCGGAAACAGGCTCCAGGCTCTGAGCCATCAGCCCAGAGCCTGACGTGGGGCTCGAACTCACGGACTGCGAGATTGTGACCTGGCTGAAGTCGAACGCTCAACCGACTGCGCCACCCAGGCACCCCCCTCTTGTTCGTTTTTAACCAGGTATCAACTTGAATCATTTTAGTGAATTACTAGATTTCTCAAGTAGATACAATCTTTTAAAATTTTTTTTTTTTTTCAACGTTTATTTATTTTTTTGGGACAGAGAGAGGCAGAGCATGAACGGGGGAGGGGCAGAGAGAGAGGGAGACACAGAATCGGAAACAGGCTCCAGGCTCTGAGCCATCAGCCCAGAGCCTGACGCGGGGCTCGAACTCACGGACCGCGAGATCATGACCTGGCTGAAGTCGGACGCGTAACCGACTGCGCCACCCAGGCGCCCCAAGTAGATACAATCTTAATGACTTAATCTTAAATCACACTTTGACTAATTATAATTAGATAATGAGTAATATTTCAACACTTTTTCAGAATATGCAGGGTCTCTTTTTTTATTGTTACCATGTCTTGGTTAGAGTCTTTATTATTATTTTTTTCTAGATCATACCCTTTGCTATTCTTGTTTATAGTTAGTACAGAACTTTTCAAGTTCATTATACTTGCGTTTTTTTTACCTTTACATCCAGCCGATCCATAGTTTTACTTCATTCCTTATATCTCAATTCTGGTAGAAGTTGGTTGATGGAATTATAACTAGCAGTTTTTTGTTTTGGTTCTTTCAATACTAGCTGACATTTATTGAGTAATTATGTAGTGGACTCCTATATGTTTTTGCTCTCAAAAATTGTCAAAACCAAGAGATGCTAACATTTTTCCAGTTCAGCAATTTATTGTAAGTAGCTTTTATAATCACAAAAACATTGAGAAACATTTATTTCTTTATAGTCTACTTGTTATTTTTTGAATAAACTATTTCATATGTAAAAGGTAATAGAATTCATAAGACTTATAACTGTTCAGGGTCACCGAAAGTAAGAACTGAATGTCACTTTTATCCTGAAATTCCTACCTTATATCCTATCATACAAAAGATACAGAATGTGTTTTTTGTTTTTAAATTTTTTTTAACGTTTATTTATTTTTGAGACAGAGAGAGACAGAGCATGAACAGGGAGAGGCAGAGAGAGAGGGAGACACAGAATCCAAAGCAGGCTCCAGGCTCTGAGCGGTCAGCACAGAGCCCAACGCGGGGCTCGAACTCACGGACCGCGAGATCATGACCTGAGCTGAAGTCGGACGCTTAACCGACTGAGCCACCCAGGCGCCCCCCGAATGTGTTTTTTTGTATGTTTTGTTTTACTTAATGATTTATTGAATCTTCACAAATGTAAGAGCTAAGTGTACATGTACTTGATCTGTCTCCATTTCTCTTTCTCTCAGCATGCGTGCGCACACACACACGCATGCACACAGACCCTATACAAAATTTTGACTTTTTAAAAAAAAATTGAGAATATTTAATAGTCAAAAAAGTCAGGAGCAAGATTCACGGTAAGTATGTATTATATTAAGATCCTCTGTAACTGCTTGATGTTGGATTACATATTTTGCTTTCTTGTAGTGTACCTCATGGTCAAAGCAAAGAAAACATGATCAGTTATAATATTCAGAATCTCTTAAGATAAACAAACTAGTCATTCATGTGTTTGTAGCTCATCCTGATACTGTTGTAAATTGAGAGATATTTGTGGCTCCTTATGAAGGAAACACAGTGGGAAGTAAAGTGGGCATCATCACTCATGCCAGCATGTTTACAGTAGGTAAAATAACGTTTCACGTATCTTTCTTCTATAGAATCTTTCACTGGGTAGATTTAAAATATAATATTAAGTACAATTGAGGAAAAGTTATTCTGTAAGAGACAAAAGTAATTCACTCTCAGTTTTATACTCAACCATGTGATGGTTTATGTTTAATTGAATGGTAATATTTGAACTTCCCAAAGAAATAAATGTACTGTGTGTCTTTCAGGAAATTTTGAATGCATATTTTTTCCCCAGATTGGGTTTTGGGTAAGGTTTAGGCAGCAGGTACTTTGTTGTGCCTATGTAAGGTCAGATATAGATATGAAATCCAAGCATAAATACTTTGATCATCAGGTGAGCCTATAGTGGAATTAAAGTAGTCTTAGGGACATGACATTCATAAGCAGGGTTCATGTGTGAATAGATGAAAACCCCCACCCTACCTCCACCTACATCTTTACATGGAGATTTGTGGAGGATCTGGTGCAAATGAAATAACCTGCATTTTTCTGGAAGAAAAATACTCTTTAACCCCTTTACTTCATCCCAGCATATTTGCCGTCTTCAATCTTCCCCGCCCACATGACTTCATAATTTAGTAACAGTGATCTGACTTCATAATTTATTAACAGTGATTTATCTATATTTGGTGAGTATTGGATTCCTTTTTTTATTAGCTACATAATTTGATCTTCCTCATTACTTGCTTTCCTTATCTTATAAATAATAATGGACTAGTATTTCATTGTTCTAATGTTCTATAACTTCTCAATAGAATAGGTTGACCAACAGGAGGTATTCATCACAGCACGTCGTCTTTAGGTAGCAGAAAACCTGATAAAAAAGGGAGCTTAAATAAGGGCTTTAAAATTTTTAATATTTGTATTGAATGTGAGGAAGGCTCATCTTATAGAAGAGTAAATGGCTCTGCAAGTTTTCAGCAGTTAAGTAATGGTAAGAAATGTTCTTGCAGTGATGAAACAATAATTTTACATTTGAGACTGGTTAGTCATGGTGCTGGTTGGCCAAAAAACATGTAGTATGGAGAGGAGACAAGTGATTAGGTTTATTCAGGGTATGGACCTCAGTTGTGTGTGACAGAGGGAGAGACCGGCATTGGCAGAGAGTTTTAGGGAAGGCAAAGGTGGACAAAGCTGATGGGGAAGGAAGGGAAGGTGTTGGTCATTGAAATGAGGCTAAAAATGGGCAAGGGGATTTTCCTGTGGGAGTGTCAGAGTGAGTTAGAAGGAGAAGTGGCTAGAAAGTGAGATGTAGCAATTAGTGATTGGGAGTTGCTACGGTGTGGCAAAGTCAGATTCTGTATGTGATTGGGTTTGTGGGGCCAAGGGGAAGGAGAGGAAGTACTGTGGAGATTTTGAGGTCAGGAAACTCGGAGGTCAGATGGATTGATTGCTTTAGGCATGTGGGCCCTGCCTCAACACCTCTTAGTTTTTTTCCCCTCTCATTTGGATTTTTCACATCTTGGAAAACAATTACTGATATGCTCTTTGTAAGAAAATTGAAAAACTGTACCTCCTTTGCTTATTATTCTTAAGCCTTTGCCTGTAGCCCAGATACTTCTTCAATTCCAGACTCCTGTTATGACAGGTGTCAGTACACATTTCTTTGTGTGTGTGTGTGTGTGTGTGTGTGTGTGTGTGTGTGTGTGTGTTTTCTTATTTATTTTTGAGAGAGAGAGAAAGAGAGAGACGGTGAGTGTGAGGGAGGGGCAGAGAGAGAGAGAGAGCAAGAGAGAGAGAGAGAGAGAGAGAGAGAGAGAGAGAATCCCAAGCAGGCTCTACCTTGCTTGGTTGGGATTCTCTCTTTTCTTCTCTTTCGGCCCGTCCCATGCATGCAGGTGAGCATGCTCTCCCTCAAAATAAATAAACATTAAAACAAAAACAAAAAAAAAGAGGGACATCTGGGTGGCTCAGTTGGTTAAGCATCTGACTTCGGTTCAGGTCATGATCTCATGGTTTGTGAGTTTGAGCCCCTCATCAGGCTCTGTGCTGACAGTTCAGAGCCTGGAACCTGCTTTGGATTCTGTGTCTCCCTCTCTCTCTGCCCCCTCTCACTCACACTCTGTCTCTCTTTTTCTCAAAAATAAATAAACATGATTTGTACTTTCCTGATAAAAAAAAAGAAAAAGATAATGACTAGTGCATAGTGATGGAACCTTTCCTAACCTCCTGATAAACTAAAATTACCATTCATTGTGTGTTCATTAATTGATGCTCAGTTTTTCCTGAGGTATCTCAGGGAGGAAAAGAAAACTTCATAATCTTGAGTTTTGTACTCTTCCTATCTTCCATACAATTTTACTAACACTAAATTCCATCTTTTGAGCATTTCATGAGAGGGCCATTTCTTAGTTGCTTAGGAGAAAATAATTATGGTTCTTATAGGCAATTGCAGTTTTCTTTACAGAATAAAGTAATTGTTATTCCTATTTTGTCTTGGCCTTTAAAAATACTAGTATTGTCAGTTCTCATAGTTTAGATACTTTGAGTATAACATAAAGGTAAATACAAAGATTTCCTAAAAGTGCTGTTGTATAAATCTTTCTTCATAATTATTATCGTATAATTTACAGAGTAAAAAAAGAATCTGCAGACTTTTTGCCTTATTTCAGGGAACACAGGGGAATATCATTTAAAGTACTGTAGACTTGGGGCGCCTGGGTGGCGCAGTTGGTTGGGTGTCCGACTTCAGCCAGGTCACGATCTCGGAGTCCGGGAGTTCGAGCCCCACGTCAGGCTCTGGGCTGATGGCTCAGAGCCTGGAGCCTGTTTCCGATTCTGTGTCTCCCTCTCTCTCTGCCCCTCCCCTGCTCATGCTCTGTCTCTCTCTGTCCCAAAAATAAATAAATGTTGAAAAAAATTTTTTTTAAAAAATAAAGTACTGTAGACATAGACTTAAAAGTTGCTTAAGGCTGTGACTACTCAGTCTTGACAGTGTCTGTTTATTTTATTTATGTAAAAAAATTTGTTTAATGTTTGTTTAGTTTTGAGAGAGAGAGACAGCGCATGAGCAGGGGAGGGGCAGAGAGAGAGAGAGAGAGAGAGAGAGAGAGAGAGAGACACAGAATCCGAAGCAGGCTCCAGGCTCCGAGCTGTCAGCACAGAGCCCAACGCGGGGTTCGAACTCACGGACTGCGAGATCATGACCTGAGCCAAAGTCGGACACTCAATCCACTGAGCCACCCAGGCACCCCATGTCTGTTTATTTTTTATTTATTTGTTTATTCTTTTGACACTGTTTAAAAACAGATAACCTTGAATGGTTTTTTAAAAAGTAATACAAAAAATGATTTCCATTTTCATTCATATTTGCATTAAATTTTATGAGTTTTAGATTGATTGTGAGCATTTGGTGTTATGCTTGTATTTAGGATCTTAAATTTAGATCATCCAGCTATTTTGTTTGGTGCTTTCTAGAATAATATTTTTGAAGTATTTTATTTTGTGTCGTTTGTTTGTTTGTTTGTTTGTTTTTGAGAGAAAGAGAGTTCGAGCAGAGGAGGGCAGAAGGAGAGAGAGAAAATCTCAAGCAGGCTCCATGATGGGCACGGCGCCTGACACAGGGCTTGATCTCATAACAGAGATCATGATCTGAGCCCAAGTCAAGAGTTGGACCCTTACCCAACTGAGCCACCCAGGCACCCCAATTTTAAAGTATTTTAACGATAACATTATAAAATCTAATTGAAAATAACTTAAGAGAAGGATAAGTCACCAATGTTCTTACTATCATAGTACTAGTTTTATTTGTATTCATTTCTTTGTACTGTCAAAATGTGAATATGCTTTTAGTGAGTATATATTGTATTTTGTTATTTTATTTTTTATTTAAGCTTATACAGTATAGGCTTGTACGCAGTGTAGGCTTGATGATGGTTTCAAAGTAGGAAAATAAGGGCGCCTGATGGTTCAGTTGGTTAAACCTCTGATTCTTGATTTCCACTCAGGTCATGATTGCAGGGTTGTGGGAGCAAGCACCATGTCAGGCTCCATGCTGAGCCTGCTTAAGATTGAATCCTGCTTAAGATTCTCTCTCTCTCTCTCTCTCTCTCTCTCTCTCCCCCTCCCCCCCCCCTCCCTTTGCCCCTCACCTCCACTCTCTCTCTCCTTCTAAAATAAAAATTTTTTAAATGTAGGAAGAGACTTGGGAGACATTCCATCCATCACTTCCTTTCCAGTTTTGCAGAAGAGTAAGACAAGATCCCGAGTAAATGAAGTCAGTGGAAGTGAGCATATGATAGTAATAGTTTTTATATTTATGGTCTTGGTTTCTGTAGATCTGTTTATACATACATTGAGACCTCTTGGAGTAAGTGAAAAATAGGTTAAAATAACAGTTCAGTGAAGTATCTACTGATTAATTATAGCCTGATGGTTCTGTGGACAAAAGGTTTTTCCTAGAGTTGGTATGCTCCTTCTCCCAATATACGATTTTTCTTCAAAATAGAGGTGTTCAGGGGCGCCTGGGTGGCGCAGTCGGTTAAGCGTCCGACTTCAGCCAGGTCACGATCTCGCGGTCCGTGAGTTCGAGCCCCGCGTCAGGCTCTGGGCTGATGGCTCGGAGCCTGGAGCCTGTTTCCGATTCTGTGTCTCCCTCTCTCTCTGCCCCTCCCCCGTTCATGCTCTGTCTCTCTCTGTCCCAAAAATAAATAAAAAACGTTGAAAAAAAATTAAAAAAAAATAGAGGTGTTCATTAGTACAGTGTTCATAAATCTGTGTTTGTTTTTCTCTCCTTCATCATAGGTTCATGTCAGGGCTGGCCTTTTTCATGGTACCGAACTTCTGTGTAAAACCATCGTAAGCTCAGAGATATCAGGGAAAAATGATCACATTTGGAATGAACCACTGGAATTTGATATAAATATTTGTGACCTGCCACGAATGGCTCGATTATGTTTTGCTATTTATGCAGTTTTGGATAAAGTGAAAACGAAAAAATCGACTAAAACTATTAATCCCTCTAAATATCAGACCATCCGGAAATCTGGGAAAGTGGTAATTATGCACTACTGAAAAATTTTTATAATGGAATGATTTTAAGACTCTGAAATAATTGAGTAATATAAGTGAAATTTTATCATATAACTTTGGTCCATAAGAAGTGATTTTAAAAAGACAATAAATATCCATTTTTATATTCTGTTTATTTATTTTCTCTTCTGGCAGATTTGTTTTAGCAAATGTCCTACTGTAAGTGTTCTATTATAAATATTATACTTTTAAGAAGAGAGAGGTGAGGGGTGCCTGGGTGGCTCAGTCACTTAAGCGTCCGACTTCGGCTCAGGTCATGATCTCACAGTTTGTGAGTTTGAGCCCTGGGTCGGGCTCTGTGCTCACAGCACAGAACTTGCTTTGGATTATCTGTCCCCCTCTCTCTGCCCCTCCCTCACTCATTCCCCCCCTTTATTTATTTCAAAATAAATAAACTTAAAAAGATACAGATAAAAATGAATGAAAAGATCTAAAAAATTATATGTCCACAGTCCCTTAACTAAAATTCTAGGTGCCACATATACTTGAACACTCAGAATTTTTTGAATTTTAGAAAGATTACACAACACACTTCACTCAACACACCCTTTGGGATCTGGAGCACAAATCTGTAATCAAACACATCAGTATCCAACAGTGAAATCTGTGACTTTCATACTGAATGAGACAAATGAAGAGTATCAGTTAAGTTCATGCCATTTCTGACCACGTTTTACTGTCAAATGAATTATTTATTTTTTTTAAGGTTTATTTTTGAGAGAAAGAGAGCGCTTGCATGCGCGCATGAGTGGGGAGGGGCAGCGAGAGGGGACAGAGGATCCAAAGCAGGCTACACACTGACATCAGCAAGCTTGATGTGGGGCTGGAACTCATGAACCTCGAGATCATGCCCTGAGCCAAGGTCAGATGGATGCTCAACCGACTGAGCCACCGAGGTGCCCTGCACTGTCAAATGAGTTATGAACAGACCTTTAGTTTTTCGAGTTTGTTAGATTTTGAGGTTGTGGAAAAAGGATGGTGTACCTGTTCTGATACTCTCATCTTCCATTTCCTGTTTTTAGTCAGGTCTTTTTCATTTTCTTATAAGTTTAGAAGGCATGGAGGCATGAATTGTATACTTTTTTAAAAAAACTGGTTACTATATTTATGTATGTGTATTTGTATCCTTTATTTTTTACTGTGAGAATGCAAGGCTTTTCTTGTGGCTATTACCATATAGTTAAAAAAAATAAATTTTAGGATGTGAAAGTCACAGAAGAGTTATTTCCTCAGTGTTTTTTCTTCCACTGATACAGAATTTTACTAAAAGCTTTTGACTATTTATGAGTATTTTTGATAAATTGTGACCAAGGTAATTGGTCTAGATACCTGTGTAAGTCTGTGAGCTTGGCACTTCCTTTTTAGAAATATTAATAAATTCTACAATACCAGAGTACATTGCCTTCTCCTACGTAAGATTTACTTAGGCTTAAAGCTCTTAAAACATACAGCCTGACATTATATCATGCATATTTTCTTGAATCATTAAAAATTCCTTATGACTTGCAATGTTTATACATTAAATACTGTTTTTTGGATATGTTATTTTATCATGAGACATTAATTGGCTTTCAGAGTTTTCTTGAACCACTGTAAAGATCTTGAACATTTTTCCATGTATATCTTGTTTTATTTTGGATGATTTTTTGGAAATCATCGGGAACTCTAGCAATTTCTACAACTAAATTTTTGAAACAAAGGGCATGTACACATTTACATGCTAAAGTTCATTTTCAGCATATTTATGCAATGGTATCTTTTTCAACAGCATTATCCTGTAGCATGGGTAAATACAATGGTTTTTGACTTTAAAGGACAGTTGAGATCTGGAGACATAATATTGCACAGCTGGTCTTCATTTCCTGGTAAGATTTATATCCTAATCCTTAAAGAGTAACTTTTGGCATGTGGACTAGTTACTGTTTCTTTATGACTCACTATTCTTTTAGTTTAGTAAAGAAACCTTCATTTCATATCTTTATTATTCTTTCTAAAACAGATTCCCACAGATTGTTTTAATATGTTTAAAAAGTGATTTATATCTGAATATATTTGTTTTCTTAATGAATATGTTGTTGTTTTAAACATTTTATTTTTGCAGGTTTTGGAGAAATTGTCCTAAAAAACAATGTCTTATAACAACCTTTGTTGTGCTTAGTCGTACTAAATTTACTGCACTAATAGAAGGCACATCCACTAATATGGGAGGAATAGTAAAAATACAATAAGTGTTTAGTTGGCTTTAATGCGAAATTTGAGCTATAATTTGTCTGTATTTCTTAAATATTATGCAGAGCACCCCAATAAGGTAGATAGTTTTATCTCCATTTTACAGATGAGAAAAGTGAACCTCAGAGATGATAAGTTGGTCAGTCGTACATAATTGGCTCAAAACCAGGGTTTATACAAAAGATTGCTTGACTCTTTCCATTATTCCATATTGGTTTTTTTTGAATGTTGGAAGTTTTTAGTGTAAGCTTTGCATTGTAATAGTGGTTTTCTTTTTTTCCCCCTGCCTTCATAGCTCATTAATACAGTTAATAAAATTGTGAATTTATGTGCATTTTAAAATTACTTTGTGGGTGACAGACGTTTGAAAATATTCATTTATTAGTAGTTGCCATCTGAGAAACTGGTTTTGGATAATCAGTTCCTCACAGACGTATTTAAAACTCCTCATATTCTAATATTTTATGTGTGTATATATATTCTTTAATTTCTGCTCTTTCCTACATATACTTGTAATAGTTTTTATTAATCATGTTATTCCCAAAATATAGAATAGTATGCATTTATGCATTTCCTAAGAGAAACTGTGAGTGTCATAACAGTAAAAGTTATGCATTTCAGCAGTTATACTTCTTTCAAAACCTTAATTTAGATTCACACATGTTCTCCAGAATCTCCAAGCAACTTGACTCGTATTTTTGGCAGAATTGATGATTTTGGACAGTATTAACTTGGCATACCATGAACCTGACTTCATCTCTAACAAAATATAACATGAAAAATAATAAATGAACACATTTTCTCTGCATGTATCAACTCTAGAATTGTCACTTTATCTCTGTAGGAGTGAGGCTGAAATACAAATAGTCTTTTTTTTTTTTTCCAAATAATCTATTATCTAGAGTCCCTAAGTCGTCACTAAAGGGTATATAATCACATTTCTGGTTGCTTTTATATCTTTCCCGATTTCTTCATGTGTACACTAGGAAATATTCTATTTTTTTTCCATTCTGAAAGAAAGTAGCATTTTCTGTGCAGTGTTCTGCTCTTGCCCTTTTAACCTTATGTATCTATCTAGAGTGCCGCTGATGCTTTTTAAAGTAGACTTATCTTTTGATAATTTAAGCAAGTGTTACAATGAATAACCTTGCTTATGTGTAGGTATTTGTATAAGATTTCCTAGAGATGGGTTTATTGTGTTAAAGAAAATATACATTTGTTACTGTACACCTGAAACTGATAAATCACTCTATGTTAACTAACTCGAATTAAAATAAAAACTTAAAAAAAAATAAAAACTTGGAATTTTAAAATAAAAAAGAGTAAATACATTTGTAATTTTGATGAATAATCACAAATTGCTCTCCAGTAGAGACTGTACCAATTCATACTCTCTATAATGTATTAGAGTGCCTTTTTGTAACCCCTTTTAAGCAAGTTTACCTCTATGTGTTTGGGACTGATAAGAATACTAAAATGGTACATTTTAGTTTAGATAGATTGCATGTTATAGGACAAGGAAGTATAATGCTACCATAAGATTTTAGTTTGCTCAGAAATCTGATTTAGAAGTGTATAAATGATGAGAATTGCTTCCTTCTATGAAATTTGACGATATTAAACATGAGCAAAGAATTGATCAGGACCTGAAACTTGCAAATACTTTGTGAAGATTTTCTAGCATTGGCAAATAATTCGAGTGTGCATAGTATCTGGATATTAGGCCTGGACACAATGGATTTTTATCTTTTGTTTCCTTAGGAGAGAACAACTGCTAAAAATCAGTGTAAGGAAGGACATACTAGTTTGCAGACGGGAGACTTGAGGATGTACTGCTAATTCTGTTCTCTTATCTTGAGTTTAATGTCTTTTTAATAGTTTATCTGTGAAATGAAAGTTACATGAACTCCGGGGTTTTATGAGAGCATTGAAATGTAAGATGCCTATGCACAAGTCTGTGAATGGACCATTTTAGAGTGTGGGAGCAGTGCCTTGAAGAAAGAAGCAGTTTATAGCAGTACCACTTGAATGGAGTATTGCAGAGACTACTGGAGAGGTGTTTAACTGTATCAGCAGTTATGGAATGGTCTAGGAACATAAATAGCATTAGGTTTGTTCAAAAAAATGTCATTGATGACCCTCAGAAATAACAGTTTGGGTACTATGGTGACCACAGAAAATAAGAAATCCCTATATGTGATGACGTTAGGAAACTTTTTTGGGTCACGTTATTTTGATGGGAAGCAATTCCAATGAAGTCTTTTTCAAGATTGAGAATTCTTACCAAATTTGAAGGAAGATGTGAGGTACGTATTAATTTTTGTAAACTTTCTCATTTTAGAGATGTGTGTAAACGCATTCAACTCTTGTGTCAAGTATTAACAGAAAATTAGAGGCTTACTGATAAAATTATCTGACAAATTCCTTAGGTAACATACTTTAAAAATAATTTTCATGGTTGAAATCTATTAAGAATTTTAGTTTAGTTTCAAAAACATTTTTTGAGAATCAAAATTATTTGCATATTTTAGATGAACTTGAAGAAATGTTGAATCCAATGGGAACTGTTCAGACAAATCCATATACGGAAAATGCAACAGCTTTGCATATCAAATTCCCAGAGAATAAAAAACAACCTTATTATTATCCTCCCTTTGATAAGGTAAGCTAACTATTTTAAAGGCCGCTATGTATGAAAATCATTGAATTGTTAGTTCTTGGCTCTACATGTTTATAATGAAACTTTACAAAAACTTTTTCTTTCCAAACGTCACATATGTTGTCAGCTTGATTCAGTGGAAAGACCACTGAGCATGGAGCCAGCTAACTCTTACTTAGTCTTGGCTTCATCACTGACCAGGTAGAACATAGTATCTCTGGAAGTCAGGTTTCTCATTTATAAAATGAGGAAATTATAATGGTTCTCTGAGGTTCTTTTCAATTGAAAACGGCTGTAAATGCATTCATATGTAAATCTGAGCATGTGAAAAGTCCTTAAAGTTTGCCCAGCATATTCAGGGATTAAAGACATAGTCACTGCTGTTGTTGGAATTGGTATTCAAAGAACAGATAGTTTATGTTGAATATTACTATTAGGAAGACTTCCTAAGGTACTGTTATTTATGTAGAATCTATACCAAGGACTTCCATTTCTAAACACATTTCCTTAGTATACAAACTGCTTATCTTGGCAATCTGGAGGGTATCTCGTGGATTTGAAAATGGGGCTTTGCTAATTTATATTCTAAGAGAGCTAAGTTGTCATATGTTTTATCTTCAGGCTTGGCATCATTGCTTCACGTGTGATTGATGCTGATTTTTATGAGAAAATCTTGAAGCAAATTCTCAGAGAATAACTAATTTATTTTATTTCCTTAATCTATGTGAGAATAAACTTCCCTTAAAAATTGATAATATACCGGTCAGCTAAGCATTCGACTCATGATTTTGGCTCAGGTCACGATCTCACGGTTTATGAGTTAGAGCCTCACATCGGGCTCTGTGCTGACAGTGAAGAGCCTGCTTGGGATCCTCTCTGCCCCTCCCCTCTCTGCCCCTCCCCTGCTCATGTTCTCTCTCTCTCTGTTTTTCAAAATAAATAAATAAATTTGATATCACACTAAATAATATTCAAATCAATTGTATTTTAAAATCCAGCACTACCAGACCTGTATAGAATAGATTTCTAAAGTAGTATGTAAATTAAACTTGTTACCTAATGTTTCTTCTTTACTCTCATTTTAATTGAACTTTATCGACATAAGAAGCAACTTTTCGGGGCACCGAGGTAGCTCAGTTGGTTAAGCATCTGACTGTTGGTTTCAGCTCAGGTCATGATCTCATGGTCCATTCATGCCCCACATCTGTCAGTGCAGAGCCGGCTTGGGATTCTCTCACTCCATCTCTCTCTACCCCTCACCCGCTTATGCTGTTTCTCTCTCAAAATAAATAAATAAATGTAAAAAAATAAAAAAATAAGCCTTTTTATTTCAAATTCTTCTAAAGTATTTTCCTGATTAGTAATAATAGGGGTTATTACAGCAGAAATCTCAAATCTCAGATATGTCAAGAACCATAGACCTTAGTGTTCATTGAGTAGAAAAAGGTATTTTGACTCCTCTTTGCATTCATGCCTTGGCTTTATTCCTTAGAATAGCAATTTAACCAGAAGGCATAGCTACTTGTGATACATTTAATAGTATAAGCTGCAACTATTTTTGTGTTGTTATAGTGTGAGTTCAACAATTATAGTTTCTTTTGGATGAAATGGGGGGAGAAGCAAAGTAGGAGGAGAGAATCCCAAGCAGACTCTGAGCTCTCAGCGCTCAGCTGGGTGCAGGACTCGATCCAACAAACCATGAGATCATCACCTCAGCCGAAATTAAGAGCCAGATACTGAACCGACTGAGCCACCTAGATGCTCCAAAATGGGGTGCATTTTATTATTATTTTTTGAAGTAATTAATTTTTTAAATTTACATCCAAGTTAGTTAGCATATAGTGCAACAATGATTTCAGGAGTAGATTCCTTAGTGCCCTTACCCATTTAGCTCTTCCCTCCTCCCACAATCCCTCCAGTAACCCTCTCTTTGTTCTCCATATTTAAGAGTCTCTTCTGTTTTGTCCCCCTCCCTGTTTTTATATTATTTGTGCTTCCCTTCCCTTATGTTCATCTGTTTTGTCTATTCACGTCCTCATATGAGTGAAGTCATATGATATTTGTCTTTCTCTGACTAATTTCGCTTAGCATAATACTCTCTAGTTCCATCCACGTAGTTGCAAATGGCAAGATTACATTCTTTTTGATTGCCGAGTAATACTCCATTATATATATATATATATATATATATATATATATATATATATATATATTACTCCATAAAGGAGTATTACTCCATTATATATATATATATATATATATATAAAATGTGGTGCATTTTGGAGCATTTTTACAAATAGAACACCCTCTGCAAATTTAAATAGTTTTCACCTGCTATTTCAAGAGAGGTCCAATTATTAAAAAACAAAAAAATATTGCTTACATCACTAAACTTTTTGCTTTTGTAATCTCTTAGTCTGTCTTTGAAGATGAATTTGAGATAGAGGGTTTTTCTTTAAATATGTATAAATATGTTTATAATTATTGGGTTTTTTTAATTGTACAATTTATATGCGATCATTTAAAATATCAGTTAATACAGATAGAAAAGGTGAAGGTTCCCTGTGTTTTTTATTTAATAGTTTTTGTTGTGATCATTTGTGTACCTTTTGCTTTTCAAGTCAATTTTGTGGTTATTGATTAATGACTGTACTCTCATTTTGTTTTTATAACAACCCTATGAAATAGGATAAGAGTTATCACTGCACTTTACATTTGAGGATACAGTTAAATTATTCATTTAGGATTATATAACTCAGTATCAGGATATAAATCTTCAGATTCTTTAACCACTGATTTTTCCCGTCTTTTCAAGAATCAGAGTCTCTTTAAAGGGCACCTGGGTGGCTCAGTTGGTTAACCATCGGACTCTTGATTTTGGCTCAGGTCATGATCTCACAGTTCATGGGTTTGAGCTCTGTGCTGACAGTGCAGAGCCTGCTTGGCATTTTACCTCTTTTTTTCTCTCTGCCCCTACCTCATTCTCTCTCTCTCACTCTCAAAATAAATAAACTTACAAAAAAGAATCAGAGCCCATTTAGAACTTAATGAATTCAAACGGGTGTCTCTTGATACTCTACTTTTGTTATGTTAATTCAGAAAAACAGTGACAAAAACTTACTATTTAGTAACTCTTGTATACCTTTGCATTTTCTTAAGCAGAAAATATTTACCTGTATTTAAAATTCTTTCATATGCATATGCAAGCCATTGCTTATTTTGTCTAGAGACAATGCTAGTGCACCCTAGGAGTCACAGTCCCTTATAATAATACCCTTGATACCCAGTTGTCAAGAGTTTAAAGATTGGGATGGGGGGGGGGGGGCGCCTGGGTGGCTCAGTCAGTTGAGTGTCCAACTTAGGCTCAGGTCATGATCTAATGGTTGGTGAGTTCCAGCCCCATATCGGGCTTGCCGCTGTCAGTGTGCAGCCTGCTTTTGATCCTCTGTCCCCCTCTCTCTCTACCCCTCCCTGCTCGCATTCTGTCTCTCAAAAATAAATAAAAATATTTTCTAAAAAGATTAAAAAAAAAGTTCGAAGATTGGGAATCACTGTATAATACCATTTTGCATTTAAAATTCATGTTTACATTATAAAGCATAGAAATGCCAGACCATATGTTGTTTCTTTTAGTCTAAGTACAATTATAATCATTTACAATTAAAATTTTCCAAATACAAGAGCCAAAATTTAATTTTAAAAGTTTTTTTTTAACAGATAATCGAGAAGGCAGCTGAGATTGCAAGCAGTGACAGTGCTAATGTATCAGTAAGTATCAAGGTTTTAAAAGGACCCTTTCTCCTTATTAGTTACTTTCATCTCATTTATGGTAATGAGCTTATAGATGACCATACTCTTATGGAAGAATAGCCTGAGAGTGTATGTGAGTATGTACATACTATGTTTTTTGTTGAATGGCAGCTGTTTGTAGGTGGTCTGTGTTCAGTGGTAAACCCTTTTCTGATATAAGCACAGGTTTAGCAGCTCGTCTTTTTTATTGTATTGTATTGTATTGTATTGTATTGTATTGTATTGTGTGTATATATATATATATATATATATATATATATATATATATAGGTGCCATGCTCAACATGGGGCTTGAACTCACCAGTGTGAGATCAAGAGTTGCATGCACTACTGACTGAACCAGCCAAGCACCCCCAGCAGCTAGTCTTTAAGGGATGCTATGCCACCTCATAGATTGACACTACTGTCTTTTTGAATAGTATTCAGTTGGATGAAGAGGCTGTCATTTTATTTATCTCATGTAACAGCATATATAATCAGGCCAGGATTTACAGTGCTGGGGAACCAGTTTCTTCCATCTTGGTGCTCTGTCATGTTAGTGTGTACTTTCTGTCTCAAGTTTAATACTGGTGCTTAAGTTTCTTGTGTATTATGGTGCAGCCAGCAAGGAATAGGGAAAGCAAGAGTAGAGGCCGTACCCATTCTTTTTGAGGATATCATTTATATGCCTCATTGCTGCTCACATCTCATTAATCAGGACTTCCTCACATGGCCATACCTAACCACAAGTGAGGCTGGGAAATGTAGTCGTAGGCTGGGCAGTCATGTGCTTGGCCAGAAAAAGATTCTAGTTAATAAAGGATGAAGAGCAGAATGCATACTGAGGAATAAACAGTAATTTCTGCCACACATACCCATTGTTTGTACCCAAAAACTACAAAGTAGATTACTTTGTTTAGTTTACACCGTATGCAATTTTTCTACCACCTATACTTTTTAGTTTAATTTTTTTACTCTTAAGATCATTTAAGACTTTGCTGAGTCTGACCTAATGTTCTCTTACCATGTTGTCTTTTTACAGTTTTTATGTGTCTTCAGTATAAGGCCATTCTACATAGAACGGTTAATTATACAGAGGCCAGAGGGCAAAATGGAGAGAGTGTATGTTTTTTTCATTTACACAGAATCAAAGCTCTATTTAATGTTGGCTAGTTGGAGAAATGTCTGGCTCAGGGTGTCTTCTGCTTTGCCATTAAGAGTTTTCAAAAATATCCATAGTCCTGCAGTACAAGTCATCTACTACCATAAATACTTTGAGAGCACTTCTTTTTAATGACACCAAAGAAGTGCAAGTATACGCTTATCAGCTTGCCATGCAATTATAGGCAGACCTTGGGGATACTGTGGGTTCTGTTCCAGACCACTGCAATAAAGGGAATATCACAATAAAGTGAGTCATGAATTTTTTGGCTTCCTACTGCATATAAAAGTTATGTTTACACTGTACTGTAATCTTACATGTGCTACAGCATTACACCTAAAACACAATATACATACCTTAATTTAAAAACACTTTTTGTTAAAAAGTGCTAATCATTACCTGAGCTTTCAGCAAGTTCTAATCTGTTTGGTGGTGGAAGTTCTTGCCTTGATGTTGATGACTTCTGACTGATCAGGGTGGAAGTTGCTGAAGGTGGGGGTAACTGTGGCAGTTCTTAAAATAAGACCACAATGAAGTTTGCTGCATTTATCGACTCTTCTTCCTTTTAGGAACGATTTCTCTGCAGCATGCAATCTGCTTAATAGCATTTTACCCACAGTAGAACTTGTTTCAAAATTAGAGTCCATCCTTTCAATATCTGTTGCTGCTTTATCAACTAAGTTTATGTCATATTCTAAATCCTTTGTTGTCATTTCAACAGACTTCACAGCATCTTTACCAGCGGTAGATTCTATCTCAAGAAACCACTTTCTTTGGGGCACCTGGGTGGTTCGGTTGGCTAAGCATTCGACTTTGGCTCAGGTCATGATCTCACAGTCGTGAGTCTGAGCCCCGCGTCGGGCTCTGTGCTCACGGCTCAGAGCCTCGAGCCTGCTTCGGATTCTGTGTCTCCCCCTCTCGCTGCCCCCCCCCCCCCCCCGCCTCAAAAATGAATAAACTTAAAAAACACTTTCTTTGCTGATCCATAAGAAACAAGTCCTCATCTGGGGCGCCTGGGTGGCGCAGTCGGTTAAGCGTCCGACTTCAGCCAGGTCACGATCTCGCGGTCCGTGAGTTCGAGCCCCGCGTCAGGCTCTGGGCTGATGGCTCGGAGCCTGGAGCCTGTTTCTGATTCTGTGTCTCCCTCTCTCTCTGCCCCTCCCCCGTTCATGCTCTGTCTCTCTCCGTCCCAAAAATAAATAAACGTTGAAAAAAAAAAAAAAAAGAAAAGAAACAAGTCCTCATCTGTTCACATTTTATCATGAGATTGCATCATGTCTGTCACATATTCAGGCTTCACTTCTGGTTCTCTTGCTGTTTTTATCACATCTGCAGTTACTTCCTCCCCTGAAGTCTTGAAACACTCAAAGTCATCCATGAGGGTTGGAATCAACTTCTTCCAAACTCCTTGTTAATGTTGATATTTTGACCTCTTTCATGAATGATGAATGTTCTTAATGGCATCTAGAATGGTGAATCCTTTCCAGAATGTTTTCAATTTACTTTGTCCACATCCATCAGAGGAATCACTGTGGCAACTTTGACCTCACAAAATGTATTTCCTAGATAATAAGGCTTGAAAGTTGAAATTACTCCTTAGTTTATGGATTGCAGGGTGGATATTGTGTTAGCTGGCATGAAACAACATCAGTCTAATTGTACATCTCCATCAGAGCCCTTAGATGACCAGGTGCATTGTCAGTACTAAAGTTTTGAAAAGAATCTTTTTTTCTGACCAGTAGGTCTCAACAGTGAGCGTAACATATTCAGTAAACCATGTTGTAAACAGATGTGCTGTCATCAGGCTTTGTTGTTCCATTTATTATAGAGCACAGGCATAGTAGATTTAGCATAATTCTTAAGGGCCATCGGATTTTGGAATGGTCATTTAGCACTGGCTTCAACTTAAAGTCACCGGCTGTGTGAGCCCTAACAAGAGAGTCTGCCTGTCCTTTGAAGCTTCGAAGCCAGACATTGACTTCTCCCCTGTAGCTGTGAAAGTCTTAGATGGCATTTCCTTCTAATATAAATATGTTTCGTGCACATTAAAAAGCTGTTGTTTAGTGTAGCCACCTTCATTAATTATGTTAGCTAGATCTCTGGACAACTTCCTGTGGCTTCTATATCAACACTTGTTTCTCCTTGAACCTTTATGTTACAGCGATAGCCATCGCTTCCTTTCATGCCCCCTCATACCCATATCCCCCCCATTGGGAAGGGGGGGAAAGCCACACTCATTTTTTTGATGTGCTTATAGCAAAGTGTATTTGCTTTGATTTATTCTAGTCAGTAATCACTGTTATAATATGTATATGGTTTTTGAAAAATCCACATGTAAAGAAAAATAGAGAATATAAATGTTAGTGTTAATTGCTTTCCACCATTATCTTACTTTAGTTCAAACATTTGAACAGGTGTATAAGATCACCATTTACCCTATACAGTGTAGGTTTTCATTACTGATTATTTTGGGTTTTGCAAAAGAATGTAAGATTCTGTGTTTTCTTTGGGCTTCCTGCCACATTTCTGGTAGTTGTTTATTTTTACCTTGGCTTTATTCAGTGCTGTGCTTTTCATAGCTCGGTAAACAATCACAGTACAATTATAGAGCCAATCCCCTTGCTTTTCCCTCTTAGTTTACTCATAGGTCTTCAGGATATTTACTTACAGTAGGTCTGTAGAGTCTAATTTTGATTCACAAAATTACAGTAGGTTTGCTAGCTTTTTGCAGTATTTAACAGCAGTCTGTGTTTCGCTGACATGAACAATTTATACTGTGTTGTTTGCAGCAGCAGGTTTCATTTTGAGATGTGTAAGTAAGTGTAGGAGTTTGATTTTCAGATTCTGATGACTTGTCATGATAATTTTTCGGAGAAACCCTGTCAAGCCTGTAAAAGAGAGCATACCATTTTTAGGTTGAAGGTCTGAATATAAACCCATTGTAATCGTACATTGTGTGTGTGTGTGTGTGTGTGTGTGTGTGTGTAAAATAATTTTTTTAAAGAACGGTTTTAGGATCACAACAAAATAAGCAGGAAGGTACAGAGATTTCTCATATACCCCTATCCCTTCACATGCATCTCCCTTTCCCATTAGCGACATCACTCACCAAAGTGGTTTATTTGTTGCCAAGAATGCACCTATATTGACAAATCATAATCACCCAAAGTCCATAGTTTGTTTACCTTGGGTTTCATTCTTGGTGTTGTGTATTTTGTGAG
This sequence comes from Prionailurus bengalensis, assembly GCF_016509475.1. Lineage (NCBI taxonomy): Eukaryota > Metazoa > Chordata > Mammalia > Carnivora > Felidae > Prionailurus > Prionailurus bengalensis. The sequence continues at coordinate 125,498,550 of NC_057350.1, forward strand.
TTTGGACAATGTGTGATATGTTTTTATCACTATCATATTATGCAGAATATTTTTACTGTCCCATGAATCCTCTGTGCTCTGCCTATACATTTCCCCACCCTACCCCTGGCAACCACTGATCTTTTTATTCTCTCCATAGTTTGGTCTTTTCTACATGTTATATAAGTTGGAATCATAGAGTATGCAGCTTTTCAAACTGGCTTCTTTCCCTTAGTGCTATGTACTTAAGGGTCCTCCATGTCTTTTTGTGGCATGAAAGCTCTTTTCCTTTTAGTGTTAAATAATACTCCGTTGTCTGTATGTATTACAGTTTATCCATTCGCCCACTGAAGGACATCTTGGTTGCTTCTAAATTTTGACAATTTTGAATAAAGATGCTATAAACATCCATGTGCGGGGTTTTTGGTGGGCATAAATTTTCAACTCCTTTTGGTAAATACGAAGGGACATGATTACTGGATTGTATGGTAAGAGTATGTTTAGTTTTGTAAGACACTGCCACACTGTCTTTCTGAGCAGTTGCAGTGTTTTGCATTCCCACCAGCAGTGAATAAGAGTTGCTCCATATCCTCAACAGCATTTGATGTTGTCAGTGTTCTGAATTTTGGCCATTCTAATAGGTGTGTAGTCTTATCTCTTATTTGTTTAATTTGCCTTTCCCTGATGACATATGATGTTAAGCATCGTTTTATATGCTCTTGTTATGTCTGTACCTTGTTTGGTGAGCTGTGTGTTCAGGACTTATATTTTAGTCTGATGGTTTATTTTCTAATTGTTGAGTTTTTAAGAGCTGTTTGTGTAATTGGGTAATGGTCCTTTCAGGTAAGTCTTTTTGCAGGTATTTTCTCCCAATCTGTAGCTTCTTTCTTCATTCCCTTGACAGTGTCTTTCACAGAGGAGATAATTTTAAATTTACTGAAATCCAGATTAATGGTTCTTTAATTGATGGATCATGCCTTTGGTATTATATGTAAAAAACCATTGCCAAACCCCAGGTCATCTAGGTTTTCTCTTATATTATCTGCTAGGAGTTTTATAGTTTTGTGTTTCACATTTATTTTTACTAAGTTGGGTAGTGTCAATCCTTCAACTTTATTGCTTCTTCATTATTGTGTTGGCTGTTCTGGGTCTTTTGTGTCTCCATATAACTTTAGAATCGCTTTATTGATATCTACAGAATTTAGATTGGGTTTGCATTAAATCTGTTGATTACGTTGGGAAGAGCTGACATTCTGACAGTACTGAATCTTACTATTCATGAACATGGAATATCTTTCTGTTTATTTAGTTCTTTGATTTCTTTCACCAGAGTTCAGTAGTTTTCCTCATATAGATTTTGTACATATTTTGTTAGTTTTATACCTAAGTTTTCATATTTTTGGGTGCTAACGTAAGTGGTATTAGGTTTTTAATTTCAAATAGCACTTACATTGCTGATATATAGGAAAGTAATTTACTTTTGTATACTAACCTGTGTTCTACAATCTTGCTTTAATTATGTTCCGGTAATATTTTTGTTGATTCTTTCAGATTTTTTACATAGACAGTTCTGTCTGTGTAGAGAATTATAATCCCCATTCTTTTGTACATGTGCATATATTATTTTTAATCTCATTACTTTAGAAAATAATATAACTAGTTTAATGCTTATATGAAATATCAGTTAAAAATTCCTATTCTGGAAAGGTTTTTTGTTTTTGTTTTTTTAATGTATTTTGGCCTAAATGATAAAGTTTTTCTTTAAGTATGGGAAATGAATCTCTTTTTTTTTTTCATGTTCCTATAATTCAGAGTCTAGATCCAAAAAATAGCACGGGCCATCTTCATTATTTTAGTTTATTCTTACAAGGATTGGGAAAGAAAATGGGATAACTGTATTTGTTTCATGTTTAGTTTTATCCAAGATTTATTGCTTAATCCAGTGGTTTTTATGCCTCTGAGCTAACAAGACACTTACACTTTTTTAAAAACTTCATATGTTTGGTTTGCCTTTGTTGTTTTATTTGTTTATAGAAATTAAAAATTAAAATGGAAAGATAGGAAATTCAGTTCAAATAATAAATGACTTTTTAATCCAAATTGCAATTCTGCCACCTAGTGTTTGCACATGGACTTTTAAAGAATCCGTATTCCCCCCCTTTTTAAGAACTGTTTAAAAATAATTCTTTCCTTCATCCTTAGCTTACAAATTTAATATTCTATCAATAAAACATATAAAAAGGGCATCCATCCTTAGTAATCTTTTTAAGGAATTCGATTTTTAGTATCTTACATGTTAAAGCTCATAAATTGTTTATAAATTTCTTGTATATAAATTTGCTAAGTGTTTGCCAGTGCTGTTCACAGAATTAAATTATGTGATGAATGAGTATTTTACTTTCTTAGAGTCGAGGTGGAAAAAAGTTTCTTGCTGTACTGAAAGAAATCTTGGACAGGGATCCCTTGTCTCAACTGTGTGAGAACGAAATGGATCTTATTTGGACTTTGCGACAAGATTGCAGAGAGAATTTCCCACAGTCACTGCCAAAATTACTGCTGTCGATCAAGTGGAATAAACTTGAAGATGTTGCTCAGGTAAGAGTAAAAGATAATTTTTATAATTCTTTTTGGGAATATATAGTACTTTGTTGATTTCATGTACATTGTCCTTTCTAACATAGGTATCTCTTCATAGATTGGATAATTTTCCATAGGAGAAATTTTCATGTTTTAAACCTTTACATATACTCTAAGTGATAGACTAGCAAGTTTATCACTATCATATTATGCAGAATATTTTTACTGTCCCATGAATCCTCTGTGCTCTGCCTATACATTTCCCCACCCTACCCCTGGCAACCACTGATCTTTTTATTCTCTCCATAGTTTGGTCTTTTCTACATGTTATATAAGTTGGAATCATAGAGTATGCAGCTTTTCAAACTGGCTTCTGGATTTTAAATTTCCAGGATTGCAGGATTTAAATTTTTCTGGATTTTAAATTTAAAAATCTGGATTTTAAAATTCCAGATTTTAGGTAGGTTTTCTATATCTTTCACTAAGAACAATTAAAACATTGCTTTTGGTGTAATCATTGTAATTACTACCTGCACGTAGTAAGTAGGTTCTGGATTATTTCTAACAGTTTCATTCAATGAGCTCCAATGTTTTAATATTAAAATGACTTTAATTTTTGCGATGACTGTTCTAAAATGAACATGTATTGTTTGAAAATTACCTCTTTCTAGAAGCTGATGTTTTAGGGCATAAACCTTTTAGATCACTTTTAACATTCATTTTAGTTGGGCAGTATTGATGAATGTTTGCCCTGAGGCAGAATAAAAAAAGGAAAAAAATTGTTCCAAAGAGCCAAACAAATTTTAGTTTCTTGATTTAATTTTCAGAACGCTGGAAAAAGCACTGTCATTTATTAAATGCAATGGTTATCAGTGCTCTATAGAAAGATCCTTGAAATGGTTTTTTAATCAGAATGAATACATTTGGTATGTTTAAAGTAACCAAATTTGTTTACCTTACTTGTTTGAATTCAACTGATCTTTTTAAAAGTTTTCTGGTCTTAGTAAATCTATAGCAACTTAAAAAATTTTTTTTTAATTTAATTCTAGTTATATTAGCGTTATATTCGTTTCAGCTGTAAAATCTATAATGACTTAAAAAAAATTTTTTTAACGTTTATTCTTGAGAGAGAGAGCAAGAGAGCGAGAATGAGTGGGGGAGGGGCAGAGCGTGAGAGGGACACAGAATCTGAGCAGGCTGAGGTGTCAGGTCAGAGCCTGATGTGGGGCTCAAACTCATGAGCTGTGAGAATCATGACCTGAGCTGATGTCGATGCCTAACAGACTGAGCTACCCAGGTGTCCCATAAAATGACTTTTAAAGATTTTCAAGAAATGCATATGTATTTTAATCATATATATTTAAAATTTATTTTTATTTTATTTTATTATTTTACTTCTCTAAGTTTAGAGTTTAGAAAGGACTTCTCTTGAGTTTATTTCTAGTATTTAACAATTTTTTGAATCATGTTACCTAATTGTATTATAATGTACCTCATTTAAACTATTTATATAGTCAGATCATGTGAACATTGTTTACTCTGAAAAGGAACTATTTTTGTCATTTAGATAGGTTTTGATTGTTTTGACATAGTTATCTTCTGACTACTTACTTATTTACATTCAAGTTTAGTTTTCTATGAAATCCCTGTAACGGTGGAACATAAGATATAAGCATTTTTTATTTGACACATTTGCCTGCTTCTAATGTATCCATTAGTGTTCAGTTCTAACTGCTTATCCAAGAAATCCATCATATTATTATTTTGTATAGCATTAAAATAGAAGAAATTTTTGGCTGTACTCTTAAGGATATCTGAGAGAGAGGTTTCTTAGGTCAACTGTCAGAAAATGGAATGAGCCAGTTTATGCATAATATTTCTTTATTTGAACCCTGGGGACAGAAATTTTTTTTACATTCGGGAATTTAGCATACTTGTCTCATTTCCATGAGGTAATCTAAAATATTGTTTTCAGATATAACCTAATGTCCTCCATTTCAACAGAAGAAAGCCAATCCTAATCCTCTTTTTTAGTAGTTTTGAGAAAAAAAGTTGATGGAATAAATAGTAATGTGCTTGGGGCTCCTGGGTGTCATGATCTCGCGGTTTGTGAGTTTGAACCCCACATCGGGCTCTGTGCTTTCAGCTCAGAGCCTGGAACCTGCTTCGGATTCTGGTTTCCCCATGTCTCTGTCCCTCCCATGCTCATGCTTTGTCTCTCTCTGTCTCTCAATAATAAATAAACGTTAAAAAAGTTAAAAAAAAAAAAAAAAGTAACATGCTTGCTTTCACAACTTTGTCCCATTGCCAGTTACAGTGAATGAGTGCAAAAAATATATAAACTGAATTTTTAATAAATTGACTGTCTTAAATAGAGAGCCAGAGCCTGGTGCAAAGTTTGTATTCCAATAAATACTAAAGGCAAAAGCCGTGGGTGAAAATTCTGTAGAAGAGCAGCTTCTCCACTGCCCCAAGATTTAAAAAAGAGTAGCCTTCCATTAATCCACAGGAAAATATTCTGTTGACATATTGTGGAAGGGGTTTCGATAGTCTTTGCAAAAGGCTGGTAGTTAATTGGCACTGCCTTCATTATTTATATGGCTGAGTCACATTTTCCCTATTCACTCTCATAGCTTTCCTCAAACTAAAGTAGTGAATTTTGCAAATTTTTTTAGTTTACATTTATATAATTAATTCTTTAATAATTGTAAGTAATCTTACCAAAGGTAACTTCTTTCCAATAGTAGTGCTCTTTTTAATTCCCAGCATAGTTTAACCATCTAGTATTACAGAATGTTATCTGCCCTGTATTGTTTTTGTGTGTAGTGTTGTAGTCCATGTGTTAACTGGGGATGCTAGTTTTTTTTTTAACTACTGTTTCAGACCCTCAGGAAATGGTCCCCCTTGACTCCTCTTTCCATAATGAGGACTGTTGGTCTATTAGAACTTTGGGCAAAGTGGGGAGGGTGGTCTCATCAGTGATAAAAAGTGGTCTGAGGTAGGTGTTTCATATCTTTAAACCAGTATGTGTCAAACTTTTTTTTCATTATTACACTTGTTAGGAGCATTTTTAGACATTTTTTCTCTAATAGCCCTGTCCCCATAATTCAAAAGTGTTATTTTTTTCTGTAAATGTAAAATAATAGAAAAATTTAGTTAATTTTTTTAAAGTGTATTTATTTTGAGAGGTGGTAGGACAGAGAGAGGAAGAGAGAGAATCTCAAGCAGTCTCTGTGCTGTCAGCGCAGAGCCCATCACAGGGCTGTATCTCAGGAACTGTGAGATCATGACCTGAGCTGAAATCAAGAGTTGGATGCTCAACGGACTCAGTCACCCATGCACCCCAGAAAAATTAATTTCTTAAAAAGTATCTTCAATGAGGTTAAATTTGCTTGATCTGAGAAAATACCTTTTAACTTAGCTGCTAGGTATTCATTCAAATATTATTGACCTATTTTGGGCACTTGACATAGTTAATGAGAGCAGTTGAATAATTAGTAGAATTAAAATAATAAACTAATTAGAACTACCCTACAACTCAGCAATTCCACTACTAGGCATTTATCCAAGGGATACAGGTGTGCTGTTTCAAAGGGACACATGCACCCCCATGTTTACAGCAGCACTATCAACATTAGCCAAAGTATGGAAAGAGCCCAGATGTCCATTGATGAATGAATGGAGAAAGAAGATGTGGTATATATATACAATGGAGTATTACTCAGCAATCAAAAAGAATGAAACCTTGCCATTTGCAACTATGTGCATGGAACTGGAGGGTATTATGCTAAGTGAAATTAGTCAGAGAAAGACAAAAATCATATGACTTCACTCATATGAGGAGTTTAAGAGACAAAACAGATGAACATAAGGGAGGGGAAAGAAAAATAATATGAAAACAGGGAGGGGGACAAAACAAAAGAGACTCATAAACATAAAGAACAAACTGAGGGTTGCTGGAGGGGTTGTGGGAGGGGGGATGGGCTAAGTGGGTAAGGGGCATTAAGGAATCTACTGAAATCACTGCTTCACTATAACTAATTTGGATGTAAATTTTAAAAAATAAAAAATAAAGTTAAATCAAAAAAATAATAATAATACACTAAAAACTATGTTTAGTTCTCAAAAGTCCAAGTTTCATGCATAAGGTCAAATGACAAATGACAAGGTGGCTAGCTGGCAGATACTCACTGGCTACCTCTTGCAATATGACTGTGAGATTGAGCAGTCAAGTGAGAGAAGTCCTCTGGTCATTTCCATCTGTTTGCCATGTTTTTGTAGCTCTAATCTTGCATACATTTTGTGTGTTTTCTTTGGAAGAAAACCCATTGAAATCTATCAAATATTAAGTAATAAGATTTTTGTCCAACAGGGGTGAGCTTTGAAGGACCACGAATCATAATTATCAGCTTTTTAAAAAAATGTTTACTTAGGGGCACCTGGGTGGCTCAGTCAGTTAAGCCTCCGACTTCGGCTCAGGTCATGATCTCATGGTTTGTGAGTTCAAGGCCTGCATCGGGCTCTGTGCTGACAGCTCAGAGCCTGGAGCCTGCTTTAGATTCTGTGTGTGTGTGTCTCTCTCTCTCACTTCCCCTCCCCCGCTTTTAGATTTAAATGTTTAAATGTTTATTTTTGAGAGAGAGAGAGAGAGAGAGTACAGGAGTGTGTGCTTGCCTGTGCATGCAAATGAGCAGGGGAGGGGCAGAGAGGGAGGGAGAAAGAAGATCTCAATTAGGCTCCACACTATCAGCACAGATCCCGAAGCAGGGTTCACTCTCACCAACTGTGAGATCATAACCTAACTTTAAATTAAGAGTCTGATGCTTAACTGACTGAGCCACCCAGACTCTCCTACCTTTATTCCTTGATCATTTCTTTCTCTCTCTTTCCTTTATAAAATTACAAAATTATTTAATGGCTAATGATTGTAGAATCGCATATTCAATGTATCATTCTATTACTTGCTTATCTATAGAGTATTTCAGTAAAGACATTATTAATTTATGTAAACAGCAGTGGATTTTTGAGTCCTATGTAATTGTAAGTATGCGTTTTCTTTCTTTTGACCCATCTCTGCTCCTGTGTGCCAAGGAAAAATAGATTATTCCCCCCCCCCCTATAATTTCTGAACCAGTTTCAATTTTTCAACAGCTTCAAGCCCTACTTCAGATTTGGCCTAAACTGCCCCCCCGGGAGGCCTTGGAGCTTCTAGATTTCAACTATCCAGATCAGTACGTGCGAGAATATGCTGTGGGCTGCCTGCGACAGATGAGGTATACTACAGGTGGCTTTCTTTGAGGAAAGGAATAACTTGGGTGTAGATAGTGAAGGTGATGTATGTTGAATGTTTCATAAGAAAGGAAAGAGCTAGGAATTACTCAGTTTAAAGCATATTTTTCATCTATTCTTCCCTATTCCCTTCTCTACCTCCCTCTCTCTCAAAGACTCCTTCCTTTGTCTTTCATGTTTAGCCTATATTATAAAAGAAAACCCAAAAACATACTGGGTCAGAAGGTCCCCAAGATCACCCTTGGTTTCCACAATTCATTAGGACTTACAGGATGTAGCGCATACTCATACTTTTGGCTCTGACTTATGAGACGAAAGGAGACAATGTAGAATTGGCAAAGGAAAAAGATTCATGGAGCAAAGTCTGGAGGAAACCATCAGAAGCTTCTAAGAGTTCTTTACCAGTGGAGTCTCAGTGAATATACTTAATTCTTCCCAACAGTGAGTTGTGAGAACGTGTCTGAAATATTGTCTACGGGGGGGCTTGTTAGAGACTTGGTGGCCAGGGTTTTTATTGGGGGCTGGTCACATAAACACCCTCTGCCAAACACAAAAGCAAAATCCTAGACTCCTAGAAGGAAAATGGGTGTTGGGGCATCAACCGTTGGGTAAGAACAGTTTACACACACGAAGCCATTCTAATCTGTTAGGTGGTGGGAAGCCTTCTAAAAGCTATGTTTCCAGATGCCAGCCAAAAGGCGGGTGTAGTTAACAGCCTTTCTAAAAGGATAGCAGTCAGGCCTGCTGCTATGTTAACTCTTTTCTGTCCACCACTCAGAATTAAGAAGTGTTAATATTTTGGCTTTTTAAAAAATTTTATACTTTTAAGCAAATAACATTACAGCTAAAGGTGAAATCCTCATAGTTTTGTTACCTAGTCCTGATTACTTTCACTTCCCAAAGACAACCATGATTATGAATTTGGTCTGTATCCTTTTATACCACATTTTTCTGTTGATGCTGCATTTTTATATCTATAAAAATATGTAGAATAATATTGTACATTACAAAATTACACCAATATGTTTTGCCATATGTATTATTTTAAATCTTGATTTTAAAAAATTCATTGTTGGGTTTTTGAGGTCATTCTTTACCATTACATATAAATACAGTCTTTTTCTTTCACTACTGTGTAATATTCTATCATAGGGATATATCTTATTTGCTGCATTTCCCTATTGAATAGCATTTTGTTTTCCCCAGACTTCCCTGTTCCCTAGTGCTTCAGTGAACATGTTTGTACAGTCCCATTTGGCTAGTACATGTATGAAAATCTGTTAGATTTATTTGAAGAAATGTCATTATTGAGACCATCTCAGACAATGGGCATATTCAGGTTTATCCATTTCTCGTTTCAAAAATGAGGTTTATACTGTATGGCTATTTGAAAAAATAGAAGTTCTGAGAAAATTATGGATACTGTTACACTTTTTCTTCTTGTTAAAGTCATATATGTTTCAAGCCACATGATATCCAAAAGAAATTACACAAACTTTTCAATAGTTGTTATCTTAAGGGAGTGAAGTTAGAAGTATAAGGAAAGAGGAAGCCTTCCCAATTTCCGTACTTCCTTTCTATCTTTTACACCATTTATAGGTTGGTTGGGTTTTTGTTTTTTTTTTTTTAACGTTTATTTATTTTTGAGACAGAGACAGAGCATGAACGGGGGAAGGTCAGAGAGAGGGAGACACAGAATCTGAAACAGGCTCCAGGCTCTGAGCTGTCAGCACAGAGCCCGACGCGGGGCTCGAACTCATGGACCGCGAGATCATGACCTGAGCCGAAGTCGGACGCTTAACCGACTGAGCCACCCAGGCGCCCCTGTTTTTGTTTTTTGAGAGAGAGTGCCCACGCACGGGCAATAGGTGACTAGGGGGGTGGGGGCACAGAGGGAGAAAGAGAGACTCTTAAGCAGGCTCCATACTCAGCGTGGAGCCTGATGCAAGGCTTGATCCCATGATCCTGGGATTGTGACCTGAGCTGAAATCAAGAGTCTGACATTCAACTGACTGAGTCGTCCAGGCACCTCCCTTTTGTAGGTTTTATAAAAGGCACAGATTTTACAATAAACTTAAGATTGGTGAATAGTTTTAAAAAATGAGGCTGCAAGTTGGGCTTTAGTCTCATCTCCCTACGTTTGCATTGGAGATCTGAGGGAAAGGGGCTACCTGGCTCCCTTTATACTGAGCCAGGTGTTTTCTTTTCTTTTCTTTTCTTTTCTTTTCTTTTCTTTTCTTTTCTTTTCTTTTCTTTTCTTTTCTTCTCTTCTCTTCTCTTTTCTTTTCTTTTCTTTTTTTTCCTTCTCTTTTCTTCTCTTTTCTTTTTTTATGTTTACTTATTTTTGAGAGAGAGAGAGAGAGAGAGAGAGAGAGAGAGCGAGTTGGGGAGGGGCAGAGAGGGAGACACAGAATCCGAAGGACGCTCTAGGCTCTGAGCTGTCAACACAGAGCCCAATGTGGGGCTTGGAACTCACAAACCATGAGATCATGACCTGAGCCAAAGTTGGATGCTTAACCAACTGAGCCCTCCAGGAGCCCCTCAGGTGTTTCTCTTAAATAAACTTATATACAGGAAGAGATTGCTGTGATCTCCATGTTCTATATTGGTATTTCTGATGCATTTTCCTATGATAAATTTTTGGCTAATGAGGTTTTTTTTAATATAGTGCACTGGGTTTCAGTCCCAGATCTGCATTAGACTACTATCCTAACCGTTTATTGCCCAAGACTATAGTTAGTAAGTAGAGGACTTGGAATTCATCTCACCTGACCACTGGAATTGCCTCTGATAAGAGTGTGTTTATAAGTGTATGATTTAGAAATGGACACAAAATAGAGAACTTCTTAACCTTAATTAATTCAGCTCATTTAATTACAATATTATGTTGTATTAATTCAGTGAATCAATTCTCAGTTACACTCATTTCCTTATCCTTTAAATTATTTAAAGTTAATGTTTTAACACACTGATAATCTGGGAAAAGGAATTAACCCTAATGATTAGAAAGGAAAATAAATTACTAAAAAGTACTGATGGAATTTTTTTATTTAAAAAAACTGGTTGCCTGGGATACCTGGGTGGCTCAGTGAGTTAAGCCTCCAACTCTTTCTTGGTCTTGGCTCAGGTCATGATCTTAGTTTGTGAGTGCAATCCCCGTGTCAGGCTCTGTGCTAACAGTGTGGAGCCTACTTGGGATTCTCTCTCTCCATCTCTCTCTGCCCCTACCCCACTTGCACTGTCTCTCTCTCAAAATAAACTTAGAAACAAACAAACAAACAAATGTGTTGACTGAGTATATAACTTTTCCTGCATGATCAGAAATCAGTATTAAAGTACCCGATTTTATTGTAACTCTGAGCTGATGTTGGATGCTTAACTGACTTAGCCACTCAGGCCACCCCTCTTGTGTTATTTTAATAGTGGGACAGTGAATGTAAGCATACATAACAAGCCTGACCCAAAAGAACCATTGCGTTTCAGTAAGTTAGTGTTTGATAGTTTGATGGGATGGGATCTCTTTCTGGCATTGGTTGTTGAGTGACTTATTTTGTCTTTTGTTTCTTTTAGTGATGAAGAACTCTCTCAATACCTTTTACAACTGGTGCAAGTTTTGAAATACGAGCCTTTTCTTGATTGTGCCCTCTCTAGATTCCTATTAGAAAGAGCACTTGCTAACCGCAGGATAGGGCAGTTTCTATTTTGGCACCTTAGGTAAGTCTTTTATATTTTTAGATTTGTGTCTACCTGGTGCTTTTGTAAATATAAATCAGCATAATACGGGACATTTACTGTAATAGTTGGCTGGTTTACTTGTTTTTGAGCCATTTATAACATTCATACTCTTCTTGGTGTCTTCTATTTCTTGATACCCAACTCTTAATTTTCAGGATTTGGCAAAGTAATTCAGATAAGTGTCCCATCAAGCCTCCTTGATTTTTAACTGAAACTAAAAATTAATGTATTGCTATTTTCTAGTAAAGTGCACTTACTTTGTTAATATTCTTGGGCTAAAACCACACTTACTCCTTCTGAAAGGCTTTGGGTACCAATAGATAAAGATTTTAAAGTTTTCCTATAACAAGAGCAACATTATTTTCAGCTTCTTTATTAGGTCAATTTTAGAAATATGTGAACCTTATTTCACCAAGTTGATATAGAAGTAAAATCAGAAAGGATAAATGAAGTCCTTTTTTCCTAGGAAAATTGTTGGTTCCTGATTTCTGAGTCTGTACTCAGACATTTTTGTTTTTTTCATCTGGACTTGAGAATACTGAAACTAATGACTGTCATAAAAATACGACTTTCCCCCATTTTAGCTAAACTTTTTAAGGAAAATGAGCTCTATATTATTTTGATAATGATTTTGGAAGCTACATTTCTGAATCTTGATTTCCTTTATTACTCATAGAGGTTTTTCCTTTCTTATTTTTAACTTGTCATCTTTTTCATCCAGTTCAACCTTCCTATTTTTAAGCCCTTCCGGGAGTAACAGAATATGTTGTTCCTTCCTTTTTCAAATGGGTACACCATTCTTTAAGTGAGAAAAAATTGAATTGAAGCTAATTGAGGGATTAGTCACTTGTGTGATGTGAATCAGATCTTTGCATTTCACTTTATTGTCTTAATTGGCAACGTTCTGTTTCAACTACAGAAAGCAAACAAGGTGAGATGTGAAAATTTTGGATTTTTGGAATAAAAAATTAATTATATAATCACACATGTTTTTGATCTGTGGTGTTTAAAGAATTGGGAAGTTGCCCATCCCACTAATATTTGTGGACAAGATGATGTATTCTTCTGTGTTTTGATTGGCATCATACATTTATTTCATAATATGAAGTCAGTATTTTTATTTGGTGATCTGAAGTGTTTTATATGCAAATTATCTTAATATTATTAACTTATTTGTAGGTCAGAAGTGCATATTCCTGCTGTCTCAGTACAGTTTGGTGTCATCCTTGAAGCATACTGCCGGGGAAGTGTAGGGCATATGAAAGTGCTTTCTAAGCAGGTATCTGGTTTTTGGTTTTGTTTTTAAAATTTTTTTTTTATTTTCATGTTCAGTTTGCCACATGGTATTTGATAAATTGTATCATATGCTATTTCTCCCATTATTCCATGGAAGTTTCAGTAACTGAACCTAATTAATACATTAAAAAATTTTTTTTAATGTTTATTTATTTTTCAGAGAGAGACAGTGCAAGTGGGGGAGGGGCAGAGAGGGAGGGAGACACAGAATCCAAAGCAGGCTCCAGCTCTGAGCTGTCAGCACAGAGCCCGACGCGGGGCTCGAACTCACTGTGAGATCATGACCCGGGCTGAAGTCAGATGCTTAACCGACTGAGCCACCCAGGCATCCCATTAATACATTTTTAAATAAAAATTTAAGTCAAGAAATGAAGTGTTAAATTTAGCCGAACGTTAATTGAATGCTCCCTCAAAAATGAAGGATTCTTCCTAGTATCTATATTAATAATATGCCTTAAGTTTTAATGGGAAATACCCATGTAGACATGCTTAACAATGGGTTTGATGGTGATGGTGACAAAGGTCATGAAATTTTAGACCCTGTTTTTTCATATCCCTGAGTTACTGTTTCCAGTTAGTATAGTATTTATGATTCATATATTCTGCCATTTGTTTTAATTTGAGATATTTTGACACTTAAATTCATAGTTGTTATAACATCTAGAATTAAGAATCCTCAAGCTGCTTTTTCAAAATATATATACAGGCCTATAGTCCCTTATCTTCTTTCCAGGACTTCATTTTCTCATCATTGCTGATGATGAGATATTAGTGAGATTAATCAGTCAGATATTAAATGCTTATATGCCAGGAACCATATTAAATGTTATAAGCATGTTATTTTACTGTCCTTATTATGTGCCACAGTAGTTGCTAATACTGTCGGGATTAGACAAGGGAGAAAACAGAGGCTCCAGGAGATTAACTAGCTTGCCTAAAAACCCAACTATTAAGTGACAGAAAGAATTTTTAAAATTAGGGCTGTCCAGCTAGAAAACTGTTATACTCGGAGTTTTCAAACCTTCGTGGCACCACAACTCTCTTTTTGAAATCAGAACTTAAACATAAATCCAGTATATAAAATAGTGTCATTTTATGAGTATAAATGTATTTTGAAGCTAAAATAAAATATAAGCCATTAAACAGAACCATGAAGCTATTTTACTGAATACAGAATTTCAAAATCGGGGGCTATTGATAGTTGTAGTCTCAACATCCATTTATTTCTTTTGGAGATAATCCTGATTTATATAGGTAGTAATTGCAAGTAGTAGTGGTCTTTTGATCGCTTGCTTGCAAGTGAGAAGCATAACCATGGCCCAGGCTTGATATGGCCCAGGTGGGTCCTTCATCCCCTGAAGGATGTGATGAGAGCATTTCTGCCATCAAAATAAAGCAGCCCTTTATTCTAGCTTCTTCATGCCAGAATTCTTATTGACAGGTAGCAACAATATGCTCTTGTTCTTTAGCATTGATTTTTCTTGCAATGAGTATCATCCAAATAAACACAAGAAGGTTTTCTTAATGGTTAAATATGCATTTACTCAGAATTTACTATATGCCAGGGTTACTGTTAGGTATTGGTAATATGAAGTGAAAATAGTTATTTTTTTTTAAAACTATGTTATCTGAGTTTGAGAGAGAGAGAGGGAGAAAGACACACTGCATGAATGAAGGAGGGACAGAGAGAGAAGGAGAGAGTCCTAAGCCAGCTCCACACTGTCAGTGCAGAGCCCAATGTGGGCTTGAAGTCATGAACTGGACCTGAAATCGAGAGTCAGATGCTTAATCGACTGAGCCACCAGGATGCCCCAGTTATGTTATTGTTATCAAGGAGTTTATATTTCCATAGAGGAGGTATACAAATCAATAATTAAGAAATATATGATTAAGCATTGTGGGAACATTATGGAAGCACAAAAGAGAGGCATGTAACCAAGCTTAGGATATTAGGAAAGAGTTCACAGTGGAGGTGACATTTGTAGGTTTTGCTGGTCTAGTTGGTGTGAGTTCAGTGAAGAGTATGTTAATGTTTTACAGAGAAGCAACCAATAAGAGTGTATGTATGCACTTGACCCTTGAACAACATGAATTTGAACAACATGAGTTCACTTATACACTGATTTTTTTGACACAGTACAGTACTATAAATGTATTTTCCCATGATTTTCTTAATATTTTCTTTCTTCTAGCTAATACAGTATATAATACATATAACACACAAAATACATGTTAATCTACAGTTTATGTCACTGGTAAGGCTTCCCATCAGCATAGGCTATTAGTAGTTAAGTTTTTGGGGAATCAAAAATTATACCCAGATTTTCGACTGTGTGGGTCTGGAGGTGGAGTTGGTACCCCTAAACCCTTTATTCAAGGGTCAGCTGTATAGAGAGAATGAAGCAGAGGAGGATGGTGAGATTGTATTAAAAAGAGTTGTCTCATGTGATTATGGAGGCTAAGAAATCCCAAGATCTTCAGTTAAGGAAGCTAGAAACCCAGAAGAGCTGATGGTGAAGTTCCAGTCTGAGTCCAAAGACCTAAGAACCGGGAGAGTCAGTAGAAAGTGTCAGTCTGAAAGCAGACAAATTTAACACCCAAGGAGTTTTAGGAAAAGACCTATGTCCCAGCTTAAGACAGCTGGGCTGGCAGAGTTCCTTCTTACTTACTGGAAGGTCTGCCTTTTTCTTCTATTCAGAACTTCACAGGTTCTGATAATACCCATTAGTATTAGGAAGGCCAGTCTTCTTTACTCAGTCTACCCATTCAGATGTTAATTTCATCCAAAAATACCCTCACAGACACACCCAAAATGATGTTGGACCAAATATCTGGGCACCCTATGGCCCAGTCAAGTTGATACATAAAATTAACCATCACAGATCAACTCAGCATGTATACACAGCTTTGTAAACCATGTTTAATCTCCAAATAAAGACTGTGTAGCAAGTTGAGTATTACTTCTAACATAATACAAATACCTTCAGTACAAGCAAAAATGCACTAACTTTTTCCCCAGAATAGGAGGTAATATCCTTGAGTGGTGTTTCCTGTTCTTGCTACACTATAAATTAAATACTGCGATGTAACATTAACACTTAAATACTATGATATAAAATCAATACATCTAGGTTACATGATAAAGGAAAAGAGCCGGAAGGAAACAGATTGTGTATGTAAATATAGCATATACATCTATGTTTATGTATATATACACACACATATAAAAACACATTCGTATCAAAACAAGGAGGAGATACTCATGACAATTAATCTTAATTTCTGTAACTTGTCATGTGGTTATAGCTGGTATTTATTATTACCTTCTTCCAACTCATTCTGTATTCCCTCTGCCTTTAATAAGCATTTCACTTTTGGTTCTTGACTTGTTGGATTGACCCAAACCTTCATTCTTAAAGGGTCCAGGCCATCAGTAGTCCTACCTTGTAATTAGGTAGCTTGTAATTGTCCATTGATCTTAATCACAGGACATGGTAATGCTAAGAAGAGATCTCCTACATTTTAGGCTTATTCTTCCTTACCTCTGTGGAACAGTAGTCCAATTTCTCCTTGACAGTGAGTATCAGTCACTCCAGCCAGCATCATAATGCCTTTTTTTGCCTGTTGATCCAGAGGCTTGAGGTGCCCAAAGTGGCTGGGCTGGAGTCTTAACTTCCAATTCAATACAGTCATTGCCATGTCCCCCATTGGAATCATTCTTCCCTCTATAACTAAGACCTCTGTGCCAGTAGAGCATAAGGTTGCAGGAAAAGAAGCAAAAATTTTGCTAGTGGGTCCCTAGAGGGAGTACTAAGTGGTACAACTTTGACTTTTAAACCTTGATTTCTGGACCCTTGAGTCCTGGCTATGGGAGAAGCCTTGTCATATATTGGATGCTGACTCAGAGCATATACAGCTTTCTGGAGTGCCTTGCCTAAGTCCTGCAAGGTATTGCCACCTAGCTGCTACTGTAAGTTAGTCTTCAAAAGGCCATTCCATTCTTTTGTCAAGCCAGCTACTTCGGATTAGTAGAGAACATGTTAAGACTAGTGAATTTCATGAGCAGGAGTCCATTGTTACACTTTATTTGCTGTGAAATGAGTTTCTTGATTGAAGCGATGCTGTGTAGAACACCACAATGGTGGATAAGGTGAGTCCACAAATGGTCGTTTGACAGAAATGCATTGTATTCAGGGAAGGCAGATCCATATCCAGAGTTAAGTTTCTATTCCAGTAAGAACAAAATTTTGCCTCTTCCATAGTGGAAGCAGTCTGTTGTAATCAGTCTGTCACCAGATAGCTGGCTGTCCATCCGAGAGAAATGGTGCTATATCAGGAACTCATCAGCAGCTGGTCTCAGCTGCTGGCATAGCAGGCACACAGTGGTGGTCATAGCCAGGTAGGCTTTGGTGAGTGGAGGTCCATATTGCTGAACACATGTATAACATCCATCCCTGCCATCTTGGCCACCTTGTTCATGAACCCACTGGGTGATGACAGGGGTGTTTGGGAAAAAGGCAGACTGGTATCCACAGAATGGTTTTTCCTATCCACTTGATTATAAAAATCCTCTTCCAAAGACACCCTTTGGTGAATATCCAATGCGACACTTTTTTTTTTTTTTTTTTGCCTCTTCAGAGAAGTCTATCCTATATCTCTTCCCCATATTTCTTACTAATTTTCCAGTCATGTTCCTTCTACGTCCTTGGCCATAAGCCAAGCTTTGGTCACAGCTCATGAATTGGTATATAATTGCATGTATTGCTGTTTCTCCTTTCAGGCAAAGTGAAACCGTAAGGTGCATTTTCCAAATGCACCACAGCAAGGATTTCACTTCACCGTTGTCCTTCAGAATTGTTTCCGAAAGGAGCTGTAGTTCCATAGTTGTCTGCTTTCCTGTGGTGTTTAGATACTGTGTAAAGCCATTTATAAACCGTGCTTGAGTCTTCTCTTCCTGTGTTAACTGGTTGAAGGGAACTCCCTGTGACGACATAGGTGCAGGGTAGGAAAGAGAAGGTAGTGTAGCAAGAAGAGGAAACCGTGGACATTTGAGTCACTTCTTCATATAACTTACTGTGCCTTCAGGGCCTGCTCAGGCCCAGTCTTATATATACACTTCATTTGATGATGGAGTACTATTTTGCTTACCCATCTTTATGGCTTGGTGGATCAGACAACACCCAGTTCATAATGGGCAGTTCAGGTCACATGCTTGCTTGGTAGCCAGTGGTTAAGCAGTCAATCTTACTAAATCCCAATAGTAAGCTAAGAGTGGTTTCTCTAAAGGAGAGTACTTCTCTACAGGAGCTGGCAAGTGTCGTTTCCAAAATTCTGAGGACCTGTGCTATGATTTATCTATAGGGACCTGCCAAGGGCTCCAGATAGCATCTCTGTCTGCCACTGACAGTTCAAGCACCATTAGACCTGCTGGATCATATGGACCAAGTAGCACACCAGCTTGCACAGCAATCAGGACCCATTGCAGAGCTTTCTTTTGTTTGGGATCTCACTCAAAACTAGCACCCTTTTAGGTCACTCAGTAAATAGGCTGTAGTACATGACCCACATGAGCAGTATGTTGCCTTTACAATCCAAAGAGGCCCACTAGCCATTGTGCCTCATTTTTGGTCATAGGAGGGGCCAGGGCAACAAATTTTTCTTTACCTTAGAAGGGATATCTTGATATGCCCCATGCAAGTTGAACCCTAGGGGTTTCATTGAGATTAAAGGTCCCACATTTTTATTGGATTTATTTCCCACCTTCGGACATACAAATTTCTTCAGATCTAAAGTAGTTGCTATTTCTTACTCACTAAGTTCGATCAACCTAATGTTATCAATGTAAAGGTGCCAGAGTGGTGTCTTGTTAAAGGGAGAGGCAGTCAAGAGTCAAGTCAAGAGGCAGTCAAGTCAAGTTGTAAATTACTTTACAATTTGCAAAGTAAATTGTGATAAAGGGCAGGAGAGTTGCTATACTTCTGAGATGGTGCATTGAAAGTGTATTGTTGGCCTTGACAGCTTAAGCAAACTTCTTGTGGTTCCTTATTGACAGATATGGAGGAAAAAGCAATTGTTAGTAGGTGTATACCACGTACCAGGAGATGTGTTACTTTGTTCAAGCAACGAAACCATATTTGTATACCACTAGTTAATGTTAGGATGATCCACTGTAATTTTCCAAGCGCCATCTGTTATCTGTACAGGCCAAATAGGCAAGACGAGTGGGGCTGTGAATCTACACCCCTGTATCTCTCAAGTCCTTGATGATGGCACTCAACTGTGCAGTCACTGCAGGAATGGGTTACTGCTTTTGGTTTACTGTTTTCTGAGGTAGAGGAGCTTATAATAACTTCCGCTTCCCATCAAAATAGCCAGGGACCCAATATGGGGATTCTGCCAGCTGTTGAGTATATCCATTCCAATTATGCATTCCAGTATAGAAGAAATAACCAGAGGATGGATCTGAAACGGGCTCCATGCTGACAGTAGAGAGCCCGATGCAGGGCTTGATCCCACGAACTGTGAGATCATGACCTGAGCCGAAGTCGGACACTTAACCAACTGAGCCACCCAGGTGCCCCTAGTCCCCTTAATTTTATAGTCCTCTTAAATATATCTCATGCCTATCAATGTCTTTTGTGTTCATGGCTATTGTCCTAGTCCAATTCATAATCTTCTCTCACCTGCATGTCTTCATTAACCTCTTAAATTGCTCCCCTTGTTTCCGTTCTTGCACATGCAGACCCTTCTCTGCACAGCAGCTAAAGTGACATTTAAAAAATGCAGATGGATTATGTCATTTCCATTTTTTAAATCCCTAAAGTAATTCTCATTGCATGGAGAATAAAACCCATTTGGTTTTTTTTTTTTTTTTTTTTTTACCATTTAATTGGCTTTATTAATTGATTCATGAATTGGGCAGTGTCCCATCTAGCTAATCTAGTAGAGGGGACTTGGGGGAGCCATGCAAAAAAGGGTTTTACAGGCAGAAATGTGGTGGAACAATAAGCAGATGAAAAGAAATGATTGTTTTAGGAAAGTCACTTTCCCATATTAGGTGGATTTCCTCATTTTCTTTTGGGGGGTTGAGAGGGCCCATGTGACAGATTACCTCATGGTGCTGACCAGGAAATTCCTGACTGACTGTTAAGACTGCACTTCTGAGGGAGGTTGAAAGTGCAGTTAGGTTAGGTACTGAGCCCCAGTTTGATGACATGGCCTAGCATTTTGGGCCTGTCCTTTTCTTTTACATTTCCCCTTTGATCATGCTCTAAGCTCAACAGAGATGTGATCAAGATTTAAAGCATTAGCACCACTATCAGATACTATTCTGAAGTTCTCACAGTTTTTATTGTTCTTTTGTATGGTATACATTATCCATAGGTTATGATGTTTTTGCTTAATTTCTACATATTCATAGGTTATGGAAGTTAGTCATTCTTCTTGTTCTTTGACATTCCAGTCTTAAGGAGTTCATTTGTTTGATGGTTAGTGGCTGCAAACACGCATTTAAAACTTATGAGAGAATATAGTGTGCCAGAGAGACTGTTATGGTAAGTATAAGCAGGATAATTCCCAGTGTTTGGAGTGCACGTTAGACTCATGGTCCCCAAGACACAAACCGAGCAAAGAAAGACCCTGTTGAAGGAGTCACCTTTTTAAGCCAAGTGGCTTGCTCTTGTGATCTTATGTAATTGAGTTTCAGCTTCCTGAGAAATGTTAATCCAGATACAGCAGGTGGTGTTGGCCACAGCAGAGATACCTTCTTGCTCAGCTAAAAGATAATTGAAGGCCATCCTATTATCAAGAACGGTTTTGGCCAAAGAGCCTAAAGATGGTTGTTGGGCCTCTTTTGTTTTAGCAGCAGATTCTGCAATAATTTTAAGGATTGCGGAAAAGTACCTGATCACAGGCTCATTTACATTTATCCCTAATCAGAGGAGTGAGTCCTGAATCATGAAAGCCTCCAGGCAGGTGCTTTCTAACTCAACTATGTAACTTCAGGGAAGCCAACCAATGAGATGTCTTATTTTGCTTGTGAAAAGTTAGGGGAGGGGCTTAGTTAGATTTTCTTAGCAGAACTTAGCTCTTTTAATATTCGAGAAGACTCAGTTTTCCTAAGTAATCAAAGACCTGATAAAGACAGCAACCACAAGAAATTATTTTGATAAAACACAGTATCTTTATTTTCTAGGGAGATCACTTAAAGATAAAAAAAAACTTCCATAATCTGCTATCAAAAGTAGACTTAAAGTAAAAACCAGAACAAAACCTTTGTCATTTTAACAAAAAGAAAATCAAATTCTAATTTTGCACCAGCTTGCTTTTTATATTAAAGCTTATTCCAGTCTTAGTCCTGATCACACATAAAATTCTTTTCCAAAGATTTCTTCTTTCACAAACTTTCTACAATTTTTTCCTCAAAAATGTATCTTCGTTTCTCAAACTTTTTACCAAAAACACACATTTCAATTTCTTTGCATATGGAGATGTTTTCCTTATTTCTGTAGTTTTAATTGCATATATTAATTAGAATTCTTAACCTTTAGGGGTGCCTGGGTGGCTTAGTCAGTTAAGAATCCGACTCTTGATTTTGGCTCAGGTCATGATCTAACAGTTCGTGAATTCAAGCCCCACATAGGACTCTGTGCTGACAGTGTGGAGCCTGCTTGGGATTCTCTCTCTCCCTCTCTCTTTCTACCCCTCCCCTGCTTGTGCATGCCTTCTCTCTCAAAACATTAAAAAAAAAAAATTCTTTTTTATTTTAATGTTTATTTTTGAGAGAGAGCACACACACAAGGTTGGGGGGGTGCAGAGAGAGGGAGACAGAGGATTGCAAGTGGGTCTCCTTGCTGACAGCAGAGATTGTGACCTGAGCTGAAGTTGGTTGCTTAACCGACTAAGCCACCCAAGCGCACCCCCCGAAAAAAGAATTCTTAACCCTTAGAAACCTTAGTTCCTAGTGAAAACTAAGAAGTTAAGGAATTATAAACTGTTATACCAGCATTTTTTAGATTTGCAAATTCATGAATACTTTTCATAATTTCTAGAAGCATAGACCTTCTTCAGTTTTCCAGTGCACTAACACATCCAAATATCTTTTGGTTTCTCTGTAGTAAGCCAAAAGTAGATAAACCTGTGTTTAATAATTAATGGTTTGGTATTTTCTTATTTGGAAATGATCTAAATATTCAACAGATTTCTATTATATTTATTTTAACTTAGGAGAGTTCTAAAGTTTCAAGTTACCAGAGATTTGGAAGCTGTTTTTAAGTACACATAGAATAAAATATAATTCTCGCTAAAAACTTTATTACCTCTTATTCCACTTCTATCTGTTTAAATCATTTGTTCTCAACAATTATGTTTATTTTACCCATGAAAACTTCATGAGTCATTAGACAAAATCACCCATCATTCTAAGTTATTTTTTGCTGACAGACTAGAACAGAAATGAATTTAGCTGATAAATTCAGGTAGAATAAAAGTTGTTTATCTACATTATATTCAATCTTGATAATTCTAAAGATATGCCTGTTTCCAGTCAACCAATGAACTTATTAAACTTGCTTTAATTTACCAAAAGTTATTCCAGAGCATGTGCACTTGAAAAACATTTGGGATAGTTTCTATTATATTTCTGAGAATTTTATGAAGACTAAGTTTATGCAAATGCTTGGTTTTTTTGAAAGCCGTTTAAAGAGAGCTCTTTTACAGATTAATTTTGGCAGTACCATTTGGAGGTAGAAAGTACCACACATGTAAAACGTATGTCTGGACACACACACCAACACAGATGGAAGCAAACAGAGACCTTATAGCTTATAGCTTTAAATTACTACCATGGATTAGATACAATAATACAAAAATAGTTGCCTCTAAATTATTTTTCTAACAGATAGAATAAGATTGGGTTACCTGCTTAGGTGAATACAACTTTTTCTAATACTTGTGGAGAAGAGTCTTGTCCTTAACAAGTCAAGTTCCAGATGACCTTTTTTCCCTTCTGATAAGAATTGGGGCATCTGGGTGGCTCGGTTAAGCGCCCAACTTCGGCTCAGGTCATGGATCTTGTGGCTCACAGGTTCCAGCCCCACGTTGGGCTCTGTGCTGACAGCTCAGAGCCTGGAGCCTGCTTTGGACCCAGAAGGGTCTTCCTTTCTTTCTGCCCCTCCCCCTCTGGCACTCGGTCTCTCTCGCTCATAAATAAATAAGCATAAAAAAAAAAAATTAAAGAGTTACCTCCCTGAAGTTTGTATGTCAAAGAAATGGTCTAGATAAGAATTATGGAGAATACTCTGGTAGAACATTTATATCTTAAAGGCACAGGGGGAAAAAAAGTAAGCTCTTCCTATAACTTTTGTTCTCTTAAGACCAGAATTTATAATACTTCCAAGCCTACTGAGATAAATAGGGGAGATTTGGGGTTTGGTAAAAAGTATTGGTGGATTTTGAGTTGTTTTTGGAGCTACATCTCTGGTCCTGTAAAGACTAGGTTTGTAAAACAAGGGCAGCTGTTTTTAATTCCTCAAAGAATTGGGTTGCTGCCTAAATTATATCGAAGGGCCGACACACCTATCCACCTATGTTAGAGTGTTTTTCTTTCCCTGTGGGTAAGTGTAGGAGAGAAAGCCTAAAAAATTCCTATCAGGCTCTGAATATCAGCTTCCAATTTAGCTTAGGGGAGAAGGCCTAAAAAAATTCCTGTCAGGCTCTGAATATTATCTTCCAGTTTGGCCAAATTTCTGATCATAAAGTTATTCAGTCCTTTAAAATATCTTGTAAGATTTCAGCCTTGACAGTTAACTGTCTCTGGCTGTATTAAACAGTCCCATAGACCTAAGAGGCATCTTCAAAGTGGATGCAAAAGAGGTTGTCTTCACAAGATCTAGAGTCCCTCCCAAAGATAGCCAAAAGAACAACTTGCGTATCTCAGGTGACCAGAAAGCCAAGCCAAGTTCCTAGGATAAGAAACAAGACCAGCAAGAAGGAAATAGCCTTCTCTGGGAGAGAAAGGATCAATAACCAATTGGTCAGGAACTGGAAAGGAAAGGACAGTGTGAAATTTTACTTCCCTCTCTTGACTGGGCTCCAGAGGTAATCTCTTTATAAAAGATTTCAGGGTCCTCCCTGGTTTAAGAAATTCTTTGACTGTGGCCCTCAGTTCAGCCTTTGAGCAGGATGTGAAAGATAACCTGCAGAGAATGGCCTGTAGCCTCAACTGGTCTTATTTTATAAGTTAACTGTTTAATAGTGTCTTTAGAGTGGAAAAGCAGTTCAGATAGAGGGTTATGGATACTCAAAGGATAGAGGAGAGCAGTAGGAATTACATCACTTTTATGCCTCAGTCTGTTACAGTCTTTTGTTTTAAATACCTTTTCTCTTTAATTTTTCATTAGCTTTTGCAATGAATCTTTCAATGAAACTATTTTGGAATTTTGAAACCTTCTGGAGATTTCTGCATACTAATAAGTGGATATCCCATTCTGTTTGTTTAATTTGGGAATGCTTGCTTTCAAGTGCATTTCCTAAATGTCTTATCTAATTGGAAATTTCCACGTAATGAACGTTACCTTTCTAGGTTTTCATTAGTAAGATTTTGCCATTTTACTAGCTATCTGAAATTTCCTGGACTGTAATGTGGTGTTTTTCCTGATTGGATGAGGGCCCCAAATGTGGAGCGATGATTGGGTGAATAGTTCAGGGTGGTGAAAGGATTCACCCCAGGCAGACAGAACAAAGGAGATAGAAGTTTATTGAGTACACAGAGAGGCTGGCAGGACAGCAAAGGAGAGACTCTCTGCAGTGTGGCAGTAGATTAGGGCTGTTTTTAGAGGGGGAAGGTGAGGAGGTATGGGGACCTATGGAATTTTCTCTTTTTTGGTAATTGTGCCTCTTTGTCAGTAGCCCGTTGGTCTGTTCGGGCTTATGGATGTTTTGAGGTGGGTCACCTGATGGGTATGTCTGTATTCAGCCAAGTGGCTCCTGTGGGTCTTTTTTTTGCCTTGCTTTACATTCCATTGCTCAAGCCTGTTGTCTAAAAGTGGCCTCTATGTGTAAATCTTTTTTTTTTTTAATAATTTTTTTTAATTTAATTTTTTGAGAGAGAGAGAGAGTGAGCAGGGGAGGAGCAGAGAGAAAGGGAGACAGTGAATCTCAAGCAGGCTGTCAGCATGGAGCCTGATGTGGTGCTCAAACTCACGAACTGTGAGATCATGACCTGAGCCAAAACCAAGAGTCGAATGCTTAACCAACTGAGTCACCCACGCTCCCCTACATGTAATTCTTAGACATAAAATAAGCAGTTGGGCTGGAAGGTAGTGTGTTCAACTCTTTAGATTTAAGGGATCCTGTTTGTTTTAGCTAGACCTTTGGGTTTCTTAGAGTTAAAGTAATACCTAAGAGAGACGTGGTAGGGTTGGGAATTATGGCATGTTTACAGTGTCCCTTTTCGCACAGAAATTTTCTTGATGTTGGCAGGTGACCTAGTGTCAGTCTAACCCATTTCATGAACAATTTACCCTGTTACAGGAGTCTTCTTAAAGTGGCAGATGCTCTAACAGCCTTTGACTGCATGGCCCATTTTTTGCAGCTTTTTGACCTCTGAGATCTCTGTTAGGAGTAGCCTTTATTTCTACAAAACAAGACCAAAAAATATGTGCATTTTATTATACCACAGTAACTGAGAGATGTTACTGTGTCTTGGCCAAGAAAGAGCCTTTATGCACCACCAATTCCCATGGAACCTTGGACTTTGGAAGGGATAAACCAGCATATGCCAAGGAGTATGGAGGATGGACTCATTCCAAATAAAATGGAGAACGACAGCTGCCTCCAGCAGTTCCCAACAGGGAAAGATTTCAAACAAATGGAGAATTGCAGACTAAACTGTCAGCAGTTTCCAATGTGGAATTCAGGGACAGAACTAAGACTTGGGGTTTTCCACCTGGGAAATTGTGTTCTGAAAGGCTAGGGGCTTAGTTCTGGGCAGATACATCTGCCAACTCAATCTGACCTGCTCTGTAAAGGAAAACCAGTTAGATCAGGAGCTTGATGCAAAGAGAGCGGAGCTCAGAACCGAGAGGGAAATGGTGAGAAAGACCGCAAATTCAAAAGGGTTCATGGTACCACACCTGTGTTTCTCATTCCTGAATGCCACTGGAAGTTTGCATCAGATCCTGAAGCTGCCACAAAATTTTTAGCAGTGAATTTTAAGATCTAATTGACTTCATTGATTGATTAATGAATCCAGCATCATCTCACCTAGCATGTGGAAAGGATCTCCCCTGAACTTTTACCAAAGCTTGTAAAGCCCTGCTTGATGAGGTCCTACATCATAAATTGACCTCACTCATGATCAAACCGCATTGTACATTTTCTTGGTTCTCTGGGAACCTTAGCTTGACTTTTTTTTTTTTAAATGTTTATTTATTTATTTATTTATTTTGAGTGAGAGAGAGTGATCAGGGGAAGGACAGAGGGAGAGGGAGAGGGAGAATCCCAAGCTGACTCTGTGCTATCAGCAAAGAGCCCCGTGCAGGGCTCAGTCTCACAAACTGTGAGATCATGACCTGCACCAAAATGAAGAGTGTGATGCTTAACTGACTGAGCCACCCAAGTGCCCCAACCTCAGCTTGACTTTTATAACAGTGTACATATGACATATGTATGATTACATTTTTACTCTTGACTGATGAGTAGCAAGAGGGAGGCGGTACACTTTACATAGCAGTTCTTGTTATTACTGTAAACCTATGAAAAGATAGGGTGTTGAAACACTTAAAGTTTTTGACTTATGGCCATGTGGGTATTCAGGACACTATTCCAGGAAATGGATATCAATACAGTTAGTGATGGGGCCTGAAATTCACAACTGTACAAACATAGAAGAAATTCAAATTTGAAATACTTCAAAAAGTTCCTGTTTGCACAGTCTGTTTTTCAACTGGTTCCCTTTTCACCAGTGTTTGTACAGCTCCTGAAACTGTTGAGAAATGGAGTGTCTGTGGCTAACTTGGCAAGCTTCAGCCATCTCGATTTTCATCAAGCTACATAGAACCTTCCAGTTTCCTGTGAGCAAGCCCTCAGCCTGTCTATAAAAACTGCATGACTGAATTCACATTCCTACAGAGTCTTAGTGGTTTCTTTTCATAGAAACAAAGTTCAAAAACGAAAACATTATGTAAAATAAATCTCCTGTTCATGGAAGTTCAAGCCAAGGTGTTCATGTTTGTTGTATAGATGTTTTATATGCTTGTTATATATAATTTACATGTTAATATAAATGTGTTTATATTAACAAGCTGTTTCAGTTTTAATGACATAATAACAAAATAAAATACCCTTTCTTATGACTTATGGTTGGCCAAGGCTGTTTCTAGTGGATTTTTGCATAACATGACACGGAAAGATCTCAGTTATTAAACAATGAAGTTGACTTTTAAACACAATGGTTTTGATTCAGTTGGGCATTGTTGATTGATCTTGTACTAATTGCATAAAGTTTTTTTATTTGCATAAGTTTTGATAGCCGAAGTTACTTCATACAAATACTATAGACTTAGACAACAACTACTATTATCTATATTCATATTTATTTTATTACACTATAATTCATTTACCTATACTATTCGTGGCAAGAGAATATATTGAGAAGATATCACACAAGAGTGATGACAAAAACTAGATGTTAAGGTTGAATGACGGGATCCCCAGGATTACTTGTACAAGGATTTTCCTCTTCTACTATGGCATTGAACAAACGGAGTGGTTCAGATTGTGTTTCAAATTCTACTACTCAGTGAGCTGCAGAGTTCTGAGTACTTTAAGTGTCATCTTCTTACCCACAATTTATGTCCTTTTACTTTTCTCTGATTTTTAAGACTTTATTTAAGAAAAGGATTGAAGAACATTTGAAAAATAGTACTTTAAGTCACAAGTGATAAAAATAAGTTTTTTAGTCTTGTTATAATTAATATGTTTGTCATAAGCTAAGCACTGATTTTACTTTGGCTGGTTGTTGAGGGCTTGTGTTGGGGAGAGGAAAGGATTAGTTATTAATATGATCACATGATACTATAATATTTTATATTATTTTTAACCATAAATAAATTTTGTTGGTGGGGAAACTTATTTTTCAGGTTGAAGCACTCAATAAGTTAAAAACTTTAAATAGTTTAATCAAACTGAATGCAATGAAGCTAAACAGAGCCAAAGGGAAGGAGGCCATGCATACTTGTTTAAAACAGAATGCTTACCGGGAAGCCCTCTCTGACCTGCAGTCACCTCTGAATCCGTGTGTCATCCTCTCAGAACTCTAGTAAGTGACCATCTTTGCTGTGCTCAGTGACTTTTCCATAAAAATAGCAATGCAGAAAGAATTTCTGAGTGACTGCCTTGCAGGAGCAATAAGGCTAGCTGTTAGCTCCAGTAAGTACTGTATATTTAAAGAAGGAAACTCTTAAATTTCTCAGAGGTTATTTTTGTGTGTACTGGGACATATACCTACTAGCTAAACTTACCTGTGGGATCCATGAAAGTTATTACAAGGTATTTTCCTTTCAGTTGTATGTGATTACATTTGTTTTCTATGTTACTGGTTTCTAAGGGTTGAACATCCTATGTATGCAAAATGTTGGCAACCATCATAGATTATTAACTAAGTTATTTTCCTATTTCAAAATTAGATCTTAAATTGATTTGGAAAATTATTTCTCACTTTTTCATTCCCTTCAAAAGTAATAATAGAAAAGGAATGATGTGTATCCCCTTGTGTTAGGATTCAAAGTTGATCCCCCTGTGAGAAGTAATGAAGTTATAATATTCCTAATTTTAATCTAATGCTATGATCTGGTTGTTATTGACTATTTGTAATAACATAGAGTTAAGGAAGAATAGTAAAGAAAGAAAGGAAGAATTTTAAAGAAAGAAAGAAAGGAAAGAAGAAAGAAAAGGAAGAATTTTAAACATAGGTAGTGAGAAGGGCAAATCTGGGTTTTCAGTCTAGCCCATCTGGCATCACTACAGGCCAACCAAAGCTGTCACCCCAGTTGCTTTTTTACCAAGAGGAAATGTTCTAGTTTTGACTTCTGCAGACCTGATTGGAACAGGTGAGGGTTTTCCCCAAGTCTAATACATCATGGCAAAATTTACAGTCTTGCTATTTCTTTAAATTGAAGTGGACTAATTTCCCCCTTGTTTGATTTCAGTGTTGAAAAATGTAAATACATGGATTCCAAAATGAAGCCTTTGTGGCTCGTGTACAACAACAAAGTTTTTGGTGAGGATTCAGTTGGAGTGATTTTTAAAAATGGTGATGGTATGTACTGAGATTTTTACAGTACCAAATTCCTTAGTATTTTTCATTTGTTGTCAGTTTGCTTTATCTGAAAAATGGTGTGTAAACATATAACAGATGCAAGCCCAGAGGTAGCTATCAATGGGCATAAGGTTGAATTTGGCGTGTCCTGTGAATCCCTTTTTTTTCCTCTTAGAAAATATCTTTACAGCTTACTTACATACACTGTTCTAATAAATCTTTTTTTCCTACAAAATACAGTCTGTCTAATTCTTTGGTAAGAAGCTTGTGAAGTACAGTATTTTCAGTAGTATATTCATACATTCTGTTTCAGTGACAGCAATTTTGATATCGCTGCCATAGCTTTATATTTTAATTAAAATGTCTTAATGACTCATATTTTTTGACAGGAAATGCCTCTGAGGTGATTACACCAACCAGACAGCCACCACTCATTAGTTGTTATGATTACAGATAAGTCACGTAAAATTCATTGCACTTCAGGTTCTTCATGGTCATAAGGATTATAGTATTTGTATGTTGGGTTTATTAAAAAGAATAAAAGTTACATTAGTAAATATGCTTACCATAATATGTGTGCTTACAACTATTTTAAAAAGAACTTGTGTTTTGCTAGACATCTAATCCCACTTGATGATACGAATGTTACTATGTAAAGCAATACTTTCAAAGCCCTCTGTTACCTCAAAATTATCCTTGGATATGATAACAAATAAAATCAACTGTTACAATTCTGTAATCTATCATACCATACAATTCCTTATGTGATTTTTAAGAACTTCCTGTGCATCCCTGAACGCAACCAGGAAAGAAAAAAATCAGCAGTGTGAATTGTATAGATGTTGTAGATAGCCATTACTGTGTTATACAGTATTATGTCATCCATACAATCAGTATTGTAGCTTACACATGGTAAACAATTGAAAATTATTTTGTTTAAAGTAATCTCTACACTCAATGTGAGTTTGTGGGGCTCAAACTCATGACCCTGAGATCCAGAATCACATGTTCAACTGCCCGTGCCAGCCAGACACCCCTATTAAAAATATTACTTACCTTGGGGCACCTGGGTGGCTTAGTAAGTTGAACGTCTGACTCTTGGTTTTAGCTCAGGTCATGGTCCCAGGGTTGTGGGATCCAGCCCTGCATCACGCTTCACACCGAGGGTGTAGCCTGCTTGGGATTCTCTCTCTCCCTCTGCCCTGTTTGTGCGAGCGTGCATGCTCTCTCCCTCTCTATCTCTCAAAAAAAAAAATTTACCTTAATTTCTGAAATAGTGTTACAGGCACATGCTAGCCAGCAAACCTAATATTTAACAAAATAAGTATACTCAACATTAAAGTTTTGGGAAAATATTAACACTATTGGTCATTGATTTTAGTTCTGTCTGAATTAGTAGTCTTGAATTAATGTTATTAGACATAACGTGGAAAGCATTTATAATAAAGCAGAGTATTCCCCCCTTAGATTTACGACAAGATATGTTGACACTCCAGATGTTGCGCTTGATGGATTTACTTTGGAAAGAAGCTGGTCTGGATCTTCGGTGAGATTTCTAGTGAATTTATTTTTGTCTCATGTTGTATTCCTTCCATAGTAAAATTGTAAAAATTTTTATTCCTTCCCTCCTGCTATTATTATTAACTGGTGTTCATGGTAATATTTATAGAACATTTTATAGTTCTATGGTATACTGTCAAATGCATTGTCTTACTGAAACCTCATCAGATATAAAACTGTGTATGTTACAGAGACTCCAGAAAGAAAGGTTTGCACTTTCAGTAAAGCCTAGACAGGCAGCAAAAGTCACACTCTAACCTATGGTTCTGAGGGTACTCTCAGGGAGGATGCACTGGTGGTCATGAGAATGACAAGGCCAGAGAATGGCCTGCCCCTCTTCTTAGCCTGGTAACACTGATTCCTCTACCTTCCCTAAAGGGAAGTGTTCAAGGGTGCTCCAGGGTTTTTAGCTTGTCACCATTATTAGAGGTAGACAGTAGAACAGGTTTATGGCAACAGAAAAAAGAAAACATAATGGATTTTAAAAGTTTAATCGGGAGCCTGGGTGGCTCAGTTAAGTGTCTGACTTCGGCCTGGGTCATGATCTCATGGTTTGTGGGTTCAAGCCCCACGTTGGGCTCTGTGCTGACAACTCAGAGCCTGGAGCCTGCTTCGGATTCTGTGTCTCCCTCTCTCTGTGCCCCTGCCCTCCTCATGCTTTGTCTCTCTCTGTCTCTCAAAAATAAATAAACGTTGAAAAAAATTTTTTTAAGTTTAATCAATGTCAGATCTTCTTAGGTCAGGAGCAAATGAAGAGAATCACAAACAAAATGTTGATCATTTACCTAACAGTATAAGATTTGAATCTTGCAAACCTACAAAATTAAAAGTCAAGCCTCACATTGGGCCTAATATTCATAGTGAATAGAACAGAGGGATAATGATCCTAAAGATTTAAAGAGCTCATAGAAATAAATATGGAGAGGGGCACCTGTCTGGCTCAGAAGAGAGTGTGACTTTTGATCTTGGGATCTTGAGTTTGAGCCCAATGTTGGGTGTAGAGATTACGTAAATAAATAAAACTTAAAAAAAAAAAAGAAATATGGAGAAAAAATGTGAAAAGGCTATTCATACAAGATATAAAATAAATATTAGTCATAATTATGTGAACACATCAATTCCAACATATAGGTACAAATACAACATACAATTCCAACATACAAGAACAGTTGGATACCACTGATTTCCTAGCCAAGATTTTGTTAAACGATAAAATAGCTTAAGATACGATTGAAGCAACAAAAACACGAGTATTCACATGTCTTTGTAAATTAATACTAACCTCTCTGTATCAAGTTTATTTATACCTCTAGTATTCCCAGAATTTACTTTAAAATTAGAAATTGGAAAGAGGGGCACATGTGTGGCTCAGTTGGTTAAGCATCTGACTCTTGATTTCCTGTCCTGCCTTCCCACATCTCAGAATTTACCTTTTCCTCTTTTACCTAATTCTTTATATTTTATTTTTCTAAATTGTGCACTCTTTCATACATGAAAGTATAGAAAATAATTTAAAATTTTTATGTGTTTTACTTTGGGATTTAATACATGTACATATTTAGCAATTAAATGACAGATGTTAGTATGTCTCCAACTGACTTTTTTTTTTCAATATATGAAATTTATTGTTAAATTGGTTTCCATACAACACCCAGTGCTCATCCCAAAAGGTGCCCTCCTCAATACCCATCACCCACCCTCCCCTCCCTCCCACCCCCCATCAACCCTCAGTTCTCAGTTTTTTTTCTTTTTCTTTTTCTTTTTTTTTTTTAAAACATTTATTTATTTTTTGAGACAGAGAGAGACAGAGCATGAACGGGGGAGGGTCAGAGAGAGGGAGACACAGAATCTGAAACAGGCTCCAGGCTCTGAGCTGTCAGCACAGAGCCCGACGTGGGGCTCGAACTCACGGACCGCGAGATCATGACCTGAGCCGAAGTCGGCCACTTAACCGACTGAGCCATCCAGGCGCCCCTGTTCTCAGTTTTTAAGAGTCTCTTGTGCTTTGGCTCTCTCCCACTCTAACCTCTTTTTTTTTTTTTTTTCTTCCCCTCCCCCATGGGTTTCTGTTAAGTTTCTCAGGATCCACATAACAGTGAAAACATATGGTATTTGTCTTTCTCTGTTGGCTTGTTTCACTTAGCATCACACTCTCCAGTTCCATCCACGTTGCTACAAAGGGCCATTTTTCATTCTTTCTCATTGCCACGTAGTACTCCATTGTGTATATAAACCACAATTTCTTTATCCATTCATCAGTTGATGGACATTTAGGCTGTTTCCATAATTTGGCTATTGTTGAGAGCGCTGCTATAAACATTGGGGTACAAGTGCCCCTATGCATCAGTACTCCTGAATCCCTTGGGTAAATTCCTAGCAGTGCTACTGCTGGGTCATAAGGTAGGTCTATTTTTAATTTTTTGTGGAACCTCCACACTGTTTTCCAGAGTGGCTGTACCAGTTTGCATTCCCACCAACAGTGCAAGAGGATTCCCGTTTCTCCACATCCTCGCCAGCATCTATAGTCTCCTGATTTGTTCATTTTGGTCACTCTGACTGGCGTGAGGTGATATCTGAATGTGGTTTTGATTTGTATTTCCCTGATAAGGAGCGACGTTGAGCATCTTTTCATGTGCCTGTTGGCCATCAGGATGTCTTCTTTAGAGAAGTGTCTATTCATGTTTTCTGCCCATTTCATCACTGGGTTATTTGTTTTTCGGGTGTGGAGTTTGTGAGATCATGGAGTGAGATCATTGGAGTTTGTGAGATCATGACCTGAGCCGAAGTCAGATGCTTAACTGACTGAGCCACCCAGGTGCCCCGAGACATATGTATTTTCAACTTTACCACCATTGTCCAAATGGTTGTACCAGTGTTGTTTCCACCCAGAAGTATCTCCTTGCCAGTTAACTTGTTGATTTTTTTGCAAATCTAATGGATATAACATGGTGTCTCCATAGAACTTTAATTTGCATTTCTTTTATTAATATTTTGGTTCAGTATTGTTTTCATTGTTGAAAAGTACTGTGTTTTCCGTTGCTATAAATTACCTAGGTTCCTTAGGGGTTTATACTTTTTAGTACATTATTAAAAAAAAATATTTTTCTCTGTGCAATTATTTACAAGGATATTCTTCTATAGTTTATTTTGCAAATTTTATTTGCAAAGTTAGTGTGCTTTCCCCTCTTCCCTCTCTGCAAAGATTTGGTTCTGGTGTTGATTTTGGAGTCTAGGTCTTTTTGATTACTGATTTTTCTTATTGATTATTGGACTTACCAGATTTTTTTCCCCTCTTGAGTCAGTCTAGAGGTTAAGAATTGTCTAGTTGATCAGTATTTTCCATTTACTGTCATACATTTTTTAGAATAGCCTTTTATTATTTATTTATTTATTTATTTATTTATTTAACATTTATTTTGAGAGAGAGAGAGAGAGAGTATACACACAAGCATGGGAGTAGTGGGGAGACAGAGAGAGAATCTCCAGCAAGCTCTGTGCTGTCAGTGCAGAGCCTGATGGGGAGCTTTATCCTATGAACTGTGCAATCATGACCTGAGCCGAAATCAAGAGTCAGACGTTTAACTGACTGAGCCACCAAGGTACCCCAAGACTGTTCTTTCTTCAGTAAGTTGTCTTGGCACTCTTGTCATGCATCAACTGACTATAAATGTGAGGGTTTTTACCTAAACTCTAAATTCTTTTTCATTGGTTTACATGTTTGTTTTTATGCACATTCTTGATTCCTGTGCTTTGTATTAAGTTTTGAAATTCAGAAGTGAGTCCTCCAACTTCTGTTCATTCTCTTTATTTATCTGGGAAATCTTAATTTCTCCTTTGTTTTTGAAGAATACTTTCACTGGAATTTGAATTCTCTGTTTTCAGTCTTTCACCACATTTTAACATGTCCTCCCACTGCTTTCATGCCTCCAAGATTTCTGATGAGAAATTATTTAATTTGGCAGGGGGTGAGGGGAATCCCTGTAAGGGATTGGTCACATCTCTCTTATTATTTTCAAGATACTGGCTTTTTATTTTTTCCTTAATGTTTATTTTTGAGAGAGAGAGAGAGAGCATGAACAGGGGAGGGGCAGAGAGAGAAGGAGACACAGAATCTGAAGCAGGCTCCAGGTTCTGAGCTGTCAGCACAGAGCCCGACATGGGGCTTGAACTCACAAACTGTGAAATCATGACCCTGAGCCGAAGTTGGACACTTAACCGACTGAGCCACCAAGGTGCCCCAGTGTTTTTGGGTTTTGTTTTAATGTTTATTTATTTTATTTTGACAGAGAGAGAACACACACATGTGAACTGTGGGAGGGCAGAGAGAGGGAGAAGGAGAGAGAAAATCCTAAGCAGGCTCCGTGCTGTCAGCACAGAGCCCGATGTGGGGCTTAATCTCACAAACCATGAGATCATGACCTGAGCCGAAATCACGAGTCGGACGCTTAAGCGAATGAGCCACTCAAGTACCCCTCAAGATTCTGTTATTTGAATCTTGACAGTTTGGTTATAATATATTTAGTCCTTCTTTGAGTTTATTTGACTTTGAATTCATTGAGCCTCTTGGATATGTAGATTATTGTTTTTCATTAAATTTCAGAAGTTTTTAGCTTTTTTCATATACCTTTTTGCCTTTTTTCTCTCTGTACAACCATTATGTACTTGCTGGTTGTGTTAATTTTTCATTATTTTCCTTTTGTTCCTCTGATTGGATACTTGATCTATCTTAAAGTTTGCGGATTTTTTCTCACTGCTGCTCAAATCTGCTATTGCGTCTGTCAGTGAATTTTATATTTCAGTTCTCCTTTTCAACTCCAGAATTTTTATTTGGGTAATTTAAATTTGTTTCTTTTTTAAAAAACTTAAAAAAATATTTATTTATTTTTGAGAGGCAGAGCGGGGGAGGGGCAGAGAGCAAGGAGACAGAGATTCTGAAGCAGGCTCCAGGCTCTGAGCTGTCGGCACAGAGCCCGACGCAGGGCTGGAACTGAGGAACCATGAGATCATGACCTGAGCTGAAGTTGGATGCTTAACTGACTAAGCCACCCAAGCACCCCTAAATAATTTGTTTCTTAATAATAGAGACTATATGATCATAATTCATCATTCTCAGGCTTTCGTTTCCTTTAGTTCTTTAGACATGATTTCTTTTAGTTCTTTGAATATACTTAAAATAAGTGTTTTTACATTTTTGTCTAGGGGCACCTGGTATTCTGACCTGTTACTTTTTACAAATCTGCTGTCAGTCTGAATGGTATTTTTTTACCCCAATGCAGAAAACAAATTTCTCTTAGCCTTTGGTTTCTGCAGTTTTACTATAGTTTGTTAGTGTATGGATTTCTTTTTATCTTTTCTCCCCTATTCTCAGTGTATCTCTACAATTAGCGAAAATACAGCTTGTTTTAGTTCCTATAAAACTCTCACAGTCTTCTGCAGCTTTAATAGAGGTGTGTTGGATTTTCCTGTTTTGTCCTGCATGTCTCTTGACCTGTCTTACCTATTTCCCACTTTTATGTGCCATTCTTTGTAGTTTCTTGTTTACTGTCTTTCCAGTTCACTAAATTTCTCTTCTGCATTGTCCAGTTTCATTTCCTTGTGTAGTTAATAATGTTTGGTTTTGAATTCATTGTTAGTGTCGACTGTGTTTTCTCTGAGGGGTCCTTTGCTCCCTAGGGTATGAAAGTACCCTCCCAAAATGAGTTTGTGCTTAATTTCTACTGTTCCCCAAGGTCTTTACACACAATCAGTCGGTTTTTATTTTAACTCTTAGCCTTCATGCTCTCATATTTCATAGATAGTTTATACTTGGATCTCTGAGAATGTAGGAAAGCTTGAGTTTGTGCATTTTCATGAAAGTTCCCCTCCTCCCCCCATCTAGTGCGCAAGGTAGATGGCAGACTTTCATGCCACATCTTCTGGTCAGTGAGCAGACATTTTCTAGTTCCCTTTTCATATACTTGACAGCGCTAGCGCTTTCAGATCCCCAGCTTTGTTTAGGACCGCAGGTCTAGATCCTGTCTCTTATGGGCCCAAGGCCATAGCTGTCTTCTCATGGACATTAAATTGTCAACCAAGTTAGTAGTTTGCTCAGCCAAACTAGTTTGAATAGTTTCTGGGACCCAGAGTTCTCCTTTTCTTTCTTTATTTACCATAACTATTTATAAAACCTTTTGACTTTATCTATAATTTTTATGTGTTTTAGAATCTACAGCAACTTAGTCTACAAGTTTGTTGGAAATAGTTATACTTGACATTGACTTTATTCTTATAAGTGTTTCCTGATTAAGTTTTGAAATTTGAATTGTTTTCTTCATAACTAAATATATTTTAGGGTTTTTAAACTTAAGACACTTGTGGGGCGCCTGCATGGCTCAGTTGGTTAGGCATCTGACTCTTGGTTTTGGCTCAGATCAGGATCTCACAGTTCCTGGGTTCGAGTCCCACATCAGGCTCTGTGCTGACAGCGTGGAGCCTGCTTGGGATTCTCTCTCTCTCTCTCTCTCTCTCTCTCTCTCTCTCTCTCTCTCTCCCCCTCCCTTCCTCCCTCCCTCCCTCCTCTCTTCTCTCTACCCTCCCCCACTCATGCTGTCTCTGTCTCTCTCCAAATAAATAAATACATTTTAAAAATTAAAAAAAAAAAAAATCCTTGCTAAACCAGGCATAGTATTAGGTTCTTCACCTATGTAATGTCATGTAAGTTAAAAATACTCTATGAGGTGGTATTATTCTTTTTTAGCAGATGAGGAAAATTAAGACTAAAGGGATTTTTTTAATTTAATTTAATTTAATTTTTTAATTTTTTTAAGAGAGGGCACAAGTGGGGGAGAGGGGCAGAGGGAGAGAGAGAATCTTAAGCAGGCTCCACCCTTAGGTCTCTATCCCACAACTGTGGGATCATGACCTGAGCGGAAATCAAGAGTCAGTCCCTTGAGTCAAGTCACTTGAGCCACCAGGTGCCCCAAGGCTCAAGGGATTTTAAACAATTTGTCAAATGTTACAAAAATATTAATTGAAGGAGCCAAGTTCATATCCAGGTCTATCAGACTGTACACTTGATGTTATTTCTTCATTTTACCAGTCTAAGCAAGAAAACAGTCATGGGAAGACATGTTTAGTAGTAACCCTTTGTTTATCACAGTGTTGTGGTGCCCCAAATAGTAATTTTCCATTGATTTGAGGTTTTATTTCTTTAAAGAAAGCAAGAGTTTTCTAGTCTTGGATCCTTGCAGGATAAACTTTTTAGTGCTGTTGAAGTAGAAAGAGCAATTTGCTGTTGGTGTTTTTCCTTTTATGGGACTTACAGATATGATTGGAATAAGGGAGTGAGATTATAATGTATCTAAAAAGGACCATTTGAGCACTATAAGTGACAGACTTTTGCTTTTATTTTTTTTAATTTTTTTTAATTTTTTTTAACATTTATTTATTTTTGAGTCAGAGAGACAGAGCATGAACGGGGGAGGGGCAGAGAGAGAGGGAGACACAGAATCGGAAGCAGGCTCTAGGCTCTGAGCCGTCAGCCCAGAGCCTGACGTGGGGCTCGAACTCACGGACCGCAAGATCGTGACCTGAGCTGAAGTCGGATGCTCAACCGACTGAGCCACCCAGGCGCCCCAGACTTTTGCTTTTAAATTAGGAGGAATTTATAATATAATGGTGTAAAAAAATAGAATTAGTTTTGCATAAGTATCAAGTTTTTTAGTCAACCACATACATGTAAGAAATACTGGATGGATAAGAGGAATGGGTGGTTGTGAATTCTGCCTGAGGAACATAAACCCAGAGGGTCTGGTCTACACTGTCCCCCAGCCCACCCCCTACTTTTTGTATATAAAGTTGTATTGGCACAGCCACAGCCCATTTGTTTACATACCGTCTTGTGGCTGCTTTTATACTGTAACTGCAGAATTGAGTAGTGACCTGATAGTCTGTAATATTTACTCTCCGGCTTAATCTCCAAAAGTTTGCTGACCCTTCCTATAAAGTAAACTGCCGCAGGGGTGCCTGGGTGGCTCAGTCAGTTAAGCGGCCGACTTCGGCTCAGGTCATGATCTCGCGGTCCGTGAGTTCGAGCCCTGCGTCGGGTTCTGTGCTGACAGCTCAGAGCCTGGAGCCTGTTTCAGATTCTGTGTCTCCCTCTCTCTGACCCTCCCCCGTTCATGCTCTGTCTCTCTCTGTCTCAAAAATAAATAAACGTAAAAAAAAAAATTTTTTTTTTTAAATAAAAAAAATAAATAAACTGCCGCAAAAATGATTTTATCATTTTATCAAATGATTTGATGCCAGGCCAGATCCAAGGACTCAGAGAAGGTCCTGCAGGAACAGCCAAGAGGGTCCCTGGTTTCACACAGGATAGAAATTATTTGGGAGCCAGCAGGAGGTGGAAGAATTTTTTGAAGATAAAGGGAGAGCAGATACAGATGAACCGTCTGGAACACTGGGAAAGGAAAGGAGCATGAGTATGGTTTTATCTGAGGTGTGGGAGTTTTTGTTGGGGACAGTCGTGTGGTGTACATGTCCTCT
This sequence comes from Prionailurus bengalensis, assembly GCF_016509475.1. Classification (NCBI taxonomy): domain Eukaryota; kingdom Metazoa; phylum Chordata; class Mammalia; order Carnivora; family Felidae; genus Prionailurus; species Prionailurus bengalensis. The sequence continues at coordinate 125,537,827 of NC_057350.1, forward strand.
CAGGCGTCCAGGAACCAGGTAGAACAAGGGCAGAGGCCAGGTATCTATCAGAGTCACTTGTTTCTTGAAACCAGTGGTCTTGGCATTGAGATGCCTAGCGCCAGTGGTTTCGATATTACTAATTTTGCTGGAAGACTCCAAAGATACCATTCTTTGTCCCTTACGAGGAGGACACGCATTAAGGCATATGTAGGGCCGGGGTGCAGGTCCTAGTAAGAAGAGAAGCAGGAAAAAAAGCAAAGGGAACAAAAGAGCTTTTTCTTTCGTGAGTCCCTTTGGTTTCCCTGTCTCCCATTGCCTTAATTAAAAATTCCCAACCAAGTTCTTTTCTCTTTGCTGTTTTATTTTACCCATTCTATTCAACTGTAAAATACATATAGCATCAAATGAAATTCATTGTGTGACCTCAGGCCAAGGGAGGAAACCACATGTGGGAGTGCTAGAAATAAACCTAGTGTCTCTCTTATGGGAAGCAACAAGTATCTAACAAGAAAAAGGAACTTGTCTGTCCAGGGAGATCTCTGCTGACTTTTTGTACTCTGACCCCATGTTTTTAAAATATGTGGAACTTTAATTCTTTAGGGTTCATTTCCAAATGAATACCATTTTCTCACCAAACTTTTTTTACTCTTTCTATAAATATGCGTGCTTCACTGTTCCTATTGTTTGTTTTCTTTTGGCCAGCTGTTCAGGTTAAGCTGGGTCACATAGCACACACTCTTGTAAATTCAATCTCAAATCTTCAGGTACCTTCTATGCTGTATTACTTTGACCAGAATAGTTTAGTATTTGTAACAGTGCCATGTTAGCATGAATGAAAGTGCCTATTTCTCATTTTCATTTTTCTCTGATGTCCCAAAGATACTCTTGATATTTTTCATACTAAATTAGAACATCTGTAAACCTATCAGTATGTTAGAACACTCTGACCTCCTCAGTCACCAAATAATAGGTATTCAGCCTCTTCTGTCAAGTCTCCTAGGTTGTCTGTATGTAAATCTGTTTGGCCTTCGGTAGATTTCATAGTCTTCTACCACCCCCTGAATTTTGGACAGTTGTCTTCATTGTGACTTTACATCTGAGTTACATTAATGGGATTTACTTCCCTTTTAAGAGTGCTAATCAACACTTCTGTAATGACACTGGTAATAGCAGGCTTGGAAGGATTAGGGAAGAATATGGAAACGATGCAAACATTAGGTAAAGGAATTACACTTTCCTCTTTTGGAGGCAAGGGGCTAAGTCACCACTCAAATTGGGTCAATATGTCAGAGTCAAGGCCCAAGAAAACTTTCTACATACTCATTAAGAGTAGGGTTATGGGGCTGCCATCCCCTCAGCTGTAGAATTTATATTTTAATTATTGATTAGTGGAAAGATAACAAAGTGCTCCTTGGATCAGAGAGTCTGAGAAAGGAAGGGAAACATTACCAGTTGTTCTTATGGCCTTTATAAAGTTGAGTGCAAAACAGGCCTATGTAAGATGATCAGGGCTCTAAGAGTTTGTCCCCAGCCTGACTTCTGTCAAACTGTCTGTCTGACAAGGATGTTTTTTCCTTCCCATTGTGAGAGTTTCATCCTCAAGACACTGAATGCTTTTATCATTGCACGCTTTTGAAGAGGAAGTTGTTGGATTTTTGCCCAGTTTGGCTTCAAGTGAGGTGGGAGGAGAAGCAGGAAAGTGAGCCAAAGTGCAGTTAAACCAACAGTGTTTGCCTCACATGTGTTGTGTCATGATAAGAATAGGGGTGTTGGGAAAGCTTCCATGCTCCAAGCTACTTTGCTTATTGAAAGGTAACTTTTTAAAAGGAAACAAAAATAAAAACAAAAACAAAACAAAGCAAAAACAGATGAAAAGCAGTCTGTTGGTATATCACACTGCCAGCATGTAGTTTCGTGATTCTGTTCCCGACCTTACTTTGTTAGAACTAAGAAAGTGCTTAGAAGAGGCATAAAATAATTGAATTCTTGGTTGTATCAAAATTTAGGGGACTGTTTATTAAAATCGGCTCTTTTATCTGATTATTAGACACAGTAACACATTCATACATTCTCTGACACACACACACACACACACACACACACACACACACACACACACACACACACACCCCTCTTTCATAAAGTCCTTCAAAGCTTTCTGAGTGTCTTTAGCAGAATGACAGAAGTTCTTACATGGCCTATAGGGCCCTGCATAGTCTTTCCAACACTGATGGTTTCTGGTTCTCACCTTGCCTTTGCACTCCTCCTTGTATTTTCCTCTAGCTGTGCTGTCCTTCCTACTCATCAAGATGCTGCTTAACTCTCGACATGTTCTCATAGCAATTCTCATTCAGAGATCACATGCACATTGTGCATTTGTGCCTTGTCTGCTCAGTGAGAGCAAGGACTGCTTTTTTTTTTTTTTTTTTTTTTTTTGCTCCTTTTTGTGTCACCAGCAGCAAACAATGCTTGGCACTTAGCTGTACCCATATATTAATTGAGTCCATGAATTTCATCCATTGCATTTTCTCTAGTCACCTTTTATTTGAACTTCCCAAGGTATCACATTCCATTTTGGAGTCGTTGTAATGGTAATACAGTTTTTACAAAACTGGAGAAGATGTTTACAGCCAAAAGAAGAAAAGGATAATGTTAATATGTAAAGATGTCCTATGTATCACTAATGAAAATATTTAAAACCCTAATAAATAGGGAAAGAATGTAAATACTCAGTTCACAAAAGAAATTATTTTTAAATGACTAAAAGAGGTGCACCTGGGTGGTTCCGTTGGTTAAGTGTCTGACTCTTGATTTCTGCTCAGGTCATGATCTCACAGTTCACGAGATTGAGCCCTGCATAGGGCTCTGTGCTGACAATGCAGAGCCTGCTTGAGATTCTCTCTCTCCCTCTCTCTGTCTCTCCCCCACTCATGCACGTGCTCACTCTCTTAAATAAACAAACATTTTTTAAACAATGGCTAAAAGAGACCTGAGAAAATGTTTATTTTCATTAGGGATCATATAAATGAAATTCAAAGCAAAGTGCTACCTATCGATTTAGCAAAAATTATCTTAACAAGAACAGCTCAAGAGGGCTGTTACACGGTCAGTGATTCTAGAGACTGTGTTAAGTTATAAAGAGAGTTTTAGAGCCACACAGACTTGTTTTAGATCTTAGACTTAGTTAAATATGTGACCTTTTCCAAGTTACTTTTGTTTCTCATTTGTAAAATTGAGATCTTACCTTACAAGGATTTTTATTATTAAATTTGTCTATTCATTCAAAAATATTTAAGGGCGCCTGGGTGACTCATTCTGTTGAGCGTCTGATTTTGGCTCAGGTCATGATCTCACAGCTTGTGAGTTCAAGGCCCACAATGGGCCTTGTGCTGACAGCTCAGGGCCTGGAGCCTGCTTCAGGTTCTGTGTCTCCCTCTCTCTCTCTCTCTGCCCCTCCCCTGCTTCTCTCTCTCAAAAATAAACATTAAAAAAAATTTTTTTTTAATTTATTGAGTGTCTACTTTGTGCTAGGCACATTCTCAGGCACTGGGGATATAGCAGGGAACAAAACATCCCTGCCTGGTAGAACTTTCATCCTAGTGGTAGAGAGAGAGACTGTAAGCAAACACATAAATAAAATGTGCAAGATGTTTGGATTGTGTTGAAGGCTAAAGAGGAAATAAAGTGGGGAAGAGATAGTAAGTATTATGTCACAGACAGTGTCACAATTTCAGATAGGATGATCAGGAATTTCTCACTGAGACAGTAACATTTCAGCAAAGGTGTCAAAGAGGGTCATGTAGATGTCTTGGGTAAAGAAGTAAATCATGTAGAAGTCTTAGGGAAAGATGTGCTAGGCAGAGAAAATAACACATGTAAAGGAATGAGGGAATATTATGCCTGATCTGCTTGAGGAATAGCAAGGAAGCTGGTGTAGTAGGGATAAAGTGAGCAAGAGGGAGGATACTAGGAGAGGTGAAGTGGGACCAGATTGAAGGCTGGCTTTGTGAACTAGGCAAACATGTCGGCTTTCACCCTAAGGTGGGAAGCCTTTGCAGAAATTAACATGGAGTGACATAATATGCATACTTTTAAAATGGATTAGTGATGGGTATTGAAGAGGGCATCTTTTGGGATGAGCACTGGGTGTTGTATGGAAACCAATTTGACAATAAATTTCATATATTGAAAAATAGGTAAAATAAAATGGATTATATTGCTGTTGCATTTTTTTTTTAATGTTTATTCATTTTTGAGAGACAGAAAGTGAGAGAGTGCACGAGTTGGGGAGTGCCTGAGAGAGAGGGAGATGCAGAATTTGAAGCAGGCTCCATGCTCTGAGCTGTCAGCATAGAGCCTGATGCAGGGCTGGAACTCATAAACCACGAGATCATGACCTGAGCTGATGTCAGACTGATTCAGACTTAACCGACTGAGCCACCCAGGCACCCCTGTATTGCTGTTGCATTTAAAACAGACTATGATGTGGAAGCAGACTAATAAGGAAACTTGAATAATTGAGTAAGGGTTGATAGTGGCTTGGTCTATGGTAGAAGCAGAAGGAAGAGTGGAGGCAGAGAAGTACTTTACACATTTTCAAGACAGGTAAATGCTGGGCATGAGATGAAGAGTCAAAGTTGACCTTAAGGTTGTGGGTTTGAACAACTAGAAGGATGGAGTTGCCATTCATTAAGCAAGGTAATGTGTAAAGTGCCTAGCCCACTGCGTGGCCCCTGTTTGTTATGTGCTCCATAAAGGGTGATTCCTTTCACCAAAATTTAGAGTAAAAACGAAAGACTTTTTTTTTAAGGTTTAAAAAATTTATGTAAGTAATCTCTACACCCCACATGGAACTAGAACTCATGACCCTGAGATCAAGAGTTGCACTCTTAGGACTGAGTCAGCCAGGTGCCCCAAAAACCTTTTTCTGATATGCTTCTGTCCATCTACATAAAAAAGTAGAATATTTCACCAGAATAACTAGATAACAAATTATACATGTAGCTAGTACATTGGCGTTCTAGTAAATTACTCCATTTGTTGGCCAAGAGATTTACTCCCTAACAGAAAATAGAACTTGTATTTTTCCATATGACAATAATAGAAAAATGGCAAAGGTATCAATAGTAATAAAACTTTTAAAAACATCAAAGAAGAAACTTCCTCTATTAATGTTTCATTTTATGGATAACATACACATGTGACTATGCCCATTTTTTTCCCTTTCAGGATGCTGCCTTATGGCTGTTTAGCAACAGGAGACCGCTCTGGCCTCATCGAAGTTGTGAGCACCTCTGAAACAATTGCTGACATTCAGCTGAACAGTAGCAATGTGGCTGCAGCAGCGGCCTTCAACAAAGATGCCCTTCTGAACTGGCTTAAAGAATACAACTCTGGGTCAGTTTGTTTATCATTCTTCTGAACAAACAAACAGCCAAACAAATCACTATTCTTCCAAGTAGAATCAGCAGTGTCCTAGAGGAAATGGTAGTGTTATTTATTGCTTTATTTCAGGTTAGATCAGTGACAAATAGGCCTTCCTAAAGTCTTCCTAAAGATGGTTAGCATTAAATTCTACTTTATCTAGATCACATTTCAAAGCCTTGTAGTAGTTACAATCTAAGAATTTACCATTTTTAAAAATAATTTTTTTAAATGTGTCAACTTCTGTAATTACGTGAATGTATGTATGAACTTAGGTAAGTTTTCAGAGGATTTTTACAATAGAAGTAAATGAGTTTGTAGACTGTGATCTCTCCAAATTAAAAAATACAATGCTAGGAATTGTGTTATTAATGGTTACTGTGTTGGAAAAGTCCTGATCATAGGCAATTAAGGAATTTCACAGTGAGGGAAAACACTATAAATATTTTTGGCTAAAGACTTCAAAGGTGGACTTACATTTCATCATTGGCAAAATCCAAGGACTGGTATGTGAGAATTAGTTTTCAGATTTTGATCTTAAAACCTTGTCTCTAAAGGATCTGTATTACTGACTTCTAATTTGAGTCAGTGACTTGAACTGTTGAAAATTTAATAGTTAACTTTTCAATATGGAATTCTAGTGTTAGGTCAAACTGACCAAAAAAGGTTCAAATGCCCAGCATCATTGAGCAAAGCTGATGGTGACCTTGTATAATTACAGATATGAAGCTACTCCCAAGCCCAGAGAAACACAGTAGTTTGAATGGCTTAGGTCCATTATCTGGTTCCTGCTGATTCTTCTCTGCCCTGCTCCTGCAGTGATCACCCTCCCTCTCTCGGCTGATCCAGCATGTTTGGCTCATAGGGTTTTGGCAGCTCTGTGTTCCCTTTCTATTCACAATTAAAAAGGAAACAGAAGTGTGAATTGGGTCTCATCTCACACTTTTAGAGACTGAAAACCTTCTTTGCTTCTTTTTTTTTCTCTCTCTCTCTCTTGTATTCAGGGATGACCTAGACCGAGCCATTGAAGAGTTTACCTTGTCCTGTGCCGGCTACTGTGTAGCTTCTTATGTCCTTGGGATTGGTGATAGACATAGTGACAACATCATGGTCAAGAAAACCGGCCAGGTGAGCTGCTCCCCAGAGTCTGCCAGGGGCCTTGGTGATGCTGTTACATACAGCACAGTCTCTTGTGAAATTCAGGCAGGTTCTTTAGTGATTCTGGGAGTCATGTCTTTGTGCTTTCCTTTATTTCTCCATCCTTTATTTCACATACCATCTGCTTCATATATTCATTGGTGTATTTGCTCAAAGTTAGGTGATAAGCCTTTAATGTTTGAAAAGTCAATTGCAGTTATTCAGAATGACCCTATTCTTTCAATATAAGATCTGGGGAAGAATTAGTGATAAGGACATAGAACACTAAGCCCCTCCCCCCCCCCCAAAAAAAAACTTTGCCAAGGAAAAATATGGGCAAAAAAGAAAATGTAGTCATAGTATATACCATTGCCACATGCCTTAGCTTCGAAATGTATTTATATAGCCTGAAACTGTGATATAATATGCCTCATTGTATAGCATTGCATCAGCACAGAGTACTGAATCTTTACCTTCCATCATAAAAATAGTAATTCAAAATTAGGAAGTAAAAAATAAGAGTAAACAAACATACCATTTTTGAAAATGGAAGAAAATCACATGAAAGATTGGAGAGAAGTTACCTCCAAGTGGTAGCACTCAAGGTGTTGAGGAGTTGGTGGGGCAAGAATGTACTCTCTTTTTTGTTTTTGTATGTAAAAATATTGACTGAAATAGTTTAATGTGTGGAACTATTTGACTTTTTAAAATCAGACATGTTTATTATTTGGGTGTATTTTCCTTTTTAAAGATTTGTGTTTCCCACTGAGTAAATGTAGTTTAATATTAGGTCCAGGTTGTTATTAAGAATAAAAGATCTATGCATGTTAGAAACACTCTTCCCATGTGACCTCTTGCTTTTGAAAAGAGAGAAGGGCTCGTGAACATTTTATAATAATTGTTAAATCACTGTTGTATACCTGAAACTAATACAGTACTATTTATCAACTATATGTCAATGAAAAGAGAGAGAAAAGAGAGGGAAACTGTACATCAAGAAAAGTTGAGGATCAGTGTAGTATTGGGGGTCTAGGACTGCTGAGATCTTGCCTTTCTATTTGGAACCAGAGAAATTAAATCCCATTTGTTTCCCAGCTCTTCCACATTGACTTTGGACATATTCTTGGAAATTTCAAGTCTAAATTTGGCATTAAAAGGGAACGAGTGCCTTTTATTCTTACCTATGATTTCATTCATGTGATTCAACAAGGAAAAACAGGAAACACAGAAAAATTTGGCCGGTGAGTATTGCCCTCATGTCATGGATAAACATCTGACATTTTCTCATCTGACTAGCTAGACTAGCATTTCTTAGCTGAGATATATTTAGTTCAGGGAAACAGACTGCTACCTGGGAGGCTTTGGGGGAATTTGCCTGTCAGATCCATGTTCTGGTGTAGAGAGGGGAAATAGAATCTAGAAATTTGAAATAAGCTACTATGTTTTATTCTAAGAGTATACCACTTTTTACCTGTCTTAGAGAATTTTCTGAAACTGTTAAGACATTTCATAATAAGATGCTGAGAGAGGCAGCCATTTTGCTCTCATTCTAAGGGAGCCAGGGCTCAGGACTTTGTAATCTCTGGTCTAGTCCTCACTACTTGTATGTTTCTTCATGTCTTCGTTTCTTCACCTTAAAATAGGGACATAGGGCGCCTGGGTGGCTTAGTCAGTTAAGTGTCCAACTCTTGATTTTGGCTCAGGTCATGATCTCACAGTCATGAGATTGAGCCCCACGTTGGGCTCCATGCTGTCAGCGGATTCTCTCTCCCGCTCTGCACCTCTCTCTCTCTCTCTCTCTCTGTCTCTCACTCACAAAAATGTAAATAAATAAAATAGAGACAAAAATAAATTTTAGGGCTATTATGATAAAGTTATATGATATGACCAACTCATACTATATGCTTGCCAAATGATTGCTATTATTTCTATTTCTGCCTGAGTTTCTGCAGAATATATATCTGGGTTCATTTTTCTTTTTGGCAAAATTAGGGAGATAGCATCGGATGATTCTCTTGAATAATTGTCTTTAAAAGGAGAGGGGGGAAAGGCAAGATGATAGGGAGGTGTAGTGCAAAAGCATTGATACTGACTTGGGGAAAATCAAACTAGTCTCTGGAGTTAGACTATAAATCTGGAGTCTAGAAATATGTTCAGAAATCCTCACAGGTTATAATTACCATTTGTTTTGTAACAGCTTTTAGGTCTCAGAATTAAAAAGCACAGAGTAAATGTTATATAGCCTTTTATTAGAATTTCAATTTAGTTGGGTTTTTGAAAAGATATGTGTGATTTTAGACATTCTATGTAAATTTTATTCTTGGGCCAATTTTCAAAGAGTTTTAAAAATCAGAAATGAACCTTTAGTTCAGTAGAAAACTTCTAGCTGTTATGGAAAGTCTAGATATGTCTGTCTTGTTTTCCTTTGTGAAATTTGCTCTCTCTCCTCTAACATCATGTTCTTGTGATTTGTTGTATCAACTCAAGTTTCCGCCAGTGTTGTGAGGATGCATATCTGATTTTACGACGTCACGGGAATCTCTTCATCACTCTTTTTGCACTGATGTTGACTGCAGGGCTTCCTGAGCTCACATCAGTCAAGGATATACAGTATCTTAAGGTACAAAACCCTTTTCTTTGTATATTGGAGTTTGTAGGCATGAAGCTCAGCTGTACCTGCCTATTTCATTCACATGTTCAAAGGGAATGGAACAGAGCCATTTCCTGTGAAACTGTTCCTGCCCAGGAGTGGTAGTGACAAGAAGCTGAGTAATTCTCTTGTGAGAACGTGAAGCACACAGCTTCGTGATGGCTGGGGAGGCATGGCCGAGATTTCAACATTTGCATGTCACTATGGAGGATGTATACGATCAGATTTTTTTCCTTTCATTTTTAGGACTCTCTTGCCTTAGGAAAGAGTGAAGAAGAAGCGCTTAAGCAATTTAAGCAAAAATTTGATGAGGCACTCAGGGAAAGCTGGACTACTAAAGTGAACTGGATGGCCCACACAGTTCGGAAAGACTACAGATCTTAATGATCAGCCTTTGCTCCTAATGTATTTGTTGGTTTTGTTTAGTTTTCATTTTGCACTTGCACTAAATTGAACATGACCCTGCCGGAGATGTTTTAAAGGGAATGAAATCCTAGAACTCATTTAAATTAAGAACAAGGCATCCCACAGAACCTAATCTGCACAGTTCCTGATGACCACCCTCTGCTTCATTGAATGCTTCCAAGATTCATCATGAAAACTCTCAACATTATGGATAATCATTTCCTGCTGACTTTGCACGCCGAGGAATGCTACTAGAGATTGTTTTCTGTCGTCGTCGTCTTCTTCTTCTTCTTCTTCTTCTTCTTCTTCTTCTTCTTCTTCTTCTTCTTTTTTAAAGTATTTGGTACTTTTCCAGAAAGGTGTAAATACTTCTTTTTGTATTGTGACCAAGTGTTATCACTCAGCCAACTTATCCACTCCTGGGCACTGGTAGTTGTTCTTATTTTCCAAATGAAGCTTAAAAGAAAGGTATCTTTCTTCCCCTTTTAAATTGTGTAAACTACAAATTATAACATAATTTGAAATTATGTTTTTTTTTTTTTTTCAAAAGAAATCTCTAAATCTATGGAAACATTAATTCTTTTGTTGATATTTATCTACCAGGACAGCATCATTTCTAGCAGGCTTGCTGAAGACCTGCTGGTGAGGCAAATATAATATATATGTTGCATATATATTTATAAAATTTCTAGTGGGAGTTCTATATAAAAAGACATTTCTTTGGTTTTTTTTTTTCAGTCTGTGTTTTAAAGTTTTACAAAAAGAAGAGCTTTTTCCTAAGTTACTTTTTTTAGTTAACTATGTGATCCAGTTCTTCCAGTTGCTTCTGTAATGAGGCACATAGTACTTTCAGTTTTTACATGGTATCTATGAAAGAGTTCATTTCATAGAGCATAATACTTGAGCAAATGCATCCAAGACAGAAAGCAAATGAAAAGGAAACTATTTATGGAATCATCTCCACACCTAAAATTCAGTATTTTAGTAAAATGCCAGCTGTTCTTACTGTATTTATTAAAACTTGTAATAATGTGATTTTTTCAAGGATATTAGCTCAAATTGAAATGGTTTCATGCCACATGGAATTCTTTAATTTATTTGTTGAGGTACCATATCTTTAGGGTGCTAGATGGCAAATAATGTTAATATGTGCAATAAGAACTACTGGTTTGAATGTGTAAATGGATGCTCTTTCTGAGTACTGGCAATATCCATCAAAACTACTGCTTTTTCTCCAAAGACTTTTGGGAGCTCTCAATCCTCAGTGACATGAGAAAGAGAACTGATTATTTGCCCTGTGACTGAGTTTTCTATAGGAATTTTATTAAAGATTGTTTAATTTTGTTGTCCTCCTTCATGTTCTCAGTCAAATAAATGGGTGAGCTGGTTTCAGCTGCTCTTGGGATTTGTGGGCTGCTTCTTTATGGACAGCACAGGCCTTTAGATCTTGGCACTGGGACTCTAAGAAATGGCCAAGTTAAGGGACAAATCAATCTGAGGAATAGGCTGAGGCTCATGGTCTCTTCTCTGACTTCTACCTCTGCTTCCCAGCCCCAACAGGCAGTGTGGGAAGCCTCTTGGACCGTAGTTGGTGCCTGAGGCTCATCAAGTTTCCATACCTTTGTGAGGTACCCTGAGGTTGGGGAGAATGCCTGTTCAGTTACTCAGTACCCAAGCCAAGGCCAGACTGTGGCCACTTCGTAGCTCTCTTCCGTGGGGCAGATGTTCAGGGGAAGTCATAGTTTCTTAGAAATAAGTCAGCCGAGGATGGAGATTGACCTCTAAACTGACCATTCAGGGCTGGTCCAAACTCAGTGAGAGTTCCAGGAATAAGACTGTGAAGGATAGATTTGTTCAAGGCTCTTTGTCCGGTAGCAGTCTACTAATACATGCACTAGGTCGCAGGTCAGGAGTTTGGAGACTGGTGAATGTTGCCAGCTGGAAGTGGGCCCCACTGCTTCCAGAGGGGTCTCCTCACCCTACACGGAACCTTGGTTTAAAAAATACATATATTCACAATGAATGTGAATGTCAAGAGTAAGAAAGAGAAATAAACAGTCCTGGGTGTGAGCCCAGGATGACTCTGTACTCCCCCTCCACCATCTCTGCCATAAGCCCCTCAAAGATAGCCAGGACACTATGACACAGTAGCCCTCTGTAGCTGCCAACCACTCGTAACAGGTGCTCCCCACATACTTCCTGAATTGCATATTTCTGATTCTCAGGGGCTCTGTCAGAGCCAGAGAGGGGAGGTGGAAGGCAGAGGATAGCTAACCAAGAAGTCTGGGCTGCAGGGTCAGCTTGTTGCATGGGGTCTCGTTACCCATTACCTTGCTTGTTTAGTGCTCTGGTCAACAATAAATCTTAGCCCAAAACTTTTGGCTCCTTGTCTTTTGGTCCTTCCCCAAGTTTATCCAAGACATTGCTTTACCCTATACATTTCCATACTTGAGGGCAGCATCTGTGTCTGCCTGGGTCTGGGAAGACAAAGGATGGCTTTGTTGAACAGGTAATTTCGGAGTATTAACCTAGTATATCTATAGGCAGACTCTGGGCTGTAGAGACCAATACTTGCAATCCAGCTCTGCCTCTGTGACCCTTGAGTAAGGTATTTTATTTCTCAGGGTTTGAGCTTCCTAGTGTGTAAAATGGGACTGATAATAACTGCCCTACTCACTCCTGTATGGTGGCGAGAGGCTAGGTTAAGACGGTGAATGGGAACGTATGCTGAGTCCCAATTTAGAGGCAAACTCATTTCTTTCCCTGCTTCTACTACTTGAAGGCCACTAAAGGGAGGAATCTCAGAGAAGGAAAGCCCCTTCCAGAGCTCTATCCCTGTCTCCTGACTGAGGAAGTCCTTCAGTGTATTCTCAGTTCTGCCTTGTCCAGCCCATGGCCCTGACTCTCAGCACCAGACCTGCCAGGCAGCCTGTAATGCAGAGGTCACTTGTCTGTAGAAGGAGAAGGACTGTGGGAAGGAGAGCAGGGAGGTACCTGCCATGTGACCCTGACTGTGGGGGGTGGGCAGCTTTTAAAAAGAAGGAGGCAAGGGCTGAGGTCTCTTGGATCAGAGGGCGTCTGAGCTGAGTCTTCAAGGACAGACAGAAGCTAGGTGAAGGGGCGATAGGTGAGACTAAGCAGGAAGGTACAGCATGTTGTAAAGTCCTGGGTGGGCGGAAAAACAGGATGCACTAACAGGCTCAGTAGTTGTTTTTTTGCCCCTGCTTCTTCTCCTTCCTCCGCTCCAGAATGCTGCACTTGTCCAGCTCCAGCTGGGATCTAAACAACAGTCATGTCATCCTGGAGCCTCTTCCTCTTTCAGTATCTGTGGCAGTTTTATCCCCTTGTCTGATGATTGGAAAAGTATCCGATATCACCGTCTGGTTTATTCCTGCTCTAAAATGTGTAACTAATGGATTTTTGGAACTCACTTTTAACCCACTTTTAATAAAGCCCAGGTTTACCACTCAGAAAAGTCTGCCCTTTGAAACTCCCTACTTTTCTGTATCTATTTTTAGTGTGAGAAATGGCACATAAAGTATGTAAAGCAATAAGGCATATAAATAGCATTAGCATATTCTAGAGCAGACACCCAGATAGCCATCAGATAGGTCAAGAAGGAACACTACCAACACTTCAGAATCCCTACCAGTCCCCCTTCTTGGTCAGGACCCCCTCCTCTCTGCCAAGGTAATCACTGTCTCTTCTTTGAGGGCAATCATCTTATTTCCTTACTTTACAGTTATGCAGCCTACTTAGTGGGTTGGGCTTCTTTTGCTCAACATTATGTTTTGAAGATTCAGCCAAGTGGTTGCATACTTCATTATCACTGTACAACATTCCATCTTCGAGGTATCCTATAATTTATAAATCTTTTCTACTGTTGGGACACATACAGGTGGTTTCTAGTTTGAGGCTATTACAATTAAATAATGCTGCTATGATAATTACAGTTTATCTGCTGATTCATGGATGTATATATTTCAATGTATATACTTAAGATTAAAATTAATTGGTCATAGGATTATGCCTATCTTTATTTTGACTAAGTAATGCTAAATAAGTGGTGTGCCAACTTTATTCTTCCTCCAGTACTTAATTCTTATTGTTCCATATTCTCACCAGTACCCAGTTAGCCAATATTTTTAAATTTTTAGCCATTCTAATGTGTGAGGTGAAGTAATTTGCATTCCTTGATTGGTAATGAGATTAAATTGCTTTTTCATATTTTTGTTCATTGGGTTTTCTCCTTTGTGAAGTACCTGCTTAATTCCTTTGTCCATTTATTAATTTTAGATACCTACCATTTGAGTTCTTGTTTGTTTTAATGAGTTTTTTTTTTTAATTTTGCTTTTTGTTTTTTGTTATGTGAAATTCTGTGTGTGTTTCATATGCAAGCCTCTTGTCGGTCACATGTTGAAAATTTCTTTGCCACTCAGCATGTGACTTTCTCATTCTCAATGTTTCTTCTCATAGCTATGATCTTAATTTTAATGTAAAATTTATTTCCCCTTATGATTGATATCCCTTGTACAGGTTTTTCCCTCCTGTAAGGCCATGAAGATATTCTCCTGGATTATCCTCTAAAAACTTTTTTAAAACCTATTCCATTCAGGTCTATAATGTATCTGAGATTGCTTTTTGTATATAGCGTGAAGTGTTTTTCTTATATGGGCACCAAGTTGCCCTAGTTTCTTTTATTGGGATCCTTTCCCCACTGTTCTATAGATCCACTTTTGTCATAACCCCAGTGTCCATATATGCAGGAGATATTACTGGACTCTAGAAGATACCCAGTAGATTTCATCTCCCTCTTTTTATTTTTTTAAACTTATTTATCATATTCATACATAGCATGTGGTGTGAGCTAGGCATGCATCTAAACTATGTGTTTAATCTTTGTAACAACCTCCATATGGGTACACGTGTTCTTCCCTGCTTTACAGATGAGAAAACTGAGGCACAGAAAATTAGGTGATTTCACCATAGTCACAAAGTAGGAGCCAGTATTCAGACTCAGAGACTCTTTCTTAAGTATCCATGCTTTTTCCTCACAGTTATCAATGATGCCTCAATTCATATTTCAGAATCTGCTTGAGATCTACAAAAAGAAACCTGTGGAAATTTTGAATGGCATTGCATTAAATTGTAGATTAGCTTGAGGCAAATTCACATCTTTCAGAATATTGACTCTTCCAATCTATGACAATGGAGTATCCTTCATTTAGATCCTCTTTAATTTATGTCCACAATGATTTATACTTTTCTATGTAGTCTTATATATCTTTTGTTAGATTTCTGGGTAAGTGATTTTAAGTTTCATTGTTGCTAATCTATAGCAGTGGTTTTCCACATGGGGTCCCCTGACTAGAAGTGTTCACATTGCCTGGGAGCTGCTTACAACTACAAATTCTTGAGGACTTCCCTTCCCTCCACAAGACCTGCTGAATCAGAACCTCTGGAGACTGGAGATGGAATCCAGCAACCTGTATTATATTTATTGAGAGAGAGAGAGAGAGAGAGAGAGAGAGAGAGAGAGGAGAGGCAAAAAGGTGAGAGAGAATCCCAAGCAGATTCCACACTGTTAGCACAGAGCCCAACCCAGGGCTCGGTCTCACAAATTGTGGGACCATGACCTGAGCCGAAATCAAGAGTCCGATCGATGCTTAACCAACTGAGCCACCCATGCACCACCAGGCAACCTGTATTTCAGTAAAGCTTTTAATAAGTTTTGGAGCAATCAGTAGACATACAATTGATGTTTGCATTTAGCAGACATACTAAACATTCTTATTAATTCTATTTGTAGAACTTACTTTGAGTTTGCATATATGTCCTGCAAATAAAGTTTTATTTCTTCCTTTCAATTCCCTTCAACATTTTTTCTTTTTCTTGACCTTCTGCACTGTTTAGAAATTGCCATAAAATGTTGAACAAAAGCAATATTCACTCTTTTTACTGATCTCAAAGGGAAAGTGTTTTTTTTTTGTTTTTTTTTTTTTACATTTATTTATTTTTCAGAGACAGAGCACAAGTGGGGGAGGGGCAGAGAGAGAGGGAGACACAGAATCCGAAGCAGGCTCCAGGCTCTGAGCTGTCAGCACAGAGCCCGATGCGGGACTTGAACTCACTGACTTGAGAGATCATGACCTGAGCCGAAGTCGGATGCTCAACTGACTGAGCGACCCAGGCGCCCCAAAGGGAAAGATTTCAATATTCAGTATGGTTTATGCTCTGGAATCTGGATCTTTTACCAGATTAATGAAGCGTGCTTCAATTCCCAAGGGATTTTTTTTTTTTAAATCATGAAAGGATGCTGAGTTTAATTATTTTCCTGCATTTTGCTAAGGTTTTTCTCATTTGGTAAGTTATATCAATTGATATCCACATTAAAAAATTTTTTTTTTAAATTTTTATTTATTTTTGAGACAGAGAGAGACAGAGCATGAACGGGGGAGGGTCAGAGAGAGAGGAAGACACAGAATCTGAAGCAGGCTTCAGGCTGTAAGCTGTCAGCACAGAGCCCAACGCGGGGCTCGAAATCACGGACCGTGAGATCATGACCTGAGCCGAAGTTGGACGCCCAACCGACTGAGCCAGGCACCCCGATTTCCACATTTTAAACTGAAGTTTACATTCCTAGAATGAGCCCAATTTGATTATGATGTATTTTAATATATTGCAGGATTTCATTTACCAATATTTCATTTGGGATTTTACATCTATTTTATCAATGGGATTGGCCCATAAATTTCTTTTAAGGTCTGTGTCAGGCTTTGTTACCAAGATTCTCTGACCTTATAACACAGGTAAGATTGTCATTATTGTCATTATTTCTTACTTAAAAATTTGATAAGAATTTGGGCAGTGACATATATCAGATATTTTCTTTGAGGTGTGGATTTCATTAACAGCTAGAGTAATATTCAGATTTTTATTATATTGTCTCCATTTTAAAGAGTTGTAATTTCTAGGAATATGTCCATCTGCATTTTAAATGTTATTTCTATAAAATAATTGTTGTGTTAGGAGTTTATTAATGTTGCAGGATTTGTATTGATGCCCTCTTTTCATTCTTGGTATTAGTCAATGCTTCCTCTGCTTTCTTAATTAGTCTCACAGAGGTTTTTCAATTGTATTGGTCTTTACAAAGAATTAGTTTTTGGCTTTTTTGATTCTCCAATGTGTCTTTGTGTTCTGCATTTCCTTCCATCCCTATTATTAGCTTCCTTCTACTTTATTTGGTCTTATTTTCCCCTTCCAATTTTGTGATGGTTGCTTAGCTGTCAACTTTAGCCCTTATAATAACAATATTTATCTGCATCCCATAATTCAGAGATGAAGTCTTTTCATCACCTTTCAGTAAAAAGTATTTTCTAATCTCCATTTTTCTTTTTGTGTGACTTGCTGATTATTTAGAAGTATATTCATTTTCCAAATACATGTGGATTTTCTTATTGTTGATTTCTAGACTGCACGGCATTCAGAGAACATAACTATATGATTTCAGTTGTTTCAAATTTGTGAGGCTTGTTTTTATGACACAATATGGTCAAGTGTTATAAATATTCAGTGTGCATATGAAAAAAATCCATATTATGCAGTTAACATAGTGTTCTATATATGTTCATTAGATCAATTCTGTTGAGTTGTTTAAATTTATATATTTTTACTGAGTTTTTGCTGAGTATTTATGAGAGATCAGTTAAAATATCTCACTATGATTTTGTATTTCCCTATTCTAGTTATATCAGTATTTATAGAGTTTGAGGAAATATTAGGTGCTTACAAATTTAGAGTTCATTTATATCCCTGGTGAATTGAACCATTTGAAAAATTGCTTTAAAGTATTCTCTGTGTTTCTGATAATGCTTTTTTGCCTTAATGTCTACTTTAATTGATATTAATATAGTTGTGGCAGCTTTCATTTGGTTAGTGATTGCATGATGTGCTTTTTCTTTAATCTGTTTATAATCCTTATAAATGTTTCTCTCCTTTTCTCTCCTTTTCTCTCTCTCTCTCTCTCTCTCTCTCTCTCTCTCTCTTTAAGAGAGAGAATGTGAGCACAGCAGGAGAGGGGCAAAGAGAGAGGGAAAGAGCGAGAATCCCAAGCAGGCTCCACACTATCAGCGCAGAGCCCGATATGGTGCTTGAACTCACAAACCTATGAGATCATGACCTGAGCCAAAAATCAAGAGTTGGATGCTTAACCGACTGAGCCACCCAGGCGCCCCTTAAATGTTTCTGTTAAATCTGTTAAACAGTCACATTTACATTTAATGTAATTGCAAATATATTTGGAGTCAAGTGAACCATCTTACTATGTAGTTTTATTTTTTTCTAGCTTTTCTTTGTGTTCCTTTTTCCATTATTTTCTCCCCAGTTTCTTTTTCCAATTTTTTATTTATTTTTTTAAAGTCTATTTATTTTTGACAGAGAGCAAGCAAGCAGGGGAGGGGCAGAGAGCGAAGGACAGGGAGAGAGAATTCTATATGGGGCTTGAACCCATGAACCATGAGATCATGACCTGAGCTGAAATCAAGAGCTGGATGCTTAACTGACTGAACCACATAGGTTCCCTCCAGTTTTTGTTTTGTTTTGTTTTTTAATGTTTATTTATTTATTTTGAGAGAGAGAGAAAGTGCAGGAACAGGGGAGGGGCCGACAGAGGGAGAGAGAATTCCAAGCAGGCTCCATGCTGTCAGCAAGGAGCCTGACACGGGGCTCCATCCCACCAACCATAAGATCATGATCTGAGCCAGAATCAAGAATCGGACACTTAACCAACTGAGTCACCCAGGCACCCCAATTTTCTTTCCAGTTTTAATGGAATTCTAAAATATTTTTTCTGTTAATTTGGAAATCACACTCTTTTGCCATTCTTTTATTGATTAAACTGGGTTACAACTTGCATAATAGACTTATCCTTGTCCAATGTTACTTGGTACTTTTATCATCTTCCCAGAAAATGCTAGTGAATCTATTTACTTCTCTCCAAATCTATATGGTATTGTTGTTGGATTTCAATTGTATATCATTGTTAAACCCCACAGAACGTATTGTTTTATATAGCTACTGTTCATTTAGATATATAGATGGTCTCCAATTTAACAATGGTTTGACTTAAAATTTTTCAATTTTACGGTGGTGTGAAAGTACTCATTTCAAATTTTGAATTTTGCTCTTTTCCTGGACTAGTGATAATGTAGTATGATACACTATTGTGATTCTGGGCAGTGGTAGTAAACCTCAGCTCCAATTCAGGCATGCCATCATGGGGGTAAATGAAAAACTTAAAACCATTCCACACCCATGCAGCCTTTCTGTATTTCACTTTCAGTGCAATGTTGAATAAATTATATGAAACATTCAACACTTTATTATAAAATAGGCTTTGTGTTTAATGATTTTGCCCAGCTGTAGGCTAACGTAAGTGTTCTGAACGTGTTGAAGCCAGGCAAGCTCAGGTATGATGTTCGGTCAGTTTTAAATGCATTTTTGACTTAACGCTCTTTTCAAATTACAATGGCTTTATTGGGACATAACCCCATCATAACTCAAGGAAGATTTATACATACATTTTTACCATCATCATTGCTTTTCGTCTTTTTTCTTGCATTTTTTAAAAATGTTATTCTTGAGGGGCACCTGGGTGGCGCGGTCGGTTAAGCGTCCGACTTCAGCCAGGTCACGATCTCGCGGTCCGTGAGTTCGAGCCCCGCGTCAGGCTCTGGGCTGATGGCTCAGAGCCTGGAGCCTGTTTCCGATTCTGTGCCTCCCTCTCTCTCTGCCCCTCCCCCGTTCATGCTCTGTCTCCCTCTGTCCCAAAATAAATAAAAAACGTTGAAAAAAAAAATTTTTTTTAAAAAAAATAAAAATAAAAAAAAAAATGTTATTCTTGAAAGAGAGACAGAGCATGAGCGAGGGAGGGGCAGAGCAAGAGAGGGACACAGAATCTGAAACAGGCTCCAGGCTCTGAGTTGTCAGCACAGAGCCCGATGCAGGGCTGGAACCCATAAGCCATGAGATCATGACCTGAGCCAAAGTCAGACACTTAACCGACTGAGCCGCTCAGGCACCCACCCCATTCTTGCATTTTTAAGTTTTCACCTGGGATCATCTTTTTTCTTAGACCAAAGAAAACCCTTTCATATTTCTTTTCATTGTTCTACTCTTAATTTCATCAAACTTTTATTTGCCTGATTATAAATGTTAGTTTTCTTGGGTGTAAAGATTTAGGTTGGTAATTACTTATTTCCTTTGAAGATCCTTTGAAGGGATCTTTCCTTTGCCATCTTGCTTATATCTTTTCTACAGAAAAAGGCAACATTTTATTTATTTATTTATTTTTGAGTTTATCTATTTTGAGAGAGAGACAGAGCAAGTAGGGGAAGGGCAGAGAGACAGGGAGAAAGAATTAATAGCAGGCTCTGCACAGAGTGGAGCCCAATGTGGGGCTTGAACTCATGAACTATGAGCTCATGACCTGAGCCAGAAACCAAGAGTCAGATGCTTGACTAATGGAGCCACCCAGGCACCCCAAAATGTAACATTTTAAAGGGACCTGGGTGGCTCCGTCAGTTAAGCGTCTGACTCTTGATTTCAGCTCAGGTCATGAGCTCATGGTTCGTGAGATTGAGCCCCACATCAGGCTCCACACTGACAGCACGGATCCTGCATGGGACTCTCTCTGTCCCTCTCTCTCTGCCCCTCTCCTACTCATACATGCTTGCTCTCTCAAATTAAATAAACATTTTTTTAAAAGGTAACATTTTAATATTTTTTTCTACTCAGTACTTTTATTATTTTTTAATATGAAATTTATTGTCAAATTGGTTTCCATACAACACCCAGTGCTCACCCCAACAGGTGTCCTCCTCAATGCCCATAACCCACTTTCCCCTCCCTCCCACCCCCCATCAACCTCAGTTTATTTTCAGTTTTTAAGAGTCTCTTATGGTTTGGCTCCCTCCCTCTCTTTTTTTTTCCTTCCCCTCCCCCATGGTCTTCTGTTAAGTTTCTCAGGATCCCCATAAGAGTGAAAACATATGGTATCTGTCTTTCTCTGTATGACTTATTTCACTTAGCATAACACTCTCCAGTTCCATCCATGTTGCTACAAAGGGCCATATTTCATTCTTTTTCATTGCCATGCACTACTCCATTGTGTATATAAACCACAATTTCTTTATCCATTCATTAGTTGATGGAATTTTAGGCTCTTTCCATAATTTGGCTATAACCAGGGAGATAACAAAACAAAGCAACAAAAGAAAACAAAACAACCACCCCAGGTATATCATAGTAAGTTTTAAGTTTTAATTTTTACTATGATATACCTGGGTGGTTGTTTTGTTTTCTTTTGTTGCTTTGTTTTGTTTTTGTATTCTCCCTGGTTATAGTCTGCAGAACTTCTTGAATCTATAGCTTGCTACCTTACATCATTTGGAAATTTCTCTTCTAATCTGCTTCTGCATACTTCTCTCCTTTTGCAACTCCATTTATATTTATTTGACCTTTAACTGTGCAGTCTGTATTTATTACTCCCTTCTCTGTAATCTCTTCGTATTTTTCTTCTAGATATTTTCTTCTTACATCTCTTCCAGTTTTGTATTTTTCTGATTTTGAGTTACTAATTTCATTGTATATTTTTCAATTCTACAATTTCTATTTGGTTCTATTTAAATTTTGCATAGTATTTTGGTTTTTTTTCCTGTTCCCTTTGAAATTCTCAGAGTTGTCTTTTGTTATCTTGAACATTTTAAACATAGTTATGTTAAGCTCTACATCTTTAATGAACTCTTAAATCGCAGCCCCTATGGGTCTGTTTCTATTGATGCATTATTTTTGCTAACACCAATTCATGTTGTCCTGTCTCATTTGCTGTGTATTTATTTATGCTGGATACTCACCTCCAAGGTAACTAATTTCAAGAACAAATCAAGTCTTTATTACTTCTTAAGTTATGCTCTTTGGGGCTCCAGCGCAAAATGTGGGAGTTTTGCTAGAGTTGCCCCCCAACATTGGCATTCCTGGACCCCAAGTTTTGTCCCCCCAGACCTGCTGAACTATAAAAAATGCTATTTAGTCTCTTGGCCTCTGGTAGAATCAGTCAACATTCCTAGGGTTAAATGGTGAGCATTATATGGACTTCTAAAAGTTTTTGAACTTTATGTAAATGGAATTTTAATTTTTTTAATGTTTATTTATTTATTTTGAGGGGCACCTGGGTGGCTCAGTCAGTTAAGCTGCTGACTCTTGATTTCGGCTTAGGTCATGATCTTGCAGTTTCATGAGTTGGAGCCCTGTGCTGGGCTCTGCACACGGACCATAGGTGGAACCTTCTTGGGATTTTTCTCTCTCTTCCCCTCCCCCACTTGTGCGCGCGCGCTCTCTCTCTCTCTCTCTCTCTCAAATAAATAAACTTAAAAATGTATTTATTTTGAGAGACAGCAAGCGCACACACAAGTGGGGCAGGGGCAGAGAGAGAGGGGAAAGAGAATCCAAGCAATCTCCATGCTCAGTGTGGAGCCCAACACAGGGCTCGATCTCATGAGCTGTGAGATCATGACCTGAGGCGATATAAAGAGTTGGTTGCTTAACTGAACCACCTAGGTTCACCTGTAAATTGAATTTTTAAATTTAGTAAATGTCAGATTGTTTTACCAAGAACTTAAAATACTTATTTCACCCTCATAGTATAAAGGGGTACCCTTCCACATCTCAGACAGCAATATGTCATTGTTTTGTGGGGTTTTTTGTGGCTGTTTTCATTGTTAAAATAACTTCCCTAACTATAAATTAATTTGAGCATTTATTTTTATTTAAAAAATTTTTAATGTTTATTTTTGAGAGAGAGGGTGGGGGGGAGAGAGGGGGAGAGAGAGAGAGAGAGAAAATGCAAGTGGGGGAGGGGCAGAGAGAGGGAGACACAGAATCTAAAGCAGGCTCTAGGCTCTGAGCTGTCAGCACAGACCCCAGTGCAGGGCTTGAACTCACCAATTGTGAGATCATGACCTGAGCCCAAGTCAGACGCTTAACCGACTAAGCCACCCAGGTGCCCCATATTGTTTATTACCTTTTTTTATGGTACTTTTTTACCTTGCAACTTTAAAATTTCTACATAGTCAAATGTGTCTGTATTTTATTTTATAGCTTCGTGATTTCCTTACTTAAGATCTTCTTTGCCCTTAGCCAGTCTCAGATGCTATAGCTCTTCAGGATTTAATCTTAGACTCCCTTCTTTTTTTTTTTTTTTGGTCTACACACTTGTTCATTGATGCCATTCATTCCCATTGCTGCCCACATGTATAGCTGCAGGCCAGACCTGTGAACCGCAGTAACATGAATCTGTCTATCGTCAGTGGGGAGTGTGCTAGCTCCTGGGGGATCCAGCAGTATGTGGTCCCTGCACTCCAAGCTTGTTAGACGAAGCAGATAGCTGTGTTAGTTTAGAGGGATGACTGGGAGACTTGTTGATATCTTGCACATTTTGTACTGCTATAAGAGAAAGGCTACAGTAAAAGATTAGCTCCAGAATATATGTAGAACTTTACAAACCTATTAGAAAATGTCAACTCAGTAGAAAAACATGCAAAAGAAATGAAAAGGTAATTCTTGGAAAAGAAAACCTGAGTGTCCAATAAACACGTAGGAGACTCGACTTCACTAGTAATCAGAGAAAAATGAAAATAAGATACCATTTTTAGGGGGGCACGTGGTTGGCTCAGTCAGAAGAGCATGCGGCTCTTGATCTCAGGGTCATGATTTTGAGTTCCATGTTGGGTGTAGAGATTTCTTAAGTGAATAAATAAAAACGTTAGAAATAATAAAAATAAAATGAGGCACCACTTAAAAAAAAAAACATTGGATTGGCAAAATTTTAAAATCTTGACAACTTCCAGTTGAAGATATGAAGAAAAGAACTTCTGGTCAAAATTTATAATGGCACAACCACCTATGAGAACAATTTGGCAAATATCTAGTGATACTGAAGATACACC
This sequence comes from Prionailurus bengalensis, assembly GCF_016509475.1. Classification (NCBI taxonomy): domain Eukaryota; kingdom Metazoa; phylum Chordata; class Mammalia; order Carnivora; family Felidae; genus Prionailurus; species Prionailurus bengalensis. Next base: position 125,561,428 of record NC_057350.1, read on the forward strand.
TACCTTTGATTTAGCAATCCCACTTCTGAGTGTATTAAGGGCAGTGCTTCTCAATCTTTGACATACATATAAGTCACCACGGGGGCTTATTAAAACACAGACTCTGAGTATGCCTGGGGAAGGACGGGAGATTCTTAACTCCTAACAAGCTCCTAGATGATGTCGTTGCTGCTAGTTCAATGACACACTTTAAATAGCAAGGCCCAAGAGAAACTCTTAAGCATATCCTCAAGGGACATACACAGAGATGTTCATTAGAGCACTGATGGTATTACTGATCATCTGAAAACTACTGAGGGGAGTGGATGACTAAATTCGTATGGTTGAATGCAAGAGTGAAAAGAAACTTGAGTTGCACATGTCAACTTAGATAAATCTCAAAAACAATGTTGAGTGGGAAAAAAAGCATGTTGCAGGAAGGATACATGAAGAGGATATTTAAAATTTTAAATAGTATTGTGTACTGTTTAGGGATATATGTTTATATAGGAAAGGAATATAGACTTGCATGAGAATGACAAATATCAAAATTACAACAGTGAGGAGTGCCTGGCTGGCTCAGTCAGTAGAGCATGTGACTCGATCTCGGGGTTGTATGTTCAAGCCTCACATTGGGTGTAGAGATTAAAAATTATGGCAGGGGCGCCTGGTGGTTCAGTCAGCTAAGCATCTGACTTCAGCTCAGGTCATGTCTCACGGTTTGTGAGTTTGAGCCCCATGTCAGGCTCTGTGCTAACCGCTCAGGGCCGGGAGCCTGCTTTAGATTCTGTGTCTCCCTCTCTCTCTGCCCCCTCCTGCTCACACTTTGTCTCTCTCAAAAATAAATAAACATTAAAATTTTAAAAAAAAGAAAAGAAAATTACGGCAGTGATTATCTGGGCAAGGCAGGGGACTGGGAATTGGGAAGGTACATGGCAATTCAGTTGCAATGTAATGCTTTAGTTACTAAACTGGGTAAATGGTATAACCCAGTTAAATAATACAACTGTCTGTTATATTATTTTCTATATGTTGCACATCTGAAATACCTCATTCAACAACTAAAACAACAAAACAAATAGCCTCTTATCTTTAAGATGAAGAGACTGAGGCTCAGGAACCTGACCTGTGCCTAACTTCAAATCCAGGCTGCACTGTTATATTACCATGCTGCTTCAAATGAACAACACAGAACATCGGTTCACCAAGTCAAAGGCAAAACCCTGTCCCCAGGTTTGATTTCCACAAAGATTAAATCAAACTGTATGCCCAAGTATTTGATGTGGGACATGACGCACACTGAAAACAGGTTTTGACCTCTAATAATTAGAGTTCAACACAAGGTGCCTAAAAACACTTGCTTTGCTTTTTTTTTTTTTTAAAGTTTATTTATTTTGAGAGAAAGAGAGAGAGAGAGAGAGACAGCAAATGAGGAGGGGCAGAGAGAGAGGATCCCAAATAAGGCTCTGCGTTGTCAGCACGGAGCCCAACACAGGACTCAAACCCATGAACTGTGAGATCATGACCTGAGCCCAAATCAAGAGTTGGACGCTCAACTGACTGAGCCACGCAGGCACCTCAACATTTGCTTTGCTTTTGGACTTAAGTCTAAAACATTTGTTTTGGGGGGTCCCTGGGCAGCTCAGTCGATCATCTCACTTCGCCTCAAGTCATGATCTCAAGGTTCGTGAGTTGGAGCCCTGCTTCGGGTGTGCATGACCCCCACTGCTGTCTGTCTCTCTGCCCCTCACTCACTTGTGCCCTCTCTCTCTAATAAATAAATAAAACATTTGTTTTGGTACCAGATAAAATACGGCCATTAAAAGAAGCCCATTATTTAAGAGAAAAGAAAATACCCAAACACTTGAAAGCAAACCCAAAAGTGAGTTGAAGAAGCCTTGGAAGAGTCTCTCTTAGTTCCCCTCCTAGTTTTCCAGTGGCTGTGATGCAAAGTGGGGGTGGAGAACAGGGGATCATTTCTGTGAAGGTAGTAAAATGACCCGCCAGTTGTGAAGACTTGAAAAAAAAGAGGAAGCAAATAGTCAAAGGCTAATTTTAATACGTTTGCTCTGCCACCTAGCATGTCGCCTGCCTACCCCAGACCTGGTGGAGCCAGCACCTTCCCTCTCTCTGTTCTCCCCTTAGTTCCTGTTCCTGGTACTTGAACCTGGTTGTGCCTCTGTTCTGCCCCAAATCTCTTAGAAATAGGTTAGTGGCAGGGAGATACAAAGGGATGGGCTTCAGGGTCAGGAAAAACCTGGGTTTACATCCTGCCAGCGCCACTAGTGAGCAACTCACTATACTTGAGACAATGTATCCAGGCCAGTACTGTCCCCACAGAATATGGTAGGATGATGGATATGTTCTGTATCTACACTGTCCAATATGGCTGCCCCTAGCCCCAGGTGACTATTGAGCACTTGAAATGTGGCTAGTGTAATAAAGGACTTGAATTTTTAATTGTATGTAATTTTACTTAAATAGCCACATGACTAATGGCTCCCATATCAGACAGAGCAAGTGTAGAAAACGGAGAATCAATCCCTCCTCTCACAGAGGATTACCATGTGAGAATAGACAGGAGATACTGTGATGAAGGGTCCTACTATTAAACCATATCCTGCCTTGAAAGACCATAAGAGTACTGAATGAATTCTCAAGCACTCACTGTCCTGACGAGGCACTCTCTGAGTGTGCTTGGGTGGCCCTGCTTCCCGCTGTTGCTATCTCCCCACACCATATGCAGCTTTTTTTTTTTTAATATTTATGTATTTATTTTGAGACAGAGAGAGAGGGATCACATGCAAGCAGGGGGAGGGGCAGAGATAGGAAGAGAGAGAGAATCCCAAGCAGACTCTGCACTGTCAGTGTGGAGCCCAACGTGGGGCTCGATCTCATGAATCATAAGATCGTGATCTGAGGTGAAGAGTTAGACACTCAACTGATGAGCCACCCAGGTGCGCCAGCAACTCTGACTTTAGTAAATACTGCCTGAGGATGCAAGTGAGGCAGGCTGGTGTAAAGAAGTTTGTTTTCTTTCTCTTGTTAATTTGTCCCTACTGTGCTGATTAAACAAAATGACTACATTTCCAGAAACCCATTTTTAATTAAATTCTTCTGTGACACGACTTGACATTAAGTTTCCAGACAGAAAATGTTTCTGATTTTCTCCAGTTAAACTAATCATGTCATTATGTACCAACTGCTTTAAACTAAAGAGACTATCTATCTGCATAGGTTAAAAATATACAAAGACATCCATTTTTAGAAACACAAATCAAGCAGCACCCATTTTATTTTATAGTGTTTATTATAGTTAAAGTTCCTCTTGTAAAACATTAGTGATTTTGGTCCATATCTTATTTTCCATTTGGCTTTAAAACACTTTACATTATTTACAAAATAAATTGCAATTTTTATGATTGTACATAATTTTTTTTTGACCCTTGGAATATTACAGTTTTAAGTAACTAAAAAATAAACAGTTGGGAGACTAAGTGTACTAAAAAGTACATCTTGAACATATTTAATTACCACAGTAATTTAAACGTCTTGATCTTTACTTTTTAAGATTAAAATGCACCATCATGAAGTCATTCAAGAATCTCCGGAATTTCTCTATCATCCACAATGAGACTATGGATAATCCCTTCTTTCCGCTTCCCACTACTGACAGCCTTTATGTAACAGTCATGGTTCCCAACACTGAAGTGAGTTTCAGTCCCGTCATCTACAAACTCACCCTAGGCCAACAAAAGAAGGAGGAATTAGTGTTCCAGAAACATTTATCTTCATCTAGAGCATTAACACCATCTAACAGTGTAGTATAATGGAGTATCTATCAGCTAAATGTTAAACTTTGGAAAATTAAAGTTAGAACCTTGTATTGCTAGATGCTTTTACATCTCTGCTATGAACCGAAAATTTCTTACCTGTACCCCTCAAGATTATAGAATCTTATGTTTCAGGGGGAAAAAAAAACCCTTACACTGCGTGGCTAGGTGACTATAACATGTTCTATGTAGACAGTATCAACTATTTTTAAAAGTAAAAATGATAAACATGATAGCAAACACATACTTTATACCAAGTTACTTGTTCTATATCAAGAACAGCTCGCATGCATTATTTCAGGGTGTCCTCGCATAGCCCCGTCTACAGACTAGAAGTACTATTACTATAGTCCTAGAAGTATTATTACTATCCACACTGCAGAGGTGAGGAGGTTGAGGCACAGAGTGGTGAAATAGTTGCTGAGGGCCCCCTTCAGGAAGGGATGGGATGTTCTTACCCACTCTGAAAACCTGATTCCTCAGAATGTAAGGTGATTTACTGTAAAACACACAGGTCACATAAAAGCAAACACTACCGAGTCTAGACCCGTTCTTCCAGACACAGTAGCCACCGGCCACAGGTGGCAATTGAGCACGTGAGATGTGGGGACTCTGAAATGCAACGTGCTATTTAAACGTAAAATATACACTGAGTTTGGAAGACTGAGAATGAAACAGAGAATGTAAAATAACTCTAAAAACTTTTTATGTTGATTACATGTTAAATGATAATATTTTGGATATACTGATTTAAACCAAATATATTATTAAGATGAATTTCATCTTAAGACTTTTTAGTGTGGCTGCTAGAAAAGTTACACAAGAAACTCGTATCTGTGGCTCATACTGTATTTCTACTGAACATCTAGAGTAAAAAGATCGGGGCCAAGTAGTACAGAGAAGGAAGGAACAGGAGGCTTGGAGGATAAATGTGAATTTTGCCAGAAAGCAAAGAAATGACAAGCAGACTTAAAACTTGGCTATGAGCTTCCTGGCAGCCAAAGTGGACAGAGCAAGGTCCCGTAGCTGATATTATCCAACCAATGAAAGCATGGGATGCACTGGGTAGAGCTTTTTCTGAGCTCTGAGAAGATTCTGGCCAATGGCTCTTTATGGGAGGTGTACTGACACCTTGCGGGGGCACAATCTCACAGATACATAATCTTGGTCATGAGGCTTTGAGATGAAAAGAAAAAGGAGAAAATAAACTAACTCAGGTGTGCACTGTGCTGGGGAAGGCTGCCCAGACACAGAGCTGCCAACACCACACTGCAAATTAGGTTGTAGTTACAATAAGGAAGCAACTGGGTTGTAAAGGGCTATTGTCCAAACACTTGTGCTTCCCTGTTAATAACTGAAGAACAAAAACATTGTGGATAAACATTATCGTTAAGTTCTTATTTACGACCACAGATCACATTCTTAACACCACAAAACAATGTTCTCTTTACATATGCACTGGAGAATTCCTTGAGGGTGGGAGGGAAGGGGATTAAAAACTGATGATTGAGCATCTAGAGAATTCCAGGGTAGGAAAGAAAGAACAGCAAGAACCACCAGGTGTGGCATTAGGTACACAGCAGGTGCCTGATCTACGTTAATGGATTCCACAAGGGGCCGTGAAACACTGAAGTGCTCACCAAGCCTCTCTGAATAAAAGAAGTCTCTAACAGTGGATTTAACTTGGAGAGTGAGTGGCTCAAGCTCTGGGGATCATTGAGTGAGCCCTGGTTAAATATCCCTTCAAGAATTCATACCAGGAGTAAGAAAGAGAGAGGCATTTATCTTTGTAACTTCTGATTTCTGGCGTGGGCACTTCCTCAGAAGCAGACAGCCACGAGGCCCAGCAGGTCTTCGGTAGCCTGCTGAATAAATTCATCCCGGACCTCCTGCCTTCCCAGCATCTCTCCCCACTTTCCTATCCCGACAACAGACAAGGAGACAATGGCAGCAACTACAATGTGCAACTAGCTAAAACGTAACAACAGAGTCTTGTCACCTCTAGCCCAGAAGGCCACGTCTGAGCTAGCATGAAAGGTGGGTACGAGGGATGGCGCCCCCTGCTGGCCAGAAGACCCCACAGCCCTCCGGAATGTCCACCCAGGGACGTGAGCTCCCAGTCCCACACTCTGTGCTTTCCATGCTGGTCTCCTCTGTCTCCACTTGCTCCCTGTGCTGTGCACACCGCTATTACTTCATCCTCACCGAATTCATCCCAATATCCATCCCACATAACAATGCAAGCAGCTGACGGCAGGGGCCCAACACTCTGGGGTGTGACGGGGATGTCGTGCTTGGCCTCAATGAGTGGTGTACCCTCCTGGCACTGCTGGTCTACAAATTCCACTTGTCTTCTGGGGTTTGCGACAGTGCCCTTTCCTCTCTGCCTTTATGTCATCCGACACCGTGTGCAGCACTTCTTTTTCAAAAACTTTTCTTTTAGAGAAGTACTATCTGCTTTGAGTATGGTATATGTAAAGACTTGCTATTCAAAGTGTGACCCGTGGGCCGACAAGCAGCATTGGCAGCACCAAGGGAAG